>NW_005367431.1:1447353-1469773 GCF_000412655.1 Myotis brandtii | reverse complement strand
TGCCAGCAAAGCCGTGGAGGCCATTTACCCACTGTGCTATTTCATACATAACCCTATACTGTATACTTTGTGAATCAATAAAAAATTTACAATTTTTAATTATAAACCTGTGTTTTCTATCAAAATTACTTCTTGCGTGAATTTTGGGACACCCTTTATATATATTCATGTGTCTATGTGTTAGATTTCAATGTGGGTCAAGATCATAAGTTTAACATTGATCTAGCCTAGGCCACACCAGCGCCAACACAGGAAAGTGGAGATGCATATATTGGGCACCTGAGGTGGGTGGTGTCAGAATGCCCTGCTGTGTCCACCAGAGAGGTGGCCCAAATCAGGGATGGCCTGAAGGGATGAGATGCAGGTGACCAATGTGTTTGCTGCACTAGAACTTGAGCAAAGGTCCCTGGTCACACCTGCTGGCTTTCTCCACTATGGGTTGCTAGGACTGCTCTGCTCTCCCTTTGTGGGAAGCTGGGGCTGGTTTTCAGCCAGCCTTGGGCAGCAGAGGCCACCATATTCCAATATCTCTTGGCCTCAGTTTCCTTGTTGGCCTAACAGAGCTAGCCTGGGTGACTTCCATGGCCATACCAGCTTGCGGATATGCATCGTGTGCAAGGTAAACCTCCCACAATGGGGCATGAGAGTTGGTGGGTAACCTGCTGCCACTGAGGTTAGTTCTGAGATGGGTTCTATGAGGGTCGTTAGAGGGCTCCTAGCAGGACTCCCATTTCGCCCACAGCACCAACCAGCCTTCACTGGCTTCTCCTCCTTCCCTGACTCACTCTCCCCACTCCCTCACTCCTGCTTCCTGGGACCACCTCCTCAGTGAACTGTGTGCCCCTGTCCTTGTCTCAGACTCTGCTCTCAGGGAACCCCAAATAAAGCACCTGGTTTTGTCTCTTCCTTGCTAAATGATCTCACACAAATAATTTACCTCTCTGGACCTCAGTTTCATTTATAAAAGAAAGGATAAGAAAAGCAGTGTGGTTACTGCACTATATGCCCTGTGCTAAGTGTCACATTGCAATGTTTCAGCTAACCCTCAAAATTCCTATTCTCTGTTTTACAGATAAAAAAAAAACCCTAATGACTTGAGAGGTCAGCTCACACAGGTAGTGTAAGGTGAAGCGGGAGTTCAGACCTAGGTTGTTAGCCTGGGGCTTGAGCTCTTAACCAATGGTACCAACCTCACTGCACTGCTTTGACGATTTGAGGCATTCAATGTGGTAACGCTTGTAAAGGCACTCGTGTGAACTGGAAAGTTCAGCATTTTACTGAAAACACAGGGACTGTGTCTATCTTGTCTGGCTTTGTATCCCCACTGCTTAGCACAGCTCGATATGTTTTCGCTGAATGACAGATTCCATCCCAAGCTCTGGGAATGTGATCCTTCAGCAGTTTTCCAGAATATAGTATTCCTCATGAGGTTTCAGCATCTTTTCTAGGAACCAAGCTAACATCTTTCTAAGCAAAAGCAACAACACATTCACCCAGGTTAGGGGCCCCGTCTTCCTCTTCCGGAAGTTCCCATGCCTTCAGGGTCAGGAACTTGGGGTCCCAGTCTGGAGATCCTGGCCGCCGCTCCCACCTGCAGGTTCCTACCTGGCTGCAGCTGCTCAAAGTCCTTCAGCATCCTATAGGCTGTGCAGGGATTGACACCCAGGGTGGCAGCGCTCTGAAGAGGGATGTCACTTGGAACTCCGATCAGTGCTTCCTCGCTGAACACGGCCTCGGTCCGCCAGGTTCCTGAGTCAAGAGATGAGTTCAGGGCAGTGAGGAACCCCTCTCCACACTCAACCCCAGTCCACCCTCCTCAGTAAATGGGCACCTAGGATAGCGGACTTCAAAGAATGCTTAGCGGACAAAGAAAATCTCAAAGTCCTTTTGAATGTCTCTGAGTCCTCAGGATAATTAAGGTGTAGATTTTGTTATTCTTACGTTAGTTACCATTAGATTTAGCTAATGTCACCCAGCAGGTGACTAAGGATCTCAAACTACTGGACTCTGAGGGTAAGACAGTGTCATCACTACCAGGAAGATGAGAAAAAGAAGCCCTCGTTTTCCTCCTCAGTCCTCCTCCTTCTCACCTAGCACACCTTGACTTGGGCTGGGATTATGGGAAAAAGCATGAAAGTCTAAGTCAAAGGCCTAGGTTTGGGACCTGGTTTTGTCAGTCTGCTAGTTTGAGCAAATCCCTAAGCCACTTGAGTTTTGGTTACTCTAAAAATAAATGACATTGGCAAGAAGAGCCTGACAGGCCTCTTCCAAGAGCTGTTGCTCAAATCAAATGATTTAAGGGTAATGAAAAAATCCTGTAAACTGGAAAGAAATGACCAATCAGAACCTCCAGCCCACATTCCAGTTCCACACAAAAGAACTGTAAAATGTCAGTACTGAGAAGACCCTTAAGAGAACAACGTTTAACCTCCTCATCAGCAGGGCAGGAATCGGAGGGAGTGACTTGCTCCCTTCCAGCCACAGATACCTGCCCCACACCTTCTAGGAGCCAGACACTTGCACAACACAGACACATTCCTTACGCCAAGGAGCCTCCTTCCTTCTAGTGGAGTAGAACAAGTGAGAAACAAACAAGCAAATACAATAATTATAAATTATATAGACAGAGTTACAGCAGTGAGATTACTTTAGATAGGAGTCAGGGAGGGACAGCTTCTCTGAGGAAGTGACAGGCTAAGGGCTAAAGGACAGGGATGTTAGCCACTCAAGAACATCCTAGGCAGAGGAGAAAGCATATGCAGAGACTTTGAGGCAGGTCAGATAGAAGAGTGGAACTGGAGGACAGTGATGGGAAGAGTGGTTAAGATGTGGTTGAGGTGTCATGGGCTAAAGGAGTGTTTTATAGAATTTCATGATCTGGACCCATAGGAACCATGAGTTATGTTGTAACTCAGTACATACACATATATGAATATCTATTGATCTATCATCCATATCTGTGTGTGTATATCTATCTCAGAAGCCAAATTTTTCATGGAACAATATTTATCCTACTGGCTTATTCTTTATTCTATTCTGCTTGATTTTAGTAAAAAAAAAAAATCTGTTTGCCACTCACTCGATTGATTTTGCTAATGGGTCACAACCTGCAGTGTGAAAACCATAGCTCTCAGGGTCATGGCATGGAGAACGGATTTTATTTTGGTGAATGGGAAGTTTCTAATGAGCTTTAAGGGCACTCTGAGGCCATCGGATTTATGCTTTAAGGTCACGGTGTTGCTGTGAGGAAAATACAGTGGGGTGGCGAGGGACAGAGTGAAATGCGGAGGCCCAATCAGGAGGCTTTTGCAGGGGTTGAGATGTGAGACAATGGTTCCTAGACCAAGACTTCGGCCGTGGGGATGAAGGAAAGTAGATGGATTCGAATTATCTGTTGAAGATGAGTCAACAGGGGTTGATGGGCATTGGGTGAAGGGTGACAGATGCTCACTGCTGCAGCAGGATCCCATGTATAGCAGAGGTGAAGAGGACAGACCTTGAAGTCAGACATGCATATTCAAGCCCTGGCTCTGCCAAGTACTCGCAAGGTGACTTAGGGAAACCACTGGGAGCCTGTTGGCTCAGTGTCTGAGGGCTGTGCTGTCTCAGGGCCCTGGGCCCACACTTCCAAAGCTCTCGATTGCGTGCACTCATCCAGTTGCTGGGATTCAAACAGTATCCTGGTACCACATGTCCCAGGTGGGGAGTAGGGGGCAGCCTAGGCGATTACTAATTGTGCTGCAGGAGGGGAGAAACAACGCGGGCTTTAGGAAACAGGAACTGGGGATGGGAGGCAGCAACACTATTAGAGGCTGTGTCAATCCCAGAGTAGATCTGTGGTTGAGAAAATAAGAGGCTACAAAGCTGAAGGGTTCCTCTGGGATCCAGGAGGCCTTGGCATTCTCTGGGCTTCACCCAGCCTGGTTTTAAAATCTTCACTGTCCTCTTCATAAGCATCACCCCCTTCATCTTAGCCATCACTTACTGTACTCTGTGCCAATCATTTCGTGTATGGCTTTAACGCATGAAATCAAGGGGATCTTCTAATTCCCCTTAATGGCACGACAATGGATATTCAGCCCTTGACATGGATTTCTGGGGCGCTCTTCATAAGCAACACCCCCTTCATCTTAGCCATCACTTACTGTACTCTGTGCCAATCATTTCGTGTATGGCTTTAACGCATGAAATCAAGGGGAGCTTCTAATTCCCCTTAATGGCACAACAATGGATATTCAGCCGTTGACATGGATTTCTGGGGCCGCATGTACCTGGGTTGCGGGCACATCCCCAGTAGGAGGTGTGCAGGAGGCAGCTGATCGATGTTTCTCTCTCATCGATGTTTCTAACTCTCTATCTCTCTCCCTTCCTCTCTGTGGAAAATCAATAAAATATAAAAAAAAAAAAGAATTGATTGTCAATGAAACTTTAAAAAAATAAATAAATAAATTTCTCACTTCACTTTCTTGGATTTTAGTAAAAAAAAATTCTGTTTGCCACTCACTCGATTGATTTTGCTAAATGATTTTCACTTTTCCTGAGCTATGAAATACAGAGAATAGCACTCATGTTGTAGTGTGAAGATGAAATGTGATGGCATTTGTACACACTATCACTGTGCCTAGTATGTAGAAGGTGTGTAACACCCCTTGGTTCCCTTTACTGGTCCTAAGTCCCATGCCCTTGCTCTGAGGATAGCTATTCCTCACGCATGTGCAACGGACCCTTAACCATCTCCATCATCTAACGCAGGTCAGCAAACTATGGCCCACAGGCCAATCTGGCTCACTGCCAGTTTTTGTAAATAAAGCTTTATTGGAACACAGCCAGACACACTTCTTTTGTATTGTTTATGGCCACTTAGAATGGCAGACTTGAGTAGAGGTAGATGGTTGCAAAGCCTAAAATATTTACTAATTGGCCATTTAAGAAAAAGTCTGCCAACCCTGATCTAATGCATAGAGAAACTGAGTGTTTGCAAAGGTCACTGCATGTATTGCCTCAGTTGAGCTGCGTAAGAGTTAGCTGAGATATGCAAGGCAACGGCTATTAGCTCCATTTTAGAGATGAGGAAACTGAGGCTCAAAGTAGTTGTGACTTAAGATCATACAGGACAGGTGGAAGGAGAACCTGCATCTGATTCCCAGGCCAGGGCTCCTTCTCCTGCCCTGTGCTGCCTCAGCAGGGTTTCCAGTGAGAAAGTCAGTTCGCATATTCCCTGGCCCAGCTGCCCTGGGGACTAGTTGGGTTGCATGTGGGAAAAATCTGGCTACGGCCACAGCAACAGCTAAGCAGCTCAATACCATGAAAAGATGACCAAGATTCAGGCCGCTGAGCACTTATCTGCCTATTGATTGCCACTCTTAGTAAACTGCAGTCTTAACTAGAAGACCGTGTCTGTTCACTGCTGTATGCTAGAGCCCAGCACACTACAGATGTTCGTAAAATGTTTACTGAATAAACTGAGCTAATTATAGTCCTGATAATTATAAAACCCTCATCCTCTCTGACTGGCACCTGGTTTAAAAGACACGCCTTTTCTGCAGGGAGAAGTCCCTGTTCTGGATACCACCACCACCACCACCCATGAAATTACCCACACACCTGGCAGATGTCCTTTGTTCCTCTCTCCAAACATAATTACCAAGCTCTTAAATCCACCATCTTCTCCAGTCCCATGGAACTGTCTTTTCAGACACTCATCATCTGCAGCCTGAATGTTCAGCCCCCTCCTTACTGGCTTCCTGCCTCCACGGGGCCCCTGGCCTTCCTGAGCCCTCTCTGCACTGCACAAGTCTGATCAAACCAGTCCTCTTCTTAACTCTTCATCAGGCCCCTCTGACTGTGGATGTGAGGCCTCCACGACTGGGCTCCAGCCCACCTCTCCAGCCACATCTTGCTTCTCCACCATCCCTCCCTGACCCAGCCAAACTGAGCTACCTGTAGTTTTGCTGGTGCCTGGCCTTCCGCCATCCCCAGACCTTTGCATGTGCTGTACTCCCAGCCTGGGACGCCCCTGCTCACCAGCCCACTGACTGCACTTCTACTCAGTCTTCCAGACCCAGTTCAAGCAGCACTTCTCTGGGAAGCCTTTCCTAAAGCTGCTCGCGATAGGGGACTCCTGCCTTTGCGTCCATCCTGTGGTTATAGCACTTACCATACAGCATTGTATTAAGGGCTGTTCCCAGCCGAGAGCACTTCGCCGGCAGAGACTGTCTGACCCACCACGCGTGCCCTGCACTCAGCAGGGGGCTGGCCCAGGGCGCCAGTCAGTATCCAGTGAATCCTCGCGGCCCTGTTTGCTCACACAGCCAGGCTTTCCCTGTCAGGTGCTGTCGAAGAGGGTGCAGCACTCTTGGCAGCTTTCCTGATCTCAGGGAAGCAAACAGCTTCTAATAGACTTCTGTTACCGTTGTTTTTGTTTTTTTTCCTGCCAGATACCTTTTTCTTTCTAGAACTACTCCTTCCTAACCTCTGTACCACAGAGGTGGGCAAGAGACTCCACTAAGCCAGTGGTCGGCAAACTGCGGCCTCTTGAGTGTGGCTCTTCCACAAAATACCATGTGCGGGCGCGCACATACAGTGCGATTGAAACTTTGTGGCCACACTCAAGAGGCCAAAGAGCCGCATGTGGCTCGCAAGCCACAGTTTGCCGACCACTGAACTAAGCAATTGGAGTGGCCCACCCCATGACCTTGGGATGGGTTCATGGATGGCCAGGGACCCAGGCAGAGTTGGATGGATATGGTTGTGCTGAACGGACTGTGGGATTGTGGAGGACGTACGTGCGCATCTGTTTGTTCTCAGGATGATGTACACCTCAGGCAGCTGGTGGCCATCTATGCAAGGGCTATGGCAGGGTGGGTTGGAATCTTAGCCCCACCACTTACTGGCTAGATAGCCCTGGGCAAGTTGCTTCATTCTTTACATTTACTACTGTCGCATCTGCAAAATGGGAGCCACAGTACTTACCTCATGTGGGAATAATGACTTAATATATGTAAAGTGCCTGGTGGAAAGGGATGGTCAATAAATATTTGTTGCTATTACTATATCACCGTGTGGGGAGATCCCACCTGAGAACTAAGGAGAACAAGAAAAAGTCAGAGCTCTGTTATCATTGGGGTCCCTGGGTCCAGCTCTGCCTGATGCTTTCCATCTCTTGTACTTCCCAGTTCCACACACGGATTAACTCCTTTTTTTCTGTAAAGCAAGTTTGAGTTGACTCTCTGTAAGTTATAACCCATAGAGTCCTAACAGAGGCGACAAGAGCCTGGTGAGCTCTCCTTCAGTTTGATGTTTAAGTCTGGGCAAGGGCTTCTTCTCAAGCTTCAGGTCCTCCTGTGTCCCATGGGATGGATGATGTCTGTCCTGCTTCCCTCCCGTGGCTGCTGTCAGGATCCATCTGTATAATGTTTGTGCCTCAAAAACCATTAAGTGTTAACTAGCTCAGCAATGACTCCTTGCTCTATGTAAAAGAAGACCCCAACTCTCAACGGGGCTTTCTCAGGGCCTCCCTCATGTGGCCCCACTACGTCGTGACCCTCTGTCTCACTTCTGCTACCCTCTCCCAGGTGCACATCCTCTGCGGAGGCCACACGGGATTGCCCACCACTTCCCAAACTCAGCTTTGTGCTTTTGCTCGTTTGTTTCCTCCACATGCAACCGTTTGGGCTCATTTCCATCTAACAACATCCATCTACCCAAGGTCAGTTCCAATGCTCCTCCTCCAGGAAGCCCTGGTCCCTCCCCACGACTTCTCTCCCCCACACGCAGGCGCACAGAGCAGCCAGAAGTGTCTTCTGCTTCCTGGGAACCTGTAGCACTCCCTTTACTGAGCTTATTGGTTTGAAGATTTCTTCAATCAGTCCTTAACCTCCTGGAGGGCAGATGCTGTTTTGCTTCCCTCATTGTACCTTACCGCAGGGACTTAGGGATGTAGGGATCCAGACAATCACAGCTCCAATCAGCACCGGCCCACGGAGATGGGAGAGCAGGCACATCACCTCCTGCTCTCCTTATTCGAGCGATCCCACCCCTCTGGAGGGAGGGTAGGTATAGGGACTTAATAATAAGCCCTGCATCACTTAGTTCCGCTGAGCCGATGAGCAACTATCTACAGTGTGGGTAAAATAGGATCTGGAACAACGAAAGCCTGCTGAGACCTGGAGAAACTCACCCAAACCAGCAGTTGCTGGAATCACCCAGTCTCCTGGCTTCACCCCAGTCACGTTGCTGCCCACTGCTACCACCTGTCCGACACCTTCGTTCCCTCCGACAGCAGGCAGCTGGGGAAGGAGGCCGTAATTACCTAAGGGACAAGAGCACAGAGGGTCATCCAACAAGGCGCAGGCGGTGAGAGTATGGCCTTTGGAGTGAGACCTAAGCCCAATCTGGGTTCTGCCTCTGACCAGCTCTGAGCCTTAGTTCCTACACCTGTAAAGGGGACAATGCTCCTTTGTTTTTGTGGTTACCAGGAAGACTGACTAGATGGAAGGCTGGCTAAGATAATGTGTGCAATGAGCCCAGCATTTTACAGGCACATCACTGTGGTTGCTTTACTCCTACTGCAACCTCCCTAACGCTTGAAAAGCCTCACACCCAGGGAGGGGAGGCCAGGGGGCTCCACAGCCTGCAGATGGCACATCTGGAGAACAGCTGCTGCTAATCACAGGAATTTCACACCCACACTTGAGGAGGAATGAAAATGAGGTGGTGGCTAAGCAAAAGAAAAAATAACCCCAGCCAATTAACATAAGCCACAGAAACCAAGGTTACCTTGGATCATATTTATGTCAGATGGATTGATAGGGGCCGCCAGCATCTTCACATGGACGTCTGATCCGCCCACAGCAGCTAGCTCCAGGTTCTTCAGTCTAAGCACAAAGCCAAAGAGAGATGTTAATGCCACCCAGGCTGGACCAGGCATATTTTTTAAATTTTTAATTCATCAATTAACTAATTAAATCATCACCCAAGGATATTTTTTCCCATTGATTTTCAGACAGTATGGAAGGGAAGGAGGAGGGCGGGGAGAGAGAAACATCGATTGGTTGCCTACTGCAAGTGACCCGATTGGGGCCGGGGATGGAACCTGCAACCTAGGTACATGCCCTTGACCAGGAATCAAACCCGAGACCCTTTGGTGGGCAGGCCAATACTAACCACTGAGCAACTGACCAGGGCTAGATGGGGCATCTTTTGCTCAAATGATCTCCCCAGAGTAGGTCAGCCAGCAACATTTTTGAGCTGCCATTGTGCGCCCAGGAATTCCGGTTTCGTTAGAAAAGAGAAAGGAGCTGTAAGGAATTAGCACAGGATGCAGGTTAAGTCTGTCAGGACTGCAAGGGGGAAATCCCTAGTGACCTCTCACCCTCACTGTCCACTCTACGACAGAAAAGAGTTAAAAATCCCCCTGGCCCGGATTAGCCTTGTGTTCCCCCCAACCTGCTTATTGATCACCTGGTGTGCTTACTAATACAGGTTCTCAGGTCCCGCTCTGACCCGCTGAACCAGAAATCTCCAGATGGGGGCACTCCAACTAGTTCCTAGGCACGGGCACACCTGGGACACCCTGGGCTGCTCCTTTGTTCTCCGCTTTCTTTTCCCCCATAAAACACACAGGGAGAGGAGAGGGCGGGGGAAGTAGAGAGATGGCCTGTGTAGATCAGAAAGGACTCCCTGGGTGGCTATGGCTCACCCCCTGGAGCGGTGCTTCTTCTGGATGAGGATCCTGGTCTGTCAGAAAGGATGCTGGACAGAGCTGAGCATCCTGGGTGTGAAGCCCTGCCATGCACAGCTGCCACCCCAGCAAGTCTCTTTCCTGCTTGAGGCCTGTGTCTCCATTGGTAAAAGCGGGGGAGGTGCTGGTGGTTTACACTCCATCACTTCCAATAGCATCTCCCACTTCAAGTCTATGTGATAACTACCCCCTTTGGTCTCAGTGGGCCCTAGACACCTCTGGGACTTTGGTTCATGGGTAAAACGCCAACGGGCTTTCGAGGAAGGCCTGTGACAATGTCCATGTGTTACTTTTGTTTTTTAAAAAGGAGACCTTACAACCAGCAAGCACTGATCAGTGTACTGCACTGGTGGGTCCTTGTGACTTTTACCACCGGACTCCTTGTCCTTCTCCACACGCCCCCGACTTCACGTCTGCAATGCTTTCTCTGCCCAAATGTACTTGTTGAGCAATATTTCTCTTCATTTTTACTTAATAAAGGCACACAGAACTGCCAACCAGGGACTCTTAGCACTGGGCAACAATGCCGCCACACTAAACTGATGTAACTATCCACTCCCTGTGAAATCTGACCTTTTAATTATATCCAAGGCTCCATCTTGGGGTAAAGTGTGATTTTCAAGAAATGTCTTATACTAACAGTAAATTAATGGTGGCAGGTATTTATTACACAATGTCCCACGCTGAAGGATCTGATGTAAGATGTAACACTCCTGTGAGGAAAGTATTAATACTTCCACTTTTCATATATAGATACTTTTTTTTACCCTCACCTGAGGATATGTTTTATTGATTTTAGAGAGAGGAAGGGAAAGAGAGAGCGTGAGAAAGAGAGAGAGAGAGAGAGGAAGAGAAAGAGAAGAGAGAGAAACATCGATGTGAGAGAGAAATATCAGTTGCCTCCTGTACGCACCCCGACTGGGGTTTAAACCTGCAACCTAGATATGTGCCCTGACCAGGAATCGAACCATCGGCCTTTTGGTGTACCAGACGACACTCCAACCAACCGAGCCACCCAGCCAGAGCAATATTTCTATTCTATCAAAGTAGGAAATGGAGGCTGCCAGCGATTATGGAATTTACACAGGGTAAGATAACTGGTCCGTAGCAAGGCTTCTCCTTAAAGTCAGTGCTCTTATTTACCTTCCTCTGTATCGGTATCCTGAAATTAGTGTGGGAATCCACATGACTGCCCACAGGACCCCTGGAGATCTAGGGATCCCAATCTGGAAATCCCTGTACCAGATTATGACCAATTTTTTTTTTTAATTCTCACCCGAGGATATTTTTCGATTGATTTTTAGAGAGAAAGAAAGAGAGAGGGAAAGACAGAGAGAGATATCGATGTGAGAGAAACACATCAATTGGTTGCCTCCTGCATGAGTCCTGACAAGGGCCTGGGCCAGGGAGGAGCCTGCAACTGACGTACATGCCCTTGACTGGAATCAAACCTGGGACCCTTCGGTCTGCAGGCCGATGCTCTATCCATTGAGCCAAACTGGCTAGGGCCAGATTATGACCAAATTAAGGGGGGCCATTCCTCACCATGATTGAGAAACAGCTAGCTATAAAAAAACAAAATAGAAATAGTCTCTACAGAAAGTGGTTAGCTAGGAAGAAGTTGATGACCAGGGTAGAGAGAATTAAGAAAGGGATTTCCCCTCCTTTTTAGGTAAATATTAAGGAATGCATGTATTTATACAGCTGGAGGAGGGGGGATCCTTTTAACTGTAATAACAATAATAACTACTGTTTGAGTGCTTACCAGTGAGTTACTCTTCTAAGTGCTTTCCATGCCAGCTTTCTACTATTATTCTGATTTTATGCCTGAGGAACAAAGGCACAAAAGAGGTAAATGACTTGCTCAAGGCCACCAAAAGTAGTAAATGGCTGATCTGATGTGAACCTGGCAGTCTGATGCTAGAGAAGCCAGATGGTTAGTGGCTTCCCCCGACCGAGCAGAGGGCAGCAAGGCGAGCACCAGCCAGGAGCGGTGTGCGGACTCGATCCTTGCTGGACGGGCCTGGGAAGGCGGAGAGGTCTGCAGCTCCCCAGCTGGCTAAGCAGGGAGGCATATGCCAGACCATGGTGTTTCTCTGTGAACGCACGTGTAAGCCTGCATTGCAAAGAAAAACCCTGCCCCGAGCACATGGACTGGGGACTAGGGGCCCCTCGGTGTTATCTGTACTGCTTCTCTTGCATTTTCACAGATGATCCGTTTTTCTGTAAGCTGAAAAGCCCATGCACTCAACTTACTTAAGGACATGTTTTTCTCTGCATTTTCTATATGTTCTTGCCTCAGCCCAGAATTTCTTTTACACAGCTTTTCTATGAAGTGAAAAATTCCATTCACCCTTTAAAACCTGACTCAAATTTTACTTCCCCTAAGACAGTGGTTCTCAACCTTCCTAATGCCGCGACCCTTTAATACAGTTCCTCATATTGTGGTGACCCCCAATTTCATTGTTACAAATTGAACATAATTAAAGCATAGTGATTAATCACAAAAACAATATGTAATTATATATGTGTTTTCCGATGGTCTTAGGCGACCCCTGTGAAAGGGTCGTTCGACCCCCAAAGGGGTCGCGACCCACAAGTTGAGAACCGCTGCCCTAAGACATCTTTTTTCACTCTTCTTGGCCCTGGAGAAAGTCACGTGCTCTATCCTGCATGCTCCCAATCACAGTGATCATACCATGAGACTATCTTACCCGAGTTCATGGCTTTTTAGTTTATGAAGTCTTTTCACAGATTTTTTTCAATTGATCATAAGGTATAACTTCACATTCCTTTCCCAAAACTCTTGGGGTGAGATGCATGTACTTCAGGGTTCTGAACCATGTATTATCTATACCCCAGGTGGGGGCTGGGGCAGCATTCTATGATCAGACACACTGTTTTCCAGCAAAACGTATGAATCATCACACTAAGTGGAATGAATAATGAGCATATAAAACTTCATGTGAGAGATCAGGTTTTGCCTCCAAAGGAGTTATGCAAAAACAAAAACATTTAAAAAAAAACAAGGGTCAGTTTTCATAGCTTTTTGGATTTTGCAGTTGCAGATATGAACTCAGAATTGGATCCAGGTCTTCCAGACTCAGTTCAGTGCCCTTTTTACTGACCTAGTTTTACAGTCAGAATGTGTATGCGTGTTGTCTCCCTGTTAGATTGTGAGCTCACGAAGGGCCGAGAACTTTCAGTCTTAGCACAGTGCCTGCGACCAAAACAGTGCTCAACGCTTCCTAAAGAAATGATCCAAATTTCTCCTCTAGAGAGAAAATGTGGCATAGAAGTACCAGTCATTTAGGGGAGAGACTCAAACTAGGGGAGAGACTCAAACCACAGGGGCTTAGCTATTGAGGCTTGTATTTCTCTTCCTGGTTTTGGGCTGTTTAGGACAACACACCTAAAGGATGGGTGCAGATAAACAATGGAGATGATCCTCAAGAGAGTCCGGTCTAAGCAAAAACCCTCGACTGTTTTCCTCACAGGAAAGTTCAGCTTGCATTTGCAATAAAATTGTACTTCTGAAAAGTCTAGATGACCACGGTCAAGATGAGAATATAGGTAGACTCAGTTCATGGATTTGGATCGAAATATGCAGTCCGGGTTTGAATCCTGCCTTGGTCAGTTACCAGCTACATCAACCTCAAAATACTTGTCTGTGAAATGGGGCGAACACTAGAACCTCCCTCACAGGGTTAAGTGAGTTAATGTACATAAAGCATTTACTGGAGTACCTGACACAGTAGATGCTGAAGGGCAACTGCTATCAGTCCAAGGAAGCCTTTGACACAATTAGCCGGCTATACCTCTGGAAAGAATCATTGAATCACTGAAAGGAAGACAAATTTTTTGGAAAACTCAAGTAAATTTAATTCAACAGATATGTACTGACAGTCCTACTAAATGTCAGATGTGGTACCAAGGGGTTTAAATATGAAAAAGTAACATCTGCCCCGGAGCTTGACGGTGTAGGGGCTCACACCTTGGAGAAGTGCTGCCTCAGAGGCAGGCTTGTGCTAGAGCTGACTGAGAGTTTAACCGTCTGGGGAAGAAAACAAAGGTGAGCAAAGGGGCTTTGGAAGAAGTGATACCTTAGCTGCAGCTTGAAGGATAAACAGGAGTTTACTGGGGGGACCGAGAGAGGAAGGAAGCTCTCCTGCCAGAGAGAATGGCAAAGAATCCGACCTGACAGGAGACCAGGCTACAGGTGCAGCCTGGACTGGAGCCCGGGAATGGGCAGGACCGGACCACCTAGAATCTCTTAAATAAGAAGTGGCACTGATGTCACTTGGTGTCCAACTCCACATGGGAGTTGTGGGAAGTCTTTGATAGCTCCTGGGCTTTTGGCTTGGGTAACTGGATGGTGACAGAGGGAGGGAGGAAGAGTGGTTTGGGGTGGGGAGGAAGCATGAGGCAGGCTGGTACAGAGCAGAGGGTGCCTGGGCTAGACACAGAGCGGAGTCAGCTGTGTTTGTACGTAGAGTCTAGGGTAGCAGGTAAACATATTTTGGGTGATGGCTGGACAATTAAACGACAACTAATGTTGATAGTTTACTGGGCTCCAGGCATTGTGCTTAACATTTTATGTACCCAATGCTGTCTAGTCCTCAAAACACCTACCTGGAGGATGTTATCAAACTAATTTACATAGAGGAAACAGAGAAGTAACTTGCCCAAGGTTAAACGGTTAGACTTGATCTGAAGCTGGATTCCAAAGCTCAGCCTGTTGAACACTGAGCCGGCATCCCTCCGCTGTGTTTGTGGAATTCTTGTCCCGAGAGACATTATTAGGTATTCCCTGGGGTCCAATATGTTTGGGCAACGCTGCCTCCTAAAGCCCTTTCAGACTGCACATTAGAGTCATACAGGCTCTGAGAAGCCCTCCAGTAAAGAAACTCACGTGGCTTTGAACAATCAGAGCTCCCAGTTAACTCAGCTGGGAACACTATTTTCACAGCACAGCGAATAACTGCCTGCCTCCAGACGGCGGCTTGAGAAGTGCTGTACTGGGCCGCCACTCGCTCCCTGTTCTCTTCTTTGTCTTCTGGGCAGCCTAGCTGCTCTGCCAGGTGAAGTTCACAGACGTGGGGGGAAGGGGAGTGTGAGGGGATGAGGACCTAGGTCCTAGGAGGTGGGAAGTTGAAACTGCAAACACAGGTGGGTGAGGGCGGCAGGCAGGCCCGACACAGGCTGCCCGCCTGGGGGAAGGTGTGTTGGTCCAGCTGCCTCTCACTGGGGAGGCCAGCCCCAGCCTGCCCCATGGAATGCCATCAATACCAGACACCGCTGCTCCTGCAGAGTTCTAACAGGTCGTCAAGGATACCATTCTGCAGAGACAGGAAGGAAAACGGGGCGAGTCTGAATTCCAGGAGTTGGACTGCTGGTATAATGATAGTCATTTCTTCTTCTTCTTCTTTTTTTTTTTTAAACTCCCCAAAGGAACTGGTGGCTGTGTTGCGGAGCAAACAAGGCACCCAAACACAGCCTGGCTACATCTCAAGTCACTTTCCCTGGACGGTCAGGGTCTTCCCTTGTGAGCGTAATGGCGCCATGCAACTCAGCGGGATGTCCCTGTCTCCACTCAGCAGATCCCAGACCGGATAAGGTCACAATGGCTCCTTTGAGGCCGAGGCTGTACACCTGTGATGCCATCTGAACTACAGGGGAGACAAAAGCAGGCAGAAGAAAGAGCCTTTTGAGAGGGGGAAAAAAGAGGCCAGCGCTCTGGGGACTGCCTCAGTTATATTTGCTGTGTAAGGCGAGCACCAGCCAGCGCCGCTAGAGTATCTTTCCCGCCTTCTGCATTTAATTAGCAACCATTTGTACTATCTTGCATCTTCCACTCAGTCACCTTAAACTGGTCAATATGATTCTGAGCAGAAAGAACAGGGACGGAGACAGCCATAGAACACTGAGACTTTCTCATCTGTTCATTACACAGAGCCAAGAATGTGTGTCCCGTCACCAGGCCACGCTGGGTGTAGGTAACCGACACCTCATGTGGCTCTCCCCAGTCTGTCTGCAGCCTCCACGGTCACAAACAAGCCTTCTTCTGTGACTGGGTCAAATGCCTGGAGTGCTGGGTACATTGTTCTGAGATTTGATTAATAATTAATAAGCAGAACACAATTGGGAAATCAGGGAGGAATGAAGTTTTTCAGCTCACCCCCAGCAGGGGATGCTGGCGGCCTGGATTGGGGGGCTCTAACGGCGTCCCCGGCCCTCACGGAATGCAATCCCTGAGCAGAGCTCCTTGTTCCGTGTTTCCTGAGGTGCCAGCGGTACCTGCTTGCCCCTCTGCGCCTCTGCTGGCTTCCCTGACTCAAAGTAATCTTGCCCTCCTACCATCCAGGACTTTCTACACAATCATTTTGAACGGAAGGGAATCAGAGTCTGAGGGCAACTTCTGGAAGTTTCTACCCAGGGCTGGCAAAGAAAATTTCTCCCTTCTTTCTCAATCCCCTACTCTCCCTTAAGATGATCACAAAGCTTGCAAGCCCCATAATATTCTACGTCTGCTGACATCAGGACACTTGCTTGAAGGGAGCTGCAGTCTCTGTTGCTTAGTTTGCTGAGGCCTAACTCTCTTTGTGGCTCCAGAGAGCAAGACTGAACCACAGCAGGAGGCCGAGTCGCTGCTGGCAGCTCCTTTCGTCTCTGACAGGTGCCGTGCAGGCCCTGCCTGGGGAGCTGCTGATCATGTACCTAACCAAGGGCAAAGGGAGGGAGCCCTTGATGGAATCTTGTGCCCAGGACCCCGGATTTCTACCACAGCACTGCTCCCTGCAGGTTGCTAGAGCAACCACTGGCAAGCGGGCAGTCCCACGCTTGCTTCCGTTTCATAGAAGTGTTGGAGCTGGACAACTGAACTGTTGGATCAAAGAGGATTCATGCCTCATAACAATCCCCATGGCTGCAGAACTGTGTTGGAAAGAATGCTGAGGTCTCATCTCGTCTTGGCAGGAGCAAGTGTCGTTTGGGGAGGATGGGGTAAAGAGGTGTGCAGGTTTTGAGGTAGACAGAAGTGGAAGCTGTGAAGGTTTGTCATCAGCATAGAAGACAGAAGTGTGGGGACAGCAAGAATGCTTGTATTTACCATTGCTGACCTTGGTTGACCCCTTTATCAAAGAGTAACTGAAAATAGGAGACTGGAGTGATTTCCTCACTGTAATGAGTGGCACAGTTGGGACTAGAACCCCGCCAGGCCCCAGTGACAACCTGAGCCACAGACTAACCTGGTGTTATCTTTGCTTTTCTTTCTTTAAAATGAGGACCCCCCACCCCCACCCCATCCAGGGTGGGAAAGGCCTGGAACTATATCAGAGAGTGACAGGAGCTGCTAGGAGAGGGCCAGGCAATCATAGTAGCTTGGAGTTGCACTGGGTGGCAGCTCTTCTCCCAGACACTCTGGACACGGGTGAAACCCCTCCTTTGTGCAGCTCCTCAGGGGTGTGCCTGCCAAGTTTCACCCTCAGAGGCAAGAATGAGGAAATGGGGGTAAAAGGGCTTGGCCCTAAACCCCACAGCCTAGTGTGGAGTCCAGAGGGAAGGTAGTGTTCGAGTGGAATTTGCTTGAGTTAGAATCCCGTGAGCTCAGGCTAGTGCTCTCGGAGCCTATTTCAGCAGGTACCTCCCTCAAAGGATTACAGGTAGGCACTTCCTAGATATCTGTTGATCAGACACACCACATGCGGGATCTTCTGCTTGGAACATTTCTACACGTTTCCTCCTGGACTAGAATGTGAGTCCCCTGAGGACAAAGACCGCAGATTATTCGTCTGGGCATTCTCAGTGCCCAGCACTTACTTAAGTTATTTTTTTAAAGAATAAATAACTTAATGAGTTCTGTCCCCCCTCCTTCATTCATGACCACAATAAAGAGCTCCAAGAGACAAGACAAAAGAAACAAAATCCCAGTTTTCAACAGAGTGCCAAACCAAAATGCTAATTTTTTTTCAAAGTACTATAATTCTCTTTTAAAAAACCAAGTCACCAGCACAGAGTTTGGGTTTTCAACACTAACATCAACTGCAAAAAAAGAGAGATCCCTGAGAACAAACAGTGCCCTACAGGGAGAACTCACTATCTACACAGCCCACCACCTGCTCCCCAAAATTCCATCTGGTTAACAGAGTGGGTATCTGTCCAAGGGTGTCACAGCTTTGCCTCATCGTGTGCCAGCAGCAGGCAGGTGAGAAAGCTGTGATGACCAGGATCTGGAAAATGGAGGAGACAGGACATTCTTACTGTCTTCCCCAGGGTGGGGCTGCCCTTCTTATGAAGAGTAGAGACTTGGGGTCACCTGAATGACCTATAATCTCATCTTCTCTTCTGACCTATCTGATTCCCAATGTTATCTGCCATCTCATTCTCAAAAAACACTTGGGATGATTGTCATTGTTTCTTCAGGTCTATGTCCATATCGAGGACTATTAATAAAGCCACATCCTAGTTGTATGATCTTAGACGAGTGTCTTTCCAGTTTCTTGAGCCTCAGTTATCTTGTCTGTAAAATGGGGATAACAATGACCAACCCCAATTGAGTTTAAAATTCCATAATATATCTGGAGAACTTAGCCCAATGCCTGCCACATAGTAGGTATAGAATGAATGAGAGCAGCTTTTACCGTAAGACCCAGAGAATGCAAAATTCTGAAAGGGGACTTTCAGGAACAAAAGGAAAGGACATTGGAGTACGTGGGAACTATCTGATAGAGCAGCAATTGTCAACCTTTATCATCTCACAGCGCACGTAAACTAATTACTAAAATTCTGCAGCACATAAAAAAAGTTATGCCGATTTGACAAAAAAAAAAAAGGTATAATTTTGATTCAATCACAGCTACTGTTGTGTTGGCGGTTGTCATTTCTTCTTTTTAATTTGACAATCTAAGGGAAAAGAGATCAGTGCCCCTGACTAAATAGTCAGGTGTTGCATGTTTTAAAGCTTTTTGCAGCACACCAGTTGAAAATCGCTGTGATAGAGAATCCGGAACTTTGCACAAGGGCCTAGGGACCTCTGAAATGTCCAGAATGTTTGCCACTCTCCCATGTTGTAATTTTCTCCTGCAACTTTTAAAAAATCCTCACCTGAGGATATATTTTTTTAATTGGTGTTAGAGAGAGGGAGGGAGGGAGGGAGGAAGGGATAGAAAGAGAGAGGGCAGAGAGAAACATCAATTGGTTGCCTCCTATATGTACCCCAACCTGGGATCAAACCCGCAACCTAGGTATGTGCCCTGACCTGGAATCGAACCCACAACCTTTTTGGTGTATGGGACGACACTCCAACCAATTGAGCCACCTTGCTGGGCTCTCTTGCACATTCTTACTTCATTTAGATCAGCTGTTTAATTCTTTAAATGAAAAAGGCCCAACTATATAGGGCAGTGATGGCGAACCTATGACACGCGTGTCAGAGGTGACACTCGAACTCATTTTTTTGGTTGATTTTTCTTTGTTAAATGGCATTTAAATATATAAAATAAATATCAAAAATATAAGTCTTTGTTTTACTATGGTTGCAAATATCAAAAAATTTCTCTATGTGACACGGCACCAGAGTTAAGTTAGGGTTTTTCAAAATGCTGATATGCCGAGCTCAAAAGGTTCGCCATCACTGATATAGGGGAGTCTATTTTTTGGGGGAAAAGAAAGAAACTATAAAATATCAGGGAAAGACTTAGTAGAGGAGGAAAGAGCTTAGTTTGGGAGCCTCCAGGATTGAAGAGAAGGGCATTCAGAATGTTGAAATGAGAACAGGAGCTCCCTGGAGGCCTCACCACTCCTCAGACCTGAGCAGACTGTTCCTCATTTCCTCTCTGCTGCTCCCAGAGCTCTGGTCCACAGAGCAAACATCACAAACCACGCTGGTTTGAGAAATAGTCTGCGTGGACTCTGAGTAGTGCCATGGCCCTACCTGGTGTAGCCTGACCCACATACCCAGTTACTAGGATACTTAAAGGACACCTGCTTCTTTCTGTGACACTGCGGTTACCTTAAACCTCCTAAGACATGACTACAAAGGAGAGAATCCCAGCCTCTGGCTTCGGTCCATACAGGAACAAGTCAAATGGCCCGAATCTGGGTCAGAAAGGAAAGCTGCCATTCTCAGGCAGAGTGAGAACCGCCTGCCTGCCTGCCAGTCCACATCCACAGGACAACGGCTCTCAACCCTGGCCTGCACATCGGAGTCACGTGGAGAGCTCTGAAAACACAGATTTCAGGGCCTCCCCAGACATACTAAGTACTTCAGGGGTAACGCCTGGGGATATGTCATTTCTAAAAGTGGCATAGGTGACTGAGATGTGAAGCCAAGGTTGAATCCAATGCTTTATGGAAGTATCATGTTTTGAATGTTGGGAAATTACTAGGGTTCCATACAAGGAGACAAGACGGTTATCCCTTTTCCCTTAGTGCCTCATCCTCCGGAAATTCTCTTTCTTTGTTATGGGGTGAGGCCACAACATTAGTAACAAAGAAACAGAATTTCCGGAGGGTGAGGCCCAGAAATCAGGACTTAAAAAAGATTCCCAGGTGATTCTAATGTGCAGCCAAGGTTGAGAACCACTGCCTTAGTGGCATCAGCAACAAGTCTGTTCCAGCTTCCCTGGCGCTCCGGGAGGAGGTGATCAATCAGGAGGCAGCTGCATTCAACTGCCTAACCTGCCCCGGCCTTTCCTCAGCATCCCGAACACTGGAGATGCCTTCTTCATCGGCACAGAGCTCAAGAAAAGGTGCACTTCCTACTGACATCAGATACAGATGTAAGAGCGTTTTTGGAGCACCTGTTTTGTGGCAGGCCCTGTACCAGACATAAATCACAAGCCCGAGAGAGAGGCACTACATCGTTCCTGTTTGGGGTGCAATCCTGGAAAAGGAGTGTTCCTCAGAGCTTTACCAGCTCATCACAGCACAGTCCTCATGGGAATATATTACTGATGATCAACATACAATTTGGGGTTTATTGGTGACTTATTTACTCATGAGCAACATACAGTTTGGGGTTTATTGACTGATGAGTCTTCTCAAAACTCTTGGTCTCAATATTCTAATGGTGGATGTGGCTAGGCTGGGGGAATGACCTTGAAATTTATCCGAGGTATATCCTCTCGGGCTGTCAAAACAACTCTCATCTTTTTTTTTAAGTAAAAATATGGGCTGCTTCATGAATTTGTGTGCCATCCTGTTGCAGAGACCATGCTAATCTTCTCTGTATTATTCCAGTTGTAGTACATGTGCTGCTGAAGTGAGCACTCTAGTCTGTATTTTAATCATGAAAATAATTCCGTTTGCCTGTCCTCTGGAAAACAAGCAAACCATTTGCTGGGAATCAAAGAGTTGTGAACAAGGGACTGCAGGAGAGTATGTAGGTACTTTTTGGTGGAAAGCATTAGATTGACCTCAGCTGATTGGCACTATGAGCTATGATTGTATTGTCTCCATTTTTAAAGATAATGAAATCAAGGCTCAGAGAACCTCAGTTACTTGCCGAACACACAGCTAGGACAGGGAGGGCAAGAATTTGACCCCAGGTTTTCTGATTTACAGGTCAGTGCTTTCACTGTAGCTCCTCTACAGTGACTCCACTAGCCCTTTTGGATACCTAAACAGAAGATATTTTAGGTTCGGTTCCAGATCCTGTAACAAGACCAGTATAGCAATAAAGCGAGTCATAATCTTATTGCGGGTATAGGGTCCTGCCTAATTCGCAAAACACAAAGTGCAATAAAGCGAAGCACCATAAAACGAGGTATACCTCTAGTTACTTATGGGCAGATTTATAGTGGTTGAAAATTCATATACTGTTTTTATTAGTCACATGCAAAAATCATTTATTAAGATCTAATAGAATTTTAGGAGGACATAATTATAAAAGTAATGAGGGCTCAGAGGGGCTGAGTGACTTGTCTAAGGTCAAACAGGTCTTGTATTGGCTCCAAAATAGGAGCATTTGTAACTAAAGGCACACAGCACGGTGGACAGGAAATCACACGAGACCAGGTGTCAGAAGCCATGGATTCCTGCCCCTGTTCCAATCTGTATTAGTATAGCACTTTGGACAAGTCCCTTGTCCTTTGTAAAATGAAAACAATGATCTTTGACCTACTGTATTGAGAAGTGAAGATCCAAATGGATGTAAAAGTATTCTGAACACCCCCTCCAAAAAATAACAGAAGGAAAGAACTTGGGTGGGTCGGTCAGTCCGACTGGATTCAAATTTCAACTCTGCCACTTATTGGATGTGTGACTTTGAGCAAGTGATTTTACCTCTCTGATGCCTCAGTTTTCTCATCTGAAAAATGGGGCTACATCAAGTACCTAGCCCAGAGGTGGTTGTGACGATTTACACAGGGACTGCCCGACATATACAGCACTCCATCAATAACGTCAGCCACTATCACAGTTATACTTGTGCCTCTCGGATCTTCAACTTCTTCGAAACGCGGACTTTCTGAGCTACCAAACATACCCCGGGCTCCAGCTTCGGTCCTATTACTCTCTACCTTCTTCCTTGGACCCTGTCTCTCCCTTCCCAGTCTCCCTCTGCACAGCCCGTCGGAAACCCCTACAAGAATCCCAGTCCCCCGGCCCCGTTTCGGCGCGGTCTCTTACTCGACGACCTTGGCCGGGTGCCCGTGGTGGCCGTAGACCAGCGCCCGGACC
>NW_005367431.1:1438067-1447227 GCF_000412655.1 Myotis brandtii | reverse complement strand
CTCAGAGCCAGAAGCCCAGGACACGTCAACTTCCCGCGACCGTGCGCCAGCCCCGCCCCGCCCCGCCTCGTAACCACGCCCCTCGCTCCTTTTAAAGGGCCATCTCCTTCTTCCGCTGCCCGCGCGGTGGCGCCTGGTGAGATTGCGGGGGGAGCTAGGGACGCGCGGTGCGGGGACCTGCGGGAGTCGCGGGGATTTTGAGCCCGCCAAAGTTGATCTCCCAAGGAGCGTCCGAGACTGGCCTAAAGCTATGTCTGCAGTCTGCAATTTGTTGTTTGATTTTGGGGAAGACATTTCCCCGCCCCCCCACCTCAGTTTCTCCTCCCCACCATTTATTTATTTATTTACTTATTCATTCATTCATTCATTTATTTAAAATTTTTGTTATTGATTTCAGAGAGGAAAGGAGAGGCAGAGCTAGTAACATCAATGATGAGAGAGAATCATTCATCGATCGGCTGCCTCCTTCATGCCCCACACTGGGGATCCAGCCCGTAACCCCGGGCATATGCCCTGACCTCCTGGTTCATAGGTCCATGCTCTATCACTGAGCCACGCGGGCTGGGCCCCACCATTTATTATTGAGTGCTCACTGTGCCAGGCCATTTAAGGCATTATCTCATTTAATCCCCACTATCTTCTCATAGCATAGGAAGGCAAAGCTTACTTCCCTTCACTGAGTACATGTAAGCTGCTGTGGAGGCAAGAATACTGGGTTTGGAGTTAGAAGATTTAGCTTCAAATCCCAGCCCTGCCACTTCCTAGCTTGGGCAAGTGACTGAAACTCGGAATCTTTCCTCATAGGTATAAGGGGGAGAATATTCCTATTTTAAGATTATTGTGAGGGATGGATTATCAAGATGGCGGCATAGGTAAACATCGGAGACTGCTGCCGCAAACAACCACTTCAAAAATACAACTAAAAGACGGAACGGACATCACCCAGAACCACAGGAAGGCTGGCTGAGGAGAGACTCTTCAACTAGAAGGAAAAATAACAGCACACCGAGGCTCAGAGGAGGCGCAGTGTGGAAAATACTCAGGTGCGGAGGTGCGCGCGCAAAGCGGGCTGGTGGCTGAGAGCGCGGTTGTCGTTTTCGGTCAGGGGGGAGTCTCAGACTCTGAGCTCCAGATACGGGCGAATCGCTGGGGACTCGGACCCAAACGGGAGAAGCGGGAGTGTCTGGCATCAGTTGGAAGGCAGCTTTCCCTCCGAGGTTTGCAGCGGTTCCGGGGGTTCTGAGAAGCAGAGCCTCTGGGAACAGGACTGAGGGCACCATAACGGCTCCCTCCGCCCGCCCTGTTGAGCCCGCCCCGCCCAAGCCCTGCGCAGAGCCATTTGCCGGATCGCCTCAGGCAAAGGCTAGATTAGCACCTCCCCAGAGGACAGAAGTTTTCCGCGGCAGACACAGCTGATTCACACAGCCAGTCGGCCTGGTGGTCAAATCCCTCTAGTATTAACTACAACAATCAAGGCTCAACTAGAACAAGACTGCGCACAAAGACCACTAGAGGGTGCACCAAGAAAGCATAAAAAATGCGGAGACAAAAAAACATGACAGAAATGGAGGATATAGAGCTAAAAAACGCAATTTTGAGGGCTTGCAATAAACTTTTGGAGAGCTTCACGAAAACTAATGAGACCCTCGATGCTATGATAAAGAAACTAGAAATTAAGCATACACGCTCTGAAATAAAGAATATTACACCCAATAGCAGACCAGAGGAGCGCAAGAATCAAGCCAAAGATTTGAAATGCGAAGAAGCAAAAAACACCCAACCGGAAAAGCAAAATGAAAAAAGAATCCGAAAATACGAAGATAGTGTAAGGAGCCTCTGGGACAGCTTCAAGCGTACCAACATCAGAATAATAGGGGTGCCAGAAGATGAGAGACAGCAAGATATTGAAAACCTATTTGAAGAAATAATGGCAGAAAACTTCCCCCACCTGGTGAAAGAAATGGACTTACAGGTCCAAGAAGCGCAGAGAACCCCAAACAAAAGGAATCCAAAGAGGACCACACCAAGACACATCATAATTAAAATGCCAAGAGCAAAAGACAAAGAGAGAATCTTAAAAGCAGCAAGAGAAAGAAACTCAGTTACCTACAAGGGAATACCCATACGACTGTCAGCTGATTTCTCAACAGAAACTTTGCAGGCCAGAAGGGAATGGCAAGAAATATTCAAAGTGCTGAATACCAAGAACCTACAACCAAGAATACTTTATCCAGCAAAGCTATCATTCAGAATTGAAGGTCAGATAAAGAGCTTCACAGATAAGGAAAAGCTAAAGGAGTTCATCACCACTAAACCAGTATTATACGAAATGCTGAAAGGTATCCTTTAAGAAGAGGAAGAAGAAAAAGGTAAAGATACAAATTGTGAACAACAAACATGCATCTATCAACAAGTGAATCTAAGAATCAAGTGATGATGAAGATTTATTCATCATAGTACACCATCCTTTTTGTACCATTTGTGAATAAATGAACTTTGGCACTAATGAAAAAAAAAAAAGATTATTGTGAGTCTGGCCATTAAGATTTAATTAAAAAAAAAAATAAAAAAAAATAAAAATAAAAAAAAAATAAATGAAGATTTATTTGTCATAGTACACCATCCTTTTTGTACCATTTGTGAATAAATGAACTTTGGCACTAATGAAAAAAAAAAAAAAAGATTATTGTGAGGGCTCTGGCCATTGTGGCTCAGTTGGTTAGGCATCCTCCTGTGCACCAAAAGGTTTCTGGTTCGATTCCCTATCAGGGCACATGTCTGGGTTGCAGGGCTTGATCCTGGCAATGCAGGAGGCAGCTGATCAATGTTTCGCTCTCACATAGATGTTTCTCTCTCTCTCTCCCTCTCACTCTCTCTTTAAAAATCAATAAAAGTATTTTAAAAAAGATTGTTGTGAGGATTGGATGAAACAGTAGAATAATGTTTTATGGACAGGAGAGCACCTTGTAAAATGCTAAGTGTGTTCAGGTATAAGGGAGGGATCACAAGGAGGAGGGCCCCCTCTAAAAATGCTCAGAGTAGCCCTGACCGGTTTGGCTCAGTGGATAGAGCGTCGGCCTGGGGACTGAAGGGTCCTGGGTTCGATTCCAGTCAAGGGCAGGTCCCTTGGTTGGGGCACATCCCCAGTAGGGGATGTGCAGGAGGCAGCTGATCAATGTTTCTCTCTCATTGATGTTTCTAACTCTCTATCCCTCTCCCTTCCTCTCTGTAAAAAATCAATAAAAATATATTTAAAAAATAAATAAAAATGCTCAGTGTAGAAAGGAATTAAGTGGGACAATCAAAGTTCTTTGTAAAAAGATGTAGCCAATAAAGACACTAGATCATATTTTTCACATTTCTGGTGGAGTGGAGACACGAGCATACCTAAAACCCAGTTGACTGTTAAGAACATGAGAGAGGGCACAGGTGGAGTCAAGGAGCCATGTCTGGGATGGGGGCAGGGGCAGGGTGGGGTATCTTGGAGAAGTTGCTGATGAAGCCAGTCCTGTGACTCCAAATCTTCAATATGCCTAAAAACCACCTGAGGTTTCATCTTAGACCTACTGAATTAGAATCTTGGGGAGGGGTCCAGGAACGTACATTTCTTACAAGCTCTTAAGAATATTCGGATGCAGGTGGCCCAGGAAACAGACTTCGAGAAACACCGAGGCAGGTCTGTGAAGGATAAGGAAGAGTTCATTCCTCTGGGTTTTATTGACCCAAAGCTTTTTAACTCAGAGTCTTTCCTCTGAGGAAGAGAAGAAAGCTAAGTGCTGTGATGAAGGGTGCAGGGGCTGGATTCTGGCAAATCTGGACTTGAGTCCTGGCTCGGCCACTTTCTAAAACCACTTCAAAGTGATTTTGGACAAGTCACTTGACCTCTCTGTGTCTCCATTTCCTTATCCTTGAAATGAAGGAAATAATAGTGTCTGTTTCAAGGCTGTTGTGAGGATCAAGTGAGATATTATTCACTTCACTTGAAGCACTTAGTACAAGAATGCTTGGCACATGAAAGCATTGGATGAATGTTATTGGGGGTTATTGTGAAGACTAAATGAGAAATGTCACATGTAAAACACACAGACTAGAGTCTGGCCCATAGGTCGTGCTCACAAAGTATTTGTACTTGCTTTTATTATAGAGAACGTTGGTGTCCCATCATGGGGGAAACACTTGGTCCCTCACAGCGTTCTCTCTCTCTCTCTCTCTCTCTCTCTCTCTCTCTCTCTCTCTCTCTCTCACACACACACACACACACACACACACACAATACCCAGTCTTGCTTATCTTCTGTTTTCACAGTGACACACAGGTCGATGTCTGTTGTAAGACTCCCTAGGTGACTTTGAGCTGTTGACATTATCTTCTCTACCAAATTAGTTCCTCTGCATTATGGACAGCCCAGCCAAGAAGCCTGGAAAATCACCCAGCAGGTGTCTCTCCTTGGAGCTGGACTCAGGCCCCATCCATCCTGATAGTCATTACTTTTGGTTCAGGCCATCGGCTCTTGTTTGAAAGGTGTCAGCAGCCTTCTTTCTAACTGAGATCCCCTCTCTTCTTTCTGCTTCCCCAATTCCTTTGCAGTGGTTCTCAACCTTCTGGCCCTTTAAATACAGTTCCTCATGTTGTGACCCAACCATAAAATTATGTTCGTTGCTACTTCCTAACTGTAATGTTGCTATGAATCGTAATGTAAATATCTGATATGCAGGATGGTCTTAGGCGACCCCTGTGAAAGGGTCGTTCGACCGCCAAAGGGGTCGTGACCCACTGGTTGAGAACCACTGCTTTAGGGGGAACCAGAAGCTACAGTTCTTTGTAAAACAACATGAACTATTGATATATTAAACTTTAAATTGTAAACAAAGCTATGATTCTATGCTAATTCTAGCATTCTCTCACACTACTGACACCTACTAAAGTCTTCAGAAAAATGTATGTGGGAAAACACCTTAAAACAAAGAAAAAATCATATTCATTGTAAGTAATCTACCTTCCTGCAAATTAGAAAAATATGACTGGTTTTAATTCAGTGGTACCCCCCCCCCCAACTTGGCTTGAGGAACACCTGGGTTCCTCAAGGGGCAAGTTTGAAAACCATTGCTCTAGGAGTTCAAGTCCAATTGTTCCGGCCTCACATTCAAGACCTTTGCACTCTGTCTCCCAGACTGTCTTATCTCCTGCTATTGGACCATGCACAGCCCATGATCCACCCGTACCTGATAGAACTTCCCAGAACTTCCATGTCTCGTGCCTTCATTCAGCCTGCTCCTCCTGCTTGATATGCTTTTCCCTTGCCTACCTGGGAAACTCCAGGTTCACATATAATTTCTCTGATGTTATTTTCCAAAACCCTAGGTTGAGTCAACTCCTGCTGCCTTTGTGTTTTCTCTGGACAGGTGTTGCCGCCTTTAGTCTCTTATTTATGTATGTGCCCATTTCCCCCTCCAGGCAAGAGTGGAACTCTGTTTTGTGTATCTCCCTGATGCCAGTGCCCAATATGGGGCCTGGCACGGGGCAGGTGTCATAAATATTCCATGAGTTGAAAGTAATTGAATTTCCTCATGGCCTGGCCCTGACTGTGGTGCCGTCTCCTTTTCCTTAGATTTGGGTCACTCCAGGGCAGGACTTTTCTTGTTCTTCCCTCTTCTTTCTAGGATTATAGAAGTTTGTGGTCTTTTTCAAGTGAAGCAGAATGTTCTCTTTTCATTTGTCCACCTGTTGCTTATGTTCTTTCTCCTTCCGTCACAGTCTCTGTCCTGTAGGCTTCCCCTGCACGGAGAGTGGAGGGGTGTGGCATCAGTCAGGTCTAGGTTTGAATCCCGGGCCCACTATTGACTAGCCACGTGACCTTTGGCGAGTACCTGATGCTCTCTGAGTAGTACTTTTCTGGGTAGTACTTTCTGTCTCTTCTCTGCTCCAGTTTCTCTCTCTCTCTCCCCATTTCTTCCCCATCTCCCTTTTCTTGCTTCTATCTCACTCCCTGTGACTCTCTATCTGGTTAATTCTCTGTCTCTGGTCCTTGCCTATTGTCTTTTTGGCCACCTCCTGGCTCACAAGGGAAGAGACCAAGAGCCCAGGAGTCCTCAGTCCTGCCTCCTGCAGGCCACAGAAACCTCAATTGTGCCAACATCAGTGGGGAGCCAGCAGGGAGCAGAGGCAGTGCACAGGAAGGCCTGGATACACCTTGAACCGCTAGGCTCTGTTCAATGTCACTGCCCACTGGTTAGACCCATCTGCCCAGGCCCAGGGGTCTCTGCTTCCTCAGTCTGCTCTCCATTTGGCTGATCAGGGGACTTATTATTATTATTATTATTATTATTATTATTTTATTATTATTGATTTCAGAGAGGAAGGGAGAGGGAGAGATAGAAACATCAATGATGAGAATCATTGATCAGCTGCCTCCTGCATGCTCCCTACTGGGGATCAAGCCCACAACATGGGTATGTGCCCTTGACTGGAATCGAACCTGAGACCCTTCAGTGCACTCTATCCACTGAGCCAAACTGGCTAGGGCTATTATTATTTTTTTTAAAGAGTCATAAGAACATTTTGCTCTTCTGCTTAATGCTTCAATGGCTTCTCACTGCTCTTAGGGTTTAGCCCATAGTTTTTTGCATGACCTGCAGGGCCTGCCAGCCTCTACAGTTGCCCCTGGCCCCCTTTTCTCCCCACTCATTTCAGCCCCCTTGGCCTCTCTGCTGCCCAAACCCACCAGCTTCTGCCTTTGCACAGGCTGTTTTCTCCGTCAGCAGTGTTCCTCACCAATGATTGCGTAAGGCTAGCTCCTTCTCATACTTCAGGTGTCAGCTCAAATGTCACCACATCACTTGCTCGGGGAATCCCTCCGATTATCTTAAGTAAAGTAGATCCCTCCACCCCATCCAATTATGTATCACAACACTTCATTCATTTCTTTTAGAGCACACATCTCAGATTGTCATTAGATATTGATTTCCATGTTTGCTATTGGTCTCTCCCTCTAAAATGTAAGCTTCGCGAGGGCAAGGACAATGTCTACATTAATTATTGAATTTAATATTTATTGAGCACTAACTACATATCAGATACCAGGCACTGGGGTACGTGGCAGAGTCCTCGCCCTTAGGGAGCTGATGTTCTAGGGGTGGAGACAAATAATGAATACGCCATAGAGTAGGTGCTCTGTTTAAAACTGCAATAACCTGCTTCCCTCTCACTCTCAGACTCGCTCCCATTTCTCTGGTATATCACTGTCTCATATATCAGGACATTTGCTGGTTTTGGCTGTTTATTTTTATTGTGTTTTTTTTTCATTGGAATATAAGCTCCATGAGGGTAGGGATTTTTGTCTGTTTTATATCTCCACTTGGACTCATAGCAATTGTTGAATAAATGAATCAGTATCCAGTATTTGTTGATTTGTTCCAGATGGAAGGCAGGTCTCAGCCCCAATTCAATTCAGGCCAGATGACCTTGATTCAAATGTTGGTGCTGCTGAATACTAATGCATAACCTTTGAAAAGTCGGGTCTCTCTGTATCTCAATGTCCTCAACTGTGTAGTTGGAATAATAGGGGTGAAGACTAAGTTAGTCCACTGGGGTTAAGCACATAGAAGGTGTCTGGTCTTACAAAGTCATGAACAACTAGTTTGTGGTCATTGTACAAGGGCTTCTATGGGCCTATACTGTGTAGAAGCCCAAATAATACTTAACCTGTGTAGCCAGTGTGTAGGTTAGAAACTGTGAGAGTTAGTGAGGGAGGTGGGCTTCGCAGAATGAAAAAGTAGTTTCTGAAAGCCAGGATTGCAAGGAGAACTAGATGAATCCACTATTATTATGGCTGAAGACTTCAGCATCCCTCTGTCAGAAATGAACATTTTCAGCAGGCAGAAAATCAGTAAGGACATAGTTGAACTCCACATCATCAGTCAACTGGATATAGAGGACATTTATAGACTGCTCCACCCAACAACAGCAAAACACCTGTCCTTCTCAAGCTCATCTGGAATATTCACCAAGAGAGACCACATTCTGGGCCATAAAACACACATCAGCAAATTCAGAAAAATAGAACTCATACAATGACTGCTCTCAGACCACAATGGAATGAAACTAGAATCAATAACAGAAAAAGCTGTAAAATCCTCAAATACTTGGAGATTAAATAATACACTTCTAAACAGCACATGGAGAAGAAATCTCAAGAGAAATGTAAAACTATGTTGAAATAGCCCGGCCAGAGTGGCTAAAATGGTTGAGTGTCCTCCTGTGCTCAATTCCCGGTCAAACAATCAATGTTTCTCTCTCCCTCCCTCTCTCTCTCTAAGCATGTGCTCAGGCGAGGATTCAAAATTCAAAACCCCACTACTTGGAACTAAAAGAAAACGAAATAAAAATGAAAACACAAGTTATCAAAATTTGTGAGATTCAGTGAAAGCAGTGCTTAGAGGGAAATTTATAGCACCTAACGTATATATGAGAAAAGAAGAAAGACCTAAAATCAACTATCTAAACTTCTGCCTTAGGAAACTAGAAAAAAAGAGCAAATTAAATTCAATCAGGAAGTAGAAGAAAAATAATAAAAACGAGAGCAGAAATCAGTGAAAGGGAAAGCAGGAAATCAATAGAGAAAAACCAACCAAACCGAAAGCTGGTTCTTGGAAAAGGTGAATAACTCAACAAGCCTCTAGCCAGGCTAACTAAGAAAAGGAGGACGCAAATTACTAAGATCGGAAATGAAAGGGGGACAAAACTACAGAGCCCGTGGACATTAAGAGGATAATGAATACTATGACCAACTCTAAAAGTTAGCATTCCAAAGACCCAACCACTCACTCACTCAAGTAAGGTGATGAGCTTCCTGTCCTTGAAGGTATATACCAATGCGCATTTGGAGGGGCCTAGACAGAGGGGATGAAAGCAACAGACATCCGACAGGACCCAGGGTGTCTTTGGGTCTCTGTCCCTGAGAGCGCGGTATGAGAGGTAGGCGTGGGCAATGAGCGCGCTTGCTTGGGAATGTCGGTGCCAGCTCAGTGCAGCGCGGGTGGTGCCTAGGCCCAGCCTCCGACCTCCAGGCGCGGAGTGCAGGAGTGGGGGAGGGGCGCGCCGGGGCAGTTGGAGACCCGATCCGGCGGCAACACGGGAGGCTACCAGCAGGGGGCGCCCGGAG
>NW_005367431.1:1436858-1437865 GCF_000412655.1 Myotis brandtii | reverse complement strand
AAGGCGGCGCACCATGGCCCGCGCCCAGGCTCTGGTCCTGGCGCTCACCTTCCAGCTCTGTGCGCCGGAGACCGAGACTCCGGCAGGTAAGTGCGCGTCGGTCGCACCAAGCTTGCCCTGCGGAGTCCACGGGCCCGTGGCGTAGCTCGGAAGAAAGTGTGAGTTTTGGGTGACCGGGCGTTCGGAGCCTGCTCCCTGTGTGTGTCTGAGTGTTGGATGTGCGATCCTGTGCTCACGGTATCCTGTGCCTGCGACTGTTGTGTATCCATGAGATGTGTGTGCAAGAAAAGGTGCTGTGTGTGTTGTGTATCCACGAGTTCCTTGGGGTGAACGTTGAGTGCATTGAGGCATCGGGTATGCGCTGAGGGTGTGTGTGTCCGCCAGTGTTCAGTGTTTGTGCAGCCAAGTAGGTTGTGTGTCTGTTGTGTGTTGTGTGTGCGTCTGAGTTTGGTTGTGTGGCTGGAGTTGTATCTGCTATGTGTTGCATTTGTTTGCATTTTGTGTGCCGCGGCAGGGAGTGCTGTTCGTTGTGTGCCTGACAATGTGTTGTGTGTTTGTGTTACGCTTGTGACCGGGAGTGCTCTGTGGATTCTGCCAGCGAGTGTGTGGTGTGTGTGCATGTGAGATCTATGTACGTGTGTGAAGGCGTGGGAACGGGTCCGGAACGTGTGTGTCCGTGCGCCGTGTGCGCGATGGGTACGTGTGGGAGTGTCTGGGGTTGGTGGTGTGCTTCGCCCGGGGCTGTGTGGGTCCGAGTGAAAGCCCAGTGTGCCGGGAATGCGTGTGTAGGAGCGTGTCTGGAGCGGATGTGAGTGTGTGAGTGTGTCCGTGCGCGCTGGCTGCGTGTCTAAGAATGTGGGGAGTGGGGTGCGCGCTTGGCCGTGGCTGAGTGTGCGCCCAGGGCCCAGGCCGCCCGAGGGGGCAGCGGCAGGATGTGCAAGTGTGTGTGTGTGTGTGTGTGTGTGTGTGTGTGTGTTCCCCGCGTGTGTGCGTGTGTGGCTCGCGGG
>NW_005367431.1:1436207-1436484 GCF_000412655.1 Myotis brandtii | reverse complement strand
GGGACACTCCCTGGGTGGACCCCGCAACTTCGTGAGGCCTCCCGCCGGCCAGGCCCGCCGTGTGCAGAGTGTGCCCATGTGTCTTTGTGCTGAGCGATCGCGCCGTCTCCGGGTGTGTTTCGGAGTCTGGGTCTTTCGATGTGTGTGTGTGTGTGTGTGTGTGTGTGTGTGTGTGTGTGTGTGTACGTGTGATCGGATATCGACTTGCATATCTGGAGCTTGTGCCTGTGGGTCCATGTGTGCTGTGGGCTGTGTGTGTGTGTGTGTGTGTGTGTGT
>NW_005367431.1:1427334-1436003 GCF_000412655.1 Myotis brandtii | reverse complement strand
GACAGGGAGACGCCAGAGCAGGGGTCAGCGCGGTGCCGGATCAACACGTGCTGAGCCGCCTCTGCGCTGGTCGCTGGTCCCGAGGGAGACTACTCCCGGCCCCCGGCTCCGAGAACAGGCTTCCCCGGGATCGAGTTCACGGTCTCGCTGTCCTCTCAGGCCTTTCGAACGCAGCTCTCCGGCTTCCACGGACCCTCCTGCCTCAGGCTCAGACCTGGGAACTAGCCCTGAGGCCCGGGTGCCTGGCACAGCGTTAGCTTTGACCTCGCCTTGGAGACCTCCCTCTCTATCCTCCCCCCTCCCGCCTCCATGGGCCGCAGCAACTTTGTCCCCCTCCCCTGCCCTGAGATTAAACCCAAGGGGTGCAATACCTTGATTCCAAGAATCCTCAGGTGCCCCAATTCCTGCTGGCATTGTCCTGCTGACAATCCTGGAGGATTGTCAAGAATTGAAGTTTTGGGAGTGAGACCTTGAGCAAATGACTTCCATTCTTCAGGCCTCAGTTTCCTCCTATGCCTCATGGGCATCATAATAATGGAACTTGAAAATTGTAAAGTAAGGCTCTGTCTGTGAATGCCAGGGAACAAAAGATGGTTTTGAGAACTGTTACAGAGTCCCAGCGGCTGTGAATGGAAGCTCAGGGGCATCGTTCAAGTTCTGCCTCCACCACTTGCTGTTTTTTTGTGACCTTGGGCAGGTCACTTCACTTCTTACGATCCTGGCACCCTTGTAGGTATTACTTACTGTCAGAGCTTCATTCAGAAGCTCTTAGTAGAAGGCGTGAGATCAGCCCTGGCCCCCAATCTATGTACAGTCTCAACCCCACTGCCTGAATGCCTCCTGATTCCTCCCCTCCTAAGGCTGGGTGTGTGATGTCTCTCCGCCATGTAAATCTGGCAGTAATTTATTCCTCTGCGTGCTAGCTCATTTTGTCCTTTTGGTTGCTAGGGTTGTGGACAGCAGGAATGAGGGAGAGACTGCCCAGTGGTTTCAGGTTGGGCAATAAAATCTTGTCTGGGCAGCTGGTCCTTGTCCCTGGGCCTGGGGGAGGGGATTCGGCAGGAAGCCCAGCGTGGTCAGAGTGGGGGGGGGGTGCTGAGCTCATGGGCAGCCTCCTGCCCTGCTCAGGTGTCAGGGAAAATCCAGGGTGGGCACCCTGCTTGCTCCAGGCATGAAATCCTTCCATGCCTTCGCCAGCTAAGCTAGATTTGCAGGGGTTACCTTGTGCCCCTTCCTCCCTCGGCCTCCTTCTTTCCTCCAAGCCCTCTTCCTGTATCCTGATGCACCCTACCCTTACCCACTGTCAGGATCTTTCTCACCTGTCCCCTCTTCTCCATCCTCAGCCATCTCTCAACTGCAAAAAGGCTCCAGTCTCTTCCCTCTACCCCTCCCTCCATGGTGCCAGGGATCTATCTCCCTACAATGAAAACTGCATGTTTGGAACCTCGGTTTGAAACCACCTGAAGGCTCGCCATTGCCTTCAGGGTGAAGTCCCTTTCCCTTGGCCTCACTGCCTGCTCTAACCCTGCTTGCCTGTCCAGCCTCATCTCATTTTGTACCCCTTGTTGCTCCGCCCTATGCTCTGGCCAGTCTGACCCACTTATCAGTATCCCCTACATGTCCTTTCCCTCCCTCTCCTCTCTGGGCCTTTGTACTTTCTAACTCCATCTCTTTACTTGGTGAACTCCTGCTCCTTCTTCAGGCCTCTGCTTAGACATCACATCGCCCCTGAAGTCTTCCTTGGTTATCCCTGTTCTAGGAAGGGAAGGTGGGGATTGATTGGGTTTTTCCATACCATTAGTAATTATTGTGATTATTGCTTATTGGTCCATTCTCCGTTTCAGACCATGAGCTCTGTGAATTTAGTTCACCTCTGAATCCTTAGTGCCAGGCACAAGGCCTGGCTACTCGTGCTGAGTAAAATATATATGGCGTAAAAGAATGAATGAAGTCCAGTGGGTCAAATTCTGAGCTGGAGGTGCCAGATGGGGGCGCAGTGATTCCACTGAAAGTAGAGATTAACGAACTAGGTTTCCCTCCAGGAATCTAGAAAATTCTGTTGGGGGATGATATTGTGTGTGAAAAGGCCAGGTAGAGAGTGCCATCTGGGAGTTGTGAGTTGAGGAGCTTAAGTCCCTGGGAGAGAGGAAGGGAGCAGGTCTCTGCCTGCCAGCCCCTCCTCCAAGTTTCCCACATTGCCCCCGACCTCCCTCCAACCCCACCCCCAGCAGCTGTCCAGGCCTGTCAGTGGACAGGCCTTTGTGCTGGAGGCCTGGCAGTTGGTGAGAGGCATTGAGTCCCAACCGTCAGTGAGACTGTCTGGGGAAGAAGGGGGAGGGTCCTGCCTCAGGAAGGGGAGGCTCTTCCTCAGGTCTCAGCTTCTGTCCTGGCTCCTTGTGAGCCTGAGGGAGGCGAGGAGAGCTGCTCCCCGTGGTGACCCCTGCAGGTGGGGTGAGGCCTGCTGAGGTGTGTGCAGGTGCGATTCTGGCATCTGGACAGTCAGAGTGGGGAGGGTGTGTGTGTGTGTGTGTGTGTGTGTGTGTGTGTGTGTGTGTGTGTGTGTGTGTGTGTGTGTGTGTGTGTGTGTGTGTGTGTGTGTGTGTGTATGATTGTGGTTGTATGATTGTCGCCCAGGGCACAGGACATGTGTGGCCTGTCAGGGCATCTAGCCATCTGGTTACTCTGTGTGGCAGGCTCTGAGTGTGGAGTAGGGAGGCGACCAGCTGCTTTGGTCCTGGGGGAGCCTGATGCTAGGGTATCCGGGTATCTAAAGGTTAAATTCTTGGAGTTTGGGTGCAGAGCTATTTGGGTGGGTTGTGTTTCAGTATGTAAGTGTGGGTCTCCCCGTGCCAGGATGTGGAGGATCAGGGTGTGCCAACATCAGGATATCCTAGCGTCTCTGTAACCGGAGGTGGGTGTATCCAGGTGTCTGGGAGTCCTCAGACTAGTGGGTGTCCAAGTGCAGGAGGGTGTTTGTGTTGTGTCCAGCTGTGGGCTGTCCAGGTGCCTGGATGTCTGGGTGGGGGGTATGAAAGTGTCTGGATATCTGAGGTTGGGGTACCCCTGTATCCAGCAATGGGCTACACATGTGTCGAACTATCCGGTGTTTGTGAGTCTGGCCATGGGGTGCCCCGTGGTCGGTGTGTCTGTTTGTATGTTTAGGTGTGTATGTCTCCAGGAAAGGGATGTGCATGTGGACCAGGAACTGGGACTGTGTCAGCTCAGCTTCTGACACCCGCTTCCCTGGGCCTTGCCTCCAGACTTTCCTTTAGACCCCAAGGCCAGGAGCCTCTGGAGGAGGCCGGGTTTCTCCGTGGTTCATCAGCTTAGAGCTGCACATTCCAATAGAACTTCCTTGCAGCGATGGACATGTCTGTCCCTGCACTCTCTAATATGATGGCCACGGAGTCACGTGTGGTTATTAAATTTAAGTTCGTTAAAATTCATTGAAATAAAAACTCAGTCCCTTAGTCTCACCAGCCAGATTTCAAGTCCTCAAGGGTCGCACGTTGCTAGTGGCTATCATATTGGTCAGCGCAGGTAGAGAACATGTCTGCACAGCAGAAAGCTCTATGGACAGTGCTGGTCTAGCAGCGCGAGGCCTGCAGCATCTTCATGAGGCCTGGACACCCCAGGGAGGGGCCTGGGTCTGCTGCTGCCCGTCACTCAGCAGCTGATGAAGACGCTTTGGTTGAACCTATGACGCCAGCTCCATCATTTCGTGCCTGGACTTTTGCAATAGCCCCCTCCTTGGTCTTTATTCTGCCACCAGCCTTCCAATGCTTTCATTGCCCTGAGACCTGCATGACTTCTCTCAGGCAGACACAGGATGCTGCCATGCCATGGCCTCAAGGCCCTCCAGCTCCCGGGGGACAAAACCCAGACCCTAACATGGCAGGCGAGGCCCTGCATGACCAGCGCCTGCTTTCCATGACAGCTTCATGCTTCGGCCTCTCCTCCCGACCCCACTCCTTTCTGTCCACACCTTGTCTTCCAGGTTCACCAGGCCAGTCTGATCCCAGGTCCTTTCACACGTCTCTACCTTTGCACATGCTCTGCCTCCTTACCCGCTCTCTCCCCTCCCCCCTCCTCGGGGCCCGCCTACTCACCCTGTCTTCCTTGAGCTGTGCTATCACCTCCCCTGCCCTCCTGGCACAGCACAGTGGGTCAGTTCTCCCAGATGCCGTGCGACAGCGTTTGGCACTGGTTTTCTGTCTCCTTCGCCATTAGGCTGGGCTGGGAGCTCCTGAGGGCTGGGCTGAGCCTCTGTCATCTCCCATCCCCAGGGCCTTGTACATGGCAGGTGCCACTCCGTGTTTGCATTGATGTGAGCCTCTGGGTACACAGGGAAGGTTCGGTGGGGGTGGCGGGTGGAGCTGGAGCTCCGGAGGGCAGCCCTGGATGGGGGCTGGTATGCCCCCTTGGCTGGCTCTGGGCAGGGGCTGCCGTAGCCTGGAGAATGGCTAGGGGAGGACGCTGGGTTGGACACCTCAGAAGAGGCTGTTGTGACAGGAGGTCTTGGGCAGATTCCCAGGGTGCAGAGCCCAGGACCTGGTGGTGAATCAGAAGGGACGAGGAGAAGGGGGGCTTAGAGAGGTCAGTGAGGTTTTGGACTTGATTGTGGAAGTGGGTGGGAGGAAGGAGTGGATGGGGAAATTGGGTGTTGTTGGGGCACAGGACATATGTGATGGTCAGGATCACAGCTGGGGGTGGAGTGATGGGACAACAGGGGGAATGGGAGATCACTAGTGATGAAGATACATGGGGGGTAGGCACAGCTGGGAATGAAAGGACAAGGAATTGAGCGAACAGCTGAGGGTTGGGGGACATATGAGGGATAGAGAGAAGGGGGATTTGGAACAGCTGGGGGATAAGAGGAGACAACTGGGAGGTGTCAGAAGCTTATCTGGACAGGATAAGTGGGTCTCTTCTGAGAAAGTGGGAATTGCCCTGCTCAGAATGTATGTACGTATGTATGTGTGTGTTTACATGTGAGTGCATGTGCACCCTTATGGTTGTGCATGTGTGTAAATATATGTTTTACCTAGAATGTGGTGGTTAAGATCATGGCCTTGGGAGCCAGATCATCTGGGTTCTAATCCTGACTCCACCACTGCTAGCCGTTCAGCACTTGGGCAAGTCACTTGGCCTCTCTGGGCCTTTAGTGTTCTCATCTGTGAGATGGGGGTAATTATAGGACACACTGCATGGGGTTGCTGTGAGGGTATATTCCATTTTCATACATACAGAGTGTAGAACAGGTCCTGGCCCATGGTAAGCACTGTGTAAGTACTAGCTATTATTACTAGTAAGTGTGCATTCTTGGCTTCTGATGAAGTCCAGGCCCAGGAGGGGTAAAGAGTGATCAGCCAGATTGGTTGGGTCTGGCTTGCCTCTCACTTCCACCCCGCTGTTTACACCAACTTGCCGCCCACTCTGTACCAGGGCCCAATCCCATGGGTCTCCCTCTCTGTCTCTCTCCTGCTCTGCCCTACACTGCTCTGCCCTGGGCTGGGGGCCAGGGGATGTGCTTTAATTGTCCAAAAGCTTTTTAGCAGAATCTGAATTCATTGTTTGCCTGCCAGTGCGCTGGGGCCCTCCTCAGAGATAAATACCTGGACAATGTGCTCAGTTCTGGCTGCCGGTCCCCTGGGCAGCAGTGGTTTCATCCTGTGCCCTTGGAGAGTCACTGAGGTGGACAGTGTTGGGGGCTGGAGCACAGGGGACCCACAGAGCAGACACGGCTCCTCACCCAGGGGGTAGCCAGTTCTCCCTGACAGAGCTTCAGGCCCAGAGTTTTCCAGGGCTCTGGGCTCCCTGCTCTCCAGGGCAGCACAGGGAAGCATGTGCAACCTTCCCCACACACTTTTGCAGTGTGCCGCATCGTTGCCTTACGTTAATAACTGCGCTGCATCATGGCCCTGGACTGCTCGGAGTGTGTGTTCTCTGGGGTTCCTGGGCCCAGCCCCACAGGACTGGACCACACTGCACTGCGTCTCAGCCCTGTACACAGCATGGCCGTGCCAGGATCCTGCATTGCATTGGCTGCGTGTCATAGACTCCTCCATCTTTGCATTGTCTCCTTGTACTGCACCTCCATCCTGCAGCTGTACTGCCACTTATGTCTTTGCAACTGTCCTCTGTGCGATGCTACTCTCTCGGGCCTCACTGTTGCATTGGGCTTGTGGACTCTCCTAGGAGTTGGGCATGGCTCCTAGCAATGCACCACTGTGCTGTGCCAACAGATGGCATGCCACCACAGCACTGCATCTCTGCGTCGTGTGGCATGTCTGCCTGCTCCTGGCCTAGCCCTTCGCACTGCGCCACTGCCTTGTAACGCTGCCCCCTATGGAATCCCGTCCTTTCTTGGTCTCACCACTGAGGTGTCTGCTGGTGGTGTCTCCCAGGTTCCTATTGGCAGCCCCAGTTGAGCTTATATTCCACACCCAGCAGTTCCTTTGGCCTCGCTCGTGTCCTTCTCTTCCCTGTATCTCTGTGCCTACACTGGACACATCCTTTCTGTGAGAATTCAGAGAGCACCTATGTGCCTGGCCCTGTGCTAGAGTCTGGAGGGGAAGAATTAGCAAGACTTGAACTTAGCACCTGAGCACTCTCCATACACCTATCACACTGCACTGTGCGCTGTGCCTCTGTGAAGTTCTGGGTCACGTCCACGAGGGACGAGGCACCTCTACGCTGCATCATGGCGCTGACCAGTTGGGCGGTGCCATTCCAGGTGTTTGTACTGGGCTCTGCGCACGCCGTGTGCTCTGCTCCCCTGCGTTGTGTAACTGCATTGTGCCTCTGTATTGTGTGGAGCGGCTGCCTCATACCCACAGCAACATCACATCGTGGTACCACCTAGCCCTCTCCTTCCACGGGACTGTTAGGAAGCATAGATCTTTGCGCTACATGGTTTGTGCACAGCCCTCTGCCTCTCTACTCTGCACTGTGGCTTTATATGATAGAGGGTGTCTGCATGCAGGGCTCTGTGCACTCTTCGCCCATTGTACCTCCGCACAGCACAGCCCTCCATTCAGTCCTTTGCCTCCCGATGGAGTCCTGCCCCACCCTGTGCCTTTCCCTTACACGGCCAATATGGCAGCCCTACTGTTAACTTTGGGATTTGGGATACGTATTGATCAGGGAGATGGGGAGTGGGTCTGGCCTGTTTCCCTTGTTGTAGTTGGCTTCCTTCTATCCTCGGTGGAGATGAAGGATGTTGTGGCTGGCCTCTGTGTTGGCTGCTATAGGGCAAGCATGTCAAACTCGTGGCTGATGGGCTGCATGTTTGACATGCTTGCTGTAGGGGGACCAGCTCAGCTTACTGTCCCGGTGGCCGGCCCTGGGTGAACTTCCTGGTTGCAGCTATGCTCAATCCGCTGTGACTAGAAGGTGGACATATTGCTGCCAGCCCTGCCCTTAATTAATTGCTCCTCAATTATTCAGGGCTCTGGAGGGCAGTTCCAGAGAGACCTGGCTGAGGTTTGGATATGTTTATCTGGACAAGGAGAGCAGTGAAGTGGGCTGAGTCAGGTCTTTGGGCTGGAGTCATGGTCCTTGACCTTAGGTGGGCTGGTTGGGGTCAGACTCTCAGGGATCCTAAGTCCAGCTATGACGGACCATCTACTCTACACAGGGTTTGAGCATGGGGTTGAAAGGTGTAAAAGACAGTCGTTAACCTCAGGACGGGAGGAGGTGGGGGTTAGCCGGCCCTGAGATGGAGCCTAGCTGGTGTGAAGAACCTGGGGTAGGGCTGGGTTGGGCAAGAATGTCCAGGGGTGAGGCCCGTGTTGGTTCCGGGGTTGGGCTGGTTACCTAGAATAGGGGTGTGCCTTCAGATGATCAAATAGACCTGTGTTGTCATTGGGGTTGTATTTGGGTTCCCCAGGTCTGGGTTGGGGCTGTGCCTGCGGTTGGGTGTGACCCAGCCCTTACATTTATAATCTTTTGGGAAAAGTTTTGTTTCTCCTGGGGCCACCCGTGGGAACTGAATGCTCTGTTGACAAACTGAAGGGAACACAGATCTCATTGCACACAAACTCTGTTTACTGAGGGTCATGAGAAAACATGGGTAGCGCTGGCAGCCACAGCTGGCACAGAGCACTGTCCCTTCTCTACCCTGTCTAGTGGGGAGGAGTCTGGTACTCACATGCTTGTGGTCACGCTCACATGCACACACGTATACTTGCACAACTCCCCTCCACCCTGCCATGGAACACCTCCCTGGGGCACAGGCTTATCACTGAATATGCTCATTACCTCTGCACAGCAACACACACCTGCTCATCACAGCTCCACCGCACACTGCCTGGGGGCCACCCTTTGAGACACCCATGCCCACTCTCCCTCTCCCCCATAGTATCTATGTCTACTCTCAAGTAATTCGTGCTCACGTGCATCCTCACACAAATGGAATCAGAATTCTGGAGCTGGAATCCACGGTCACTCGGTTCCCCATTTGCATTTCATAAGTGAGGACGCAGGGGTTCAGAGAGGGCAAACCACATGCCCATGGTCACAGAGGATGTTAGAGGCTCAGCAGCAACTAGATCCAGGTCTCCTGCCTCCCACTTGAGTACTTGTAAGTTGGTATCAGGCTATCAGTCTCACAGCCATGTGTACACACACACACACACACACACACACACACACACACACACACACAA
>NW_005367431.1:1417215-1427293 GCF_000412655.1 Myotis brandtii | reverse complement strand
GCTGCTTTCAAGGGAAGCTCTTTGCAGGTCTTTTTCCGCATTGATTTTAGAGACAAGCTTTTTTTTAGCAGCACACACACATACACACACACACACACACACACACACACACAACACATGCACCCTGTGGAAACATGCAGTGGAGTGGTGGAGACCCCACACCAGGCTTAAACCAGGGAGACCCCCCCTACACTCTGGCTCCTCCTGTAGAGGTTGCTTTGCCCCTTATACCACCCCATCCAGAGCCCAGCCGGATGTGGATAAACTATCCTCCTGCCTTCCCAAATTGTGGCTGACGGTTGCTCAGGCAACCGCCTGCCAGATTGGGGAGATTAGCTGAGGAATGTCGCTGGGCCAGTTTGAATTGATGCTGGGGGAGCTCCTGGTGGTCCTGCGTTGATGAAGCCCACCCTCTCCGGGAGGTCCTGGCAGAGATGGGTGCCAAGGAGGGGCCTGGTTTTCTCCCTGCCCCTAGGCCAGTTGAGACGGTGTCCCTAAGGTTTGGACTAGGCTGGAGTAAGAGAGAGAGAGAGAGAGTGTGTGTGTGTGTGTGTGTGTGTGTGTGTGTGTGTTTGTACATGTGAGTGTGGGGCTGTGTGTGTGTGAACATTGGAGTGTGGGGCTGTGTGTGAGTGAACATTTGAGTGTGGGGCTGTGTGTGAGTGAACATTTGAGTGTGGGGCTGTGTGTGAGTGAACATTTGAGTGTGGGGCTGTGTGTGAGTGAACATTTGAGTGTGGGGCTGTGTGTGAGTGAACATTTGAGTGTGGGGCTGTGTGTGAGTGAACATTTGAGTGTGGGGCTGTGTGTGAGTGAACATTTGAGTGTGGGGCTGTGTGTGAGTGAACATTTGAGTGTGGGGCTGTGTGTGAGTGAACATTTGAGTGTGGGGCTGTGTGTGAGTGAACATTTGAGTGTGGGGCTGTGTGTGAGTGAACATTTGAGTGTGGGGCTGTGTGTGAGTGAACATTTGAGTGTGGGGCTGTGTGTGAGTGAACATTTGAGTGTGGGGCTGTGTGTGAGTGAACATTTGAGTGTGGGGCTGTGTGTGAGTGAACATTTGAGTGTGGGGCTGTGTGTGAGTGAACATTTGAGTGTGGGGCTGTGTGTGAGTGAACATTTGAGTGTGGGGCTGTGTGTGAGTGAACATTTGAGTGTGGGGCTGTGTGTGAGTGAACATTTGAGTGTGGGGCTGTGTGTGAGTGAACATTTGAGTGTGGGGCTGTGTGTGAGTGAACATTTGAGTGTGGGGCTGTGTGTGAGTGAACATTTGATGTGTGTGTGTGTGAACATTTGAGTGCGGGGCTGTGTGTGTGTGTATGTGAGAACATTTGAGTGCAGGGCTGTGTGTGTGTGTGTGTGTGTGTGTGTGTGTATGTGAGAACATTTTATTGTAGGGCTGTGTGTGTGTGTGAACATTTGAGTGCAGGGCTGTGTGTGTGTGTGTGTGTGTGTGTGTGTGTATGTGAGAACATTTTATTGTAGGGCTGTGTGTGTGTGTATGTGAGAACATTTGAGTGCAGGGCTGTGTGTGTGTGTGTGTGTGTGTATGTGAGAACATTTTCTTGTTGGGCTGTGTGTGTGTGTGAACATTTGAGTGTGGGGCTGTGTGTGAGTGAACATTTGAGTGTGGGGCTGTGTGTGTGTGTGAACATTTGAGTGCAGGGCTGTGTGTGTGTGTGAACATTTGAGTGCGGGGCTGTGTGTATGTAAACATTTGAGTGCGGGGCTGTGTGTGTGTGTGTGTGTGTGTGTATGTGTATCTTTCTGAGTGAGAGCAGAGTGTGTGTTGTTTGCATCCGGGATGGGTCCCTGACATCTGGTTTGTCCCCCTCCTGGTCCTGTAGTGCCCTCTGGAGAAGCCACCTGATTCTGTCTGTGCCTCACCTTCTTGAGTAATATAGGCGGCTTAACACCCAGTATCTGGGACTTCAGGTGTGGCCTCGGGCAAGCCGCCTCATCTCTCTGTGCCTCAGTTTCCATCTGTTAAATAGGAATAATAATAGTGTTATCCGTGAGGTATCCCTTTCCCCACTGGGTGCTGGGGGTGGAGTCCTTACAATATTTTGAGAAAAAAAATTTTCTGAGACTCGCACGGAGGATGAGTGATTTTTATTTGAGTGGAATTACATCCTTGGGTTTCCAAACTCCCATTTCCCTTAATCCAGTCCTGAAAGATGTGCAGCTGGGGATTCAGCAGAGCTATAAACAAAGCCAGGGTCCGGAGTTTCTGCTCCATGCTGGAACTGGGTCCGGTACAGCACCAGGCTAGTTGCAGTCCATTACTCCATTGTGTGGGGTTCACATGGCTCACATGTGAATGAATGTAGGGGAGCCAAGAGAGCGCACCCCCTTCAACAGGAGTCCTGAAGACACAAGCGAGTGAATGCCTTTGTTTAGGGGATTAAATATCTCAAGTCTTTCTGCACTTGCAGCGGCCGTACCTGCTCTGGCCAATGACCTGTTCCCAGGTGTGACTGACGGACAAGTACCTCCCCTATGTCACCCAGGCTTGACTGGGCATGCGTCTATTCTCCCCCTGTCCAGATCTGCGAGGAGTAGACTGGTGGCTTCCTGGGGAGTGTTAAACTGAAGCTTCCTGGCAAAGCTGCACAGATGGCATGCTCTTTTGCTCCTTTGCTCCTTTGCAGTTATTCATAACTAGGTTAAACCACAACGCTACCAATAGTATTTACCTTCTGAGTTACTGTGAGGGTTCACCAGCACAGGTGGTCATGGTGTAGGTGGCAGCCCCCTCGTGGTGGTGTTGACGTATGTGTACATGTCTGTGCCCATGTCTGTGTCGATGGAACTGAGAAGGATTTCCGGCTACCATTCTTGCTCTGAACCCAAAGTCTGATCTAGTGTTTACCTCCAGGGCTGGTGGCTCCTTGCAGGAGTTGGGTCTCTAGCAGGAGCTGGGACTTGGCTTTGTGTCATCCAGACAGGAGGTGATGGGGTTGTTCCCATCCCAGGGTGAGCTGGGGACTGGGTGGGGGTGGGGTTCTCCTTGGGGAGACTGGCCCCAGAGATACTACCCACTAAGGCTGTGGCTGGAATGGGCCTGGCCCAGAGATACAGGAATGGGGATGGACATGGACCAGGGACAGGGAGTCTTCTGCCTAGAGGGCACTCTTGTTGGAGTCAGTCAGCTGGGGAGGTCACCCTGGCTGGGGTCAGTTATAGGCGTCATTTGGCAGAGGTCAGGGGTCAGTCAGTCAGTCCGGTGGTCATTCTGGCTGAAGTCAGATGGTCTGGCAGTCATCTGAATGCCAATGGGGCCACTCTGTCTCAGGTCTGTCTGTGTGGGGTCACTGACCTGGGTTAGTCAGTCTGAGGGCCATTCTGGTTAAGATCAGATGGTCTGGGTGCCCCTCTGACCAGGTCAGTCAGCTGGGGAGTCCTGACAGCTCATGAAGGAAAGAGCTGGCACACCCGGGCTCGCCCCAGGACCAGGGGCGGGACCTCTGGGGCAGCTGCCTTGTTACTTGTGAAGCAACAGGAAGGGCCTGCACCCTCACAGGGCTCTAAACCCTGGCTTCTCTTCATGGCAATCTCTCTGCCTCAGGGAGGCCTGGGCTAAGACCCTCAGGAGTAGACTCAGCTCAGGCTGAATGAAGTCACTTGTTCCCTCCTCCAGGAAGCCCTCCCTGACCATCCCTACTGGTGATGTCCTCTCTGTGCTGTGCTGTGGATCATTTTCTAGCGGGAAATGAGGTTAAAACCCACCACTGATGGGTGGGTTAAAACCCTTCTCAGCACTGATGAGGTTAAAACCCACCTCCCACAGGCCACAGGCTTTTTACACAAAGGAGCAAAAGGCTCAGCCCAGGACTTGCCCCAGCTCTGTAGAGAGACTTCTGTGATTTCCTTGCATCCACTTGGTGCCATCCCTATGCCCACGACTCATCATTTTACACTCCGGTAGGGTCCAAGAAGAGGAAAGGGAAACACCCCACAATGGGAGCCCCTTTGTGCCTGGCTGTGCTGGGTGTTTCCATTATGTGATCCTCATAGCGACCTAGAGAAGTCCCTGCTGCAGGTGAAACAAGAGCCTCCGAGAGTGGTCACTGGCTGTGTGTGCAAAGTCCCCGCTGCTCCTGGCACGCGGCACCCACTCTCCAATTACTGTCTGTTTCTCTCCCCTCCTCTGCTTGAGCCTGGGAAGTAGCTCAGGTTCTCATAGTGAAGGCTTTTCTGGTGGGAGATGGGGACTTTGGCAGCTGACCAACATGGGTTCAAGTCCTGCTTGCTCCTCATGTAGCCTCAAGTGGCACGTGTGAGGAGCTGGTGTTCCCTGAGTGCTTGCATGTGCTAGGCACGGTGCTAAGTGGACCCCACAATGAATCCTCAACAACCCACGTGTGGATGGGGAAACTGAGGCTCAGAAAGGAGCAGTGACTTGCCCACAGTCAAAAGGGTTGGCAAACTTCTGAGTCAAGAACCTTAGGAGTCCAAACTCCTAAGTCTGTCTGGTACCAAAGCCACTCACTTAGCTACCACGTTTACCCCTCGGAGCCTCAGTCACCGTGTCTGTCAAGGGCAGGCACCCAGGGCAGGGCTGGCACGATTTGTGCCTGCTTCCTTGCCACTGGCTCAGGCATTTCCCAGCTCTCAGAGGCTTCAGACTATCACTGAGGGGACTCCAAACACGGAGGTTTGGGAGTGAGTGCAGGGACCGGGTGCCGGTACTTTCTGAACCAGCGGTATTTGTATTAGGTGCCCAACTCAGGGCTTCGATGAGCGAGCTAAGATTTACGGGCCTCATTACCAACCAAAGGCCTCACTCACATCTATTTCAATCCCCTATTCCTTCCTCCTCTTCTCGTTTAAACTGTAAACATTGGTTCCAAATCATGAGAATTTGCTTCCTTTGCTCATGTGTGTGCCCAGTCCATATATGACCGTGCCATTGTGTGTCATATTCCTGCAGGCAGAAACCTAAGTTGGGTGACTTCGGGCTATAACTGAATCTTCTAAGCTCATCTGTCAAGTAGGAATAATAGTGGTACCCGCTCAGAAGGCGAGGCCTAAATGCGAGTCTGCACCTATAAAGTTTAGCACTGTTCAGGGCTTGTTGTAAGCCTGAGATGATCTGTTGCCACTGTTATTTTTAAGCAGATACTGTCAGGGCTGGCTGAGGGCATTCATGACCCTGCCGGTCCTGGGGCCTACTGTCTGTCCTCTATGGGAAGGTGGATGGGCAGGTGATGGGCTCTGACTAGCAGTCGGGAGATCTCAGTTCAAACTCATTCAGCTTCTTTGGGCCTCGGTTTCCTCATCTGTAAAATGGGGGTAATTCTAGTCCTAATCTCACGAGTTGTTGTGAGGTTCTAATGATATAGCAGTACTGATAACTAGTTTTGTTGAGTAGGGTCTTTGATGGGTGGTTGAGCAGTGTGTGTGTGTGGGTGTCCTGGGAAGTACTGGGGGAGTGGACAATGTGGGGAGGTCTGGTATTGGGAGGAGACAATGAAAAGAGAGCCTTGGTAGAGGGAGAGGGTGGAGGAGGGCGAGTTTTGTTGGAGGGAGCAGTGAGGGGAGGGCCTGTGGAGAGGGAGGGGGGCTGGGTAGGCCTGGGTAGGAAGGGCGTGTGGGGGCACCTGGAGGTAGTCCAGGAGCCCCCCTGGATAGCAGCCCCGCCCTAGCCTTGGCTAACCAGGCCCTGCCCTCACAGCTGGCTGCACCTTCGAGGAGGCAAGTGACTCAGCAGTGCCCTGTGAGTACAGCCAGGCCCAGTACGATGACTTCCAGTGGGAGCAGGTGCGGATCCAACCTGGTACCCGGGCTCCTGCGGACCTGCCCCACGGTGAGTCTACTCTGTCACCATTCCCCGTTTGTCTCCTGGGGGCATTCTGCCGCCCTGCTATGTGACCTTGGGGACATTACGTAACCTCTCGGGGCCTCATCTGCTTTGGCATCTGTACTGACATACATGACACTGTGGAGGTGAAGCTCTCTGGACACTGCCCAGCTATGTACATCAGGGAGTTTCCCTGTAAAATCGGTGCAGGTTCAAATATTCAAAGACCCTCTTTTTTTGCCTGGCTGGTGTGGCTCAGTGGATGAGCATCCATCTATGAACCAGGAGATCATGGTTCCTGACTAGGGCATATGCCCGGGTTGTGGGCTCAATCCCCAATGGGGGGCTTTCAGAAGGCAGCCAATCAATGGTTCTCTCTCATCATTGATGTTTCTCCCTTTCCCTCTCCCTTCTTCTTTGAAATAAGAAAATATATATTAAAAAAGAAAAGAAAAGACCTTCTTTATTCACTGAGAGCCTCTGAATCCTGGGTTCCCAGGACTTGAAGATGCTGACAGAGCAGTAACATGGGGGCTGAATGTGTATAAAACCTTCCTTCCTCTGCCCCCTTTTCCTGCAAGTCCCAGATCCTTCCCACTCCACAATGCCCTGCCCCTGTTTCAGGCTGGGGCACTGTGTCATTGTGAGCCCTGGATTCGGAAGACTAATGACATGGATTCTAGTCCCGGCCTCCTGCTCTGACGTTGGCCCCTGGAACTCTGGTTCCAGAATCATGAAGAATGAACTTCAAATCCTGGGGTTATCACTTTATCAGCTGTGTGACCTGGGCTGTCACTTCATTTCCCTGAGCTCCCATGTTCTTACCTGTAAAATGGGGAGAATATTTATTTCACAAGGTTATTAGATAATGTCTATATAAGGTACATAACATGAGTGGCATGTAGGGGTTCAATGAATGTTTAGTTGCTATTGTTGGAGGTATTTGAGGGAGCCCAATTATTAGCACCCCTCTTCAGTGGGTAAAGAATCAACTGGGAGTTAAGAAAAGGGTAAGACAGATAGAGGCCAACATATCAACCTTCTTACCGATAAAAGCTGGGTGGGAGGAGATAGCACAGTGTGAGAACCACATGGGCCTGCTGAGGGAGCCTCAGAATTGACAGCCTGCGGACCCCTTCCTCTGCCCTGTCACAGTAGTGGGCCAGGGTCTCGGCTCTCAGAACTGCTGTCAAGGGTGCAGGGAAGGGCAGCAAAAATTCTCAGTGGTGAGGCCAGGAGTTGAAGCCAACAGGAGAGAGGCCCTCCACTGCCTGGCCTGGGCAGCCTCCAAATCCTCATCTCTTATCATTGGCATTGCCTCCTGGAGGCCTCCCTGCCTCCCCCTCTGTGCCCCTGTGCCCTCCCTGGGGCTCTCATCTCTGCCTTTGCAGGGCTCTCAGTCCCTTGTGTGAGCTCTGTACTATCAGCTATCAGAGTCTGATCTGGGTGAGAGTGATCTATCAAGGTGCCCACGGTAGGGCGCTGTGTGGGCTGTCTCCATATCCCCAGGGCCCACTCTCAGTCTGGTACCTGGTTGGCACTCAGGTACAAGGTGATTTGCATTCACCTTTAACAGTCCTGACCACTCTGTGCGGGCTCTCTCTTTCTCTCCCACACACAAGTAGAGGTATATCCAGTGGGAAAGGGGAAAGAGAAATTTAGCAAGTAGCAGGGGCCTTGTGCTGGATTCTGGGGATGCAGGGGTCAGCAAGATGGGCACAGTCTCTGCTTCCTTGGTGCTCTCCTTTAAGATAAGGGTATTAGGGTGGAGAGAGAAGGAAAGAGGCAGAGAGCAGGAGAGAGAAAGAAGAGCCACAGGACTAAAGGGAGTAAATGAAAGAAGCGGGGGGGCGGTGCAGAGGAGAGAGAGGCAGAGGGAGCAGAAGGAAGAGACAAGAACAAAGTGTCAGATTGAAAGGGGGAGGAATACGCACACAGCTGCTCACAGGGAGAGGAGAGAGGAGGCGGGGGGGCGGGGGCAGGGGGAGTGGGCCAAGAGAGACTGCTGGGTACTGGGGTCTGCCCCTTCCTGAGTGGGGACGGGGACCTGGGTTTTTGTTTGCTACCCACCAGGGCTGGACCAGGAGCAGCCTCCACAGGCTTCTGGCTCACAGAGATGAATGAGATCCCCTCCTTGGAGTCCCTGGGGAGTCATCCCAGAGCTGGGAGCTGAATGAGCTTGTGTTGGCTGGCAGCCAAGCCCAGGAGGCGGCAGCGCTGGGTGGCTGCGGGCACCCCGTTGGCAGCTGCTGGGGCCTTCTCCCCACAGAAGGGAAGCCATAATCCCTCAGCAAGGTCCTGAGGAGTCCGCCCACTCCCTCACCCGACTTCCAGGCCAGCAGACAGCCTGGATCTCTGGGGAAGGGGCAGGGCTGCCTTTCTCTAGGTTGGAAACCAAGAGACATGTAACCCAGGAATTTAGACTCAGGAGGTGGGGGCTGGAAGGGAAGTTAGAGTCTTTTCATTCCATCTGTTCTATACAGTCATTCTGCTTGGGTTCAGAGCCTGTGCTGGGGACACAGTGGAACCCTGAGGCATCATAGGCTGGTGGGAAACATACACACCTTTATTCATGATCTAAGGGCCAGGAGAGAAGCCCACAGAGGGAGGGAGGAGGGGGGAGACTTCAGAAGAGGTGGCCTTTGAGGGCTTGTCGTGCCAGACTCTTGACTGCTGAGATGAATGACATGGTCCCTGCCTCCAAGGACAGCTCAGAGCGTGGGGAAAGCCTTGGATCGGCATGAGCTTGGGTTGTGATTGCAGGTGGTGAGGAGCAAGAAAGGGTTGTGTTAAAGTCAGACTTCGGTGTTTTTTCTGCTCCAAGTCTCTCCTTTGGGAAATAGATGTAGGAAAGTGAAGGGACTTACCCAGTGAATCAGAGCTGGGTCCAGAACTCGGGACTCCGGATTCATGGTGTTGTCCAAATTCCTGGGGTCCTTGGTTTCTGCCCTCTCCTCTGTGCCCGCCTGACCCTGGTCCTCCAGGTCTCCTCAGCTCCTGACTCTCCCTCCTCTCTTTTCAGGCTCCTACTTGATGGTCAATGCTTCCCAGCATGCCCCCGGCCAGCGGGCCCATGTCATCTTCCAGAGCCTGAGCGAGAATGACACCCACTGTGTGCAGTTCAGCTACTTCCTGTACAGCCGGGATGGGCACAGCCCGGGCACCCTGGGTATCTACGTGCGGGTCAATGGCGGTCCCCTGGGCAGCGCTGTCTGGAATATGACGGGATCCCATGGCCGTCAGTGGCACCAGGCTGAAATGGCTGTCAGCACCTTCTGGCCCAATGAATATCAGGTGGGCTGAGTTCAGTCTGTGGTCAGCTTATGCTTGAGGGTGGGGGTAGTGAGGTGTCAGCTTGAGGCCAGAGTGAGTGAGTGGCTGAGGATGGAATTAGTTTGTGTTCAGCATCAGGAGGCAATCTGTGGTCAAGGCCAGGAGTCAGTCTGTGGTCAGCGCTGGGTTATTCAGTGACAGTTCAGTCTGGGTTCCACGTCAGAGCTGGGGTCAAGAGTGAGTGGGAACTGTGCTGGCCTGGAATCCCTGTCTGGCTGGGAAGAGTTTTGCTACTTGAAGGTAACTGTCCTCTGGCCTTGACCGTGTTAGCTCTGAGGGCTGACACCGCCTCCCACAGCTAGCTGGCTTGGTTGGGCAGTCATTGTGAGCTGGGCTGACCTCTGCTGGTTTGAGGAAGGGGCTGGAGCAGAGCTGAAAGGGGGCCCTTGTGGACACCTCCCCAGGCAGGGCTGGCGGAATGTCGGTATGACAGGGACCCTCCGCCTCTCCCAGGTGCTGTTTGAGGCCCTCATCTCCCCAGACCGCAGGGGCTACATGGGCCTGGACGACATCCTGCTGCTCAGCTACCCCTGCGGTGAGTCCCAGCCCCCTCGGGCGCAAGGGGAGGGGTGCGGGCGGTCACGGCTCCTGCCTGAAGGGGGCGCAGGCCCAGCTCACCCCGCGGGCATATTCCCGCAGCAAAGGCCCCGCACTTCTTCCGCCTGGGCGACGTGGAGGTCAACGCCGGCCAGAACGCCTCCTTCCAGTGCATGGCGGCGGGCAGGGCGGCGGAGGCAGAACATTTTCTCCTGCAGGTGAGGAGGGTGGGGCCTTGGCCAAAGGGTGTTGGGGGCTTCTTCTGGGCACTGGCTCTCTCCGCCCTCTCGGGTGCCTCCATCCCCCCAGGGTCGGCTCAATGGGGCCAGGACAGTTGCTACTCCCTTTGCCGGATCAGAGGGAGATGGGGACGCTCTCCCCCCGCGTCCCTGACCCGCTCGCCCC
>NW_005367431.1:1396936-1416754 GCF_000412655.1 Myotis brandtii | reverse complement strand
AACCGGTAAGGTGGTGCCAGGCCGTAGGGACCGTGGGTTAACCAGAATAGGATTTCGATCAGCTCCTGGAGGCGAGGACTTGGGGATCGAGGGGAGTGAGGGAGAGGGTGTGGGCTGAGAGGTGAGGCTGGGGTCAGACTTTGGGGTGGGGGGCCCTTCATCGTCCTGGGCATTTAATGGGGGCGGGGAAGCGTTCTGGCTGAGGGCCTGGGGGTTGCATGAAAGGCCTGGGAGGACGCTTGGGATTTGGGTGTGATGGGATGCGGAGCTGGGGCCCGGGACCTCACAGCAGCATCCGTTGGCTCCGCCTCTACCCCATGTCCTCGTAGAGCCCCCCACTCCCATCGCGCCCCCGCAGCTGCTGCGCGCAGGTCCCACCTACCTCATCATCCAGCTCAACACCAACTCCATCATTGGCGATGGGCCGATCGTGCGCAAGGAGATTGAGTACCGCATGGCGCGCGGCCCGTGGGCAGAGGTGCACGCGGTCAACCTGCAGACCTACAAGCTGTGGCACCTGGACCCCGACACCGAGTACGAGATCAGCGTGCTCCTCACGCGCCCGGGGGACGGTGGCACTGGCCGCCCCGGGCCGCCCCTGGTCAGCCGCACCAAGTGCGCAGGTGAGTATGGGCTCCGGGCATCCAAGCGGGGAACTGGCGCATTCTGAGAGGTAGTATGGCCTGCAGCTGTGCTTCTAAAACTTTCTAAAACGTGATTTTTCCTCAGTCCTTGTTATGGTAAAGATAATAATAGCTAACACTTTGTGCCAGACACATAACGCACATGTACGTGCGCGCGTGCGCGCGCGCGCGCACACACACACACACACACACACACACACTCACTCTCTTTCTCTCTTAGTGATTTAAAACTCACAACACACAAAAACCTGTACACGAATATTCATAGCAATACTGTTCATATTCATTTTATAGATGAAAAATTATAGAGAGAGTGAAAAATTTTAGAGAGAGAGGAAGGGAGAGGGAGAGAGAGTGAAAAATCAATGAGGTACAAAGATGTTAGGTTACTGGCCCAGAGCTAGTAAGTGGAGGAACTGGCATTGGAACCCTTGCCTGGCTGGCTCCAGACTCTGTGTCCATAATTCGACATTATGTTTCCTAGATAAAATAAACAACTTAACACCACCAAATGAAGAAAGTGTGTTATTAAATTGTAGCTGGAGTCTCTTGCCTGGGCATTGCTCTTCCATGTTGAAGGGCTGAAGCGTCTGCTAGGAGTGATGGCACACCTGCACCAGAGAAGCCATTATTTTTAATCTGAAGAGAAATTGAGAACAAAACAATTTTCTCACTCTGTGATTTAAGCATTTGTTTTTAATTGGATTTTTCATTATAATAATTACAGATTTATATGCAGTTGTAAGACAAAAGAGAGAATTCCCTATACAGGCTACCCATTTCCTGCAATGGTAACATTTCCCAAAACTGTAGTATAATATCACAATCAAGATATTGACAGTGATACAACCCACAGATCTTATTCAGACTTCTCCAGTTTCACGTGTTGCCATTTGTGTGTGTGTGTGTGTGTGTATTTAGTTCTGTTAGCTTTTATCACATGTGTAGGTTTGTGTATTTGCCACAAACCTAGATACTGAACAGTTCAATCAACTTAAGAATCCTGGGTAGTGTTCTTTTATATCCACACTCACCTCCATTCCTTCTTCCACCACAACTCCTGAGAACCACTAATCTGTCCTTCATTTCTAAAATTTTGTCATTTCAAAAATATTATATAGTCCTGCCAGTGTGGCTCAGTGCTTGAGTCGACCCATGCACTAAGATGTCAGGGCACATGCCTGGGTTTTGGGCTCAATCCCCAGCAGGGGACAACGTGTTAATGTTTCTCTGTCATTGATGTTTCTATCTTCCTCTCCCTCTCCCTTCTTCTCTTTCTAAAATCAATAAAAACATATTTAAAAAGTTATATAATTTATGAAATCATACAGTATATAACCTTTTGGAATTGATTTTTAAATTTGGTACCATTTTTATTGAGATATAATTCACATCTCATACAATTCAATCATTAGAATGTACAATTCAGTGGATTTTAGCATATTCACAGAGTTGTGCAACCATCACCACAATCAACTTTAGAACATTTTCATCATCCCCAGAGGAAACCTTGTATCTTTTAGTAGTCCACCCCTCATTTCTTCCTAACACCTCCAACACCAGGCAACCACTCATTTACTTTGTCGGTGTGGCTTTCTTCATGTGCTTATATTTACAAAAATCCATATTTACCTTTTTGTGAACAGTTTATATAAATGAAATCTTACAATATACAGTTATTTTTTGTGACTGGCTCCATTCACCTAGGATAATGTTTTTAAGGTTTATCCACCTTGTGGTATATATCAGTACTCGATTCCTTTTTTATTGCTGAATAATATTCTGTTATATGGACAATACCATAATTTATCCATTCACCAGTTGATGGACATTTGGATTGTTTATACTTTTTGGCTATTATGAACAGTTTTGCTATGAATATTCATGTACAGGTTTTTGGTGGACATATGTTTTTATTTCTTCTGGTTATATAGAGTATATTTCATATGGTAACTATGTTTAACCTTTGAGGAACAGCTGCACTGTTTTACATTCCTATCAGTAGTATATGAGGGTTTCAATTTCTCTATATTCTTGTCAACATTTATTATCTGTCTTCTTATTAATAACCCTCCTAGGGGGTATGAAGTGGTATCTCATTGAGGTTTTGATTTGCATTTCCCTGATGGTTAATGATAATGAACATTTTTTTCATGTGCTTATTGGTCATTGGTATGTCTTCTCTGTAGAAGTATCTACTCAAACCCTTTACCTATTTTTAAGTTTGTTGTTGTTATTGAGTTGTAGGAATCTACACTAATAAAAGAGAAACATGGTAATTGGCGTACGACCGCTACCCTTCCCATTGGCTAATCAGCATATCGACCACCAGGGGACAGATGCTCATTGCAGGAGCTGCCCCCTGGTGGTCAGTGTGCTCCCACAGGGGGAGCACCGCTCAGCCAGAAGCTGGGCTCACAGCTGACAAGTGCAATGGCGGTGGCGGGAGCCTCTCTCGCCTCCGCAGCAGTGCTAAGGAGCAGCGAGCAGGCGGGTGGTAAGGAGCGAGGGGTCCTGGACTGAGAGAGAGCACAGGCCGGGTTGAGGGTCCCTCCCCCCGAGTGCAGAATTTTGTGCACTGGGCCTCTAGTTCTTCATATATTATAGATGCTAAACCTTTATCAGATGTATTTGCAAACATTTTCTTCCATTCTGTGGGTTGTCTTTTAACTTTCTTGATGGTGTCTTTTGAAGCACAAAAGTTTTTAATTCTGATGAAGCCCAATTTATATATTTTTTCTTTTATTGTTTGTGCTTTTGATGTCCCATCTAAAACAAAAATAACAAACTACTGCCTAACCTAATAGATTTACCTCTATTTTTTCTAGGAGTTTTATAGTTTTAGCTCTTACATTTAGGCCCTTGATCCATTTTGAGTTCATTTTTGTATATGGTGTGAGGTAAGGGTCCAGCATTCTTCTTTTTTTTTTTTAATACCCGCAACCCAGGTACATGCCCTTGACCGGAATCGAACCTGGGACCTTTCAGTCCGCTGGTCGACGCTCTATCCACTGAGCCAAACCGGTTTCGGCCCAGCATTATTCTTTTGCATGTGGATGTCCAGTTGTCCCAACACTATTTATTTATTATTTAATTTATTTACTTTAGAAGATGACTTTAGCAGTTTTTATATATGTTTTTATTGATTTTAGAGAGTGAGGAAGGGAGAGGGAGAGAGACATATCTATCAGCAGCCTCCTGTCCACCCCCTACTGAGGATCGAGCCTGAAACCCAGGCATGTGCCCTGATCAGGAATTTAACCTCTTGGTGCATGGGATGATGCTCAACTAATTGAGCCACATCAGCTAGGGGCCCAGAACCATGTATTGAAAAGATTATTCTTTCCCCATTGAATTGTCTTGGCACTGAGATTGGTTTTTTTTTGTTCAATATAATTCCCTGGAGATTCATCCAGGTTGTTGTGTATATCAGTAATTTATTCTTTTTTATTGCTGAGTAGTATTCTATGATATGGATATACCACACTTTGTTTAACCTTTCACCGGTTGAAAGACATCTGGACTGGTACCACTTTTTGGCTATTACAAGTAAAGCTGCTATGAGCATTTGTGTATCGGTTTTTCATGAACATAAACTTTCATTTTTCTGGGATAAATGCCCAAGGACTCTGCTGATGGGTCATATGCTAAGGGCATATTTAGTTTTATCAGAAACTGCCAGAATGCCTATATATTTTACATTTTCACCAGCAATGTATGAGTGATTCAATTTTCTGCATCCTTGCCAAAATTTGGTGGTGTCATAATTTTTGTCATTTTAGCCATTTTGAGAGGTGTATAGTAATATGCCATCCTGGTCTTAATTTGCATCTCCTTAATGCCTAGTGATGTTGAACATCTTTTCATGTGCTATTTGCCATCTGCATTCCTCTTTGGTGAATTGTTTGTGTCTTTGCCCATTTTCTGAGTGGATTATTCATATTTTACTGTTGAGTTTTGAGAGGTATTTACACATTCTAGATACTAGTCCTTTTGTTGGATATGTAGTTTGGAAATACTTTTCTCCCAGCTTTTAACTTGTCTTTTTATCCTCTTTACCTGGTCTGTCACAGAACAACCACTTTTAATTTTGATGAGGCCTATTTATAAAAATTTTCTTTTATTAATTGTGCTTTTGATGTCAAGTTTAAGAACTCCTTGCCTAACCCTAGATTCCAAAGATTTTCTCCTGTGTTTTCCCCCCCCTAAAAGTGTAAAAATAGTGTTTTTTTTAAAATATACATTTTTATTGATTTCAGAGAGGAAGGGAGATGGGGAGATAGAAATATCAATGATGAGAGAGAATCACTGATTGGCTGCCTCCTGCACGCCCCCTCTCCCCACTGGGGATCGAGCTCGCAACCCCGGCATGTGCCCTTGACCGAAATTGAACCTGGGACCCTTCAGTCCACAGGCTGATGCCCTATCCACTGAGCCAAACTGGCTAGGGATAAAATAGTTTTACTTTTTACACTTAAGTCCATAATCCATTTTGAGTTAATCTTTGGATAAGGTACAAGGTTTAGGTTGAGATTTATTTATTTATTTTTGCCATTCATATTCTTGTGTTTTTAAAAGCTGATCTGGGAACCATCTAAAATCCAGTTAAATGCTATATTTGGGGAGACCCTTGGGGGGTGGGCCGGAGTATTCCAGTGGGAATTACTTTCTAGCTGAGGGATCTGGGTCGGGTTACTGAGCCTCTTGGAACTTTAGTTCCCTTGTTTTATAAAACGGGAATAATTTTACCATACAGAGTGTGAAGATTCATTAAAAAAAAAGGCTATTGAGTGCCTATAATGTGTCAGGTACTATTATAGCTGTGAGGGGTTTAGGACTGGGACCAAGACAGACAAAGGTTACTAGCGTGAGAGTTCTGCATGTGGAACTCACATTTTGGTGGGAGGAGACAGTAAACAACGAAATACATAGTTTGTCAAATGATAATAAAAAAAGGGGGGGGGGGGGGGGTGGCGGCGGGGTGGCGGTAGGAGGATTGTTATTTTAAAAAGGCTCCAGAGTCTAGTTTACTGAGAAGGTGACATTTTAGCAGAGACCGGAAGGAGGTGAGGCCTGGGCCATGCAGGAAGCTGGAGGCATTGGGGGGGGGGGGGGGGGGTTTGCGTTCCAGGCTGACCGAGAATAGTAAGCTCAGTCTAGGCTGGAGCATGCTTGGCATGTGTGAGGAGCAGCAAGGAGACCAGTGTAGCTGCAGGCTAGTGAGTGAGGGGGAGAGGGCAGGAGAGGAGGTCATGACCACACTGGGGATGTGGGGCTCAGGGCCATTTCCCTTTGAGTGAGCTGGGGAGCCACTGTGGGGTCTGGAGAGCAGCAGTGACCTTACCTGCTTTGTTTAAAAGGATGATTCTGGAGCATAGACTCTAGGAGGGGAAGGGGACCAGAGGAGGGACCAGTGAAGAAGCCACTGCAGCAGTCAGTATAGAAATGGCGGAGGCTGAGAGCTGGGAGGAAGGGTGGAGGTAGTGAAAAGTGGTTAGATGCTGGGTTCATGCTGAAGGTAGAGCTACCTGCGCCTGCTGACGGATTGGAAATGCATCGAGAGAGACGGGAAGAGAGAGAAGTCAGGGATGGCTCCAAGGTGTTTTGTTTGAGCCGCTGGAAGGATGGAGTTGTCACTTACTGTGAAGGAGCAGACTTCGGGAGGAGCAGCTGTGCCGGGGGTTCGTAGACAGGAGCTCTGTGTTGAAACTGTTGATGTAGACGGCCAGTGGAGATATCCATCAGGCAGGTGGATTTATGAGTGTGGAGTTCAGATACAAATTTGAATTTCGTCGGTATAGACGTGGTGTGGATGGTATTGAAAGCCATGCGACTGGATGAGGTCTTCCAGGCTGGTGGCTCCCAACCAGGGGTGATTTGTCTTCCAGGAGACATTTGCAGTGTCTGGAGACATATTGGTTGTCACAACTGGGGTTGGGGTGCTGATGGCATGAAAGGGGGGAGGAAGCAGGGGAAGCTGCGGCACAGCCTATCACGCACAAACAGCTCCCACAGCAAAGAATCATCTATTCCAAAATGTCGATAATGCCAAGGCTGAGAACCCCAGACTTAGTCCTTAGATTTCTAGGAAATAAGTGTAGATGGAAGGGAGGACTTGTGAAGCCTGAACATGGACCCTCCAGTGTTTGAGTTCAATGCAGGTAATTGCATACAAATGCATTAAATGCATGGGAAATACAGTGCCCACCTCGCAGGAAGCACCCAGTCAGTGACAACTGTCATTTTATGGCGTTTTGAATTCTTCAAAGCCAGTTCTGGTCAGGTACTTAGAATAAACAAAATCAGAGCTAGGGGTCCAGAGAGAATCCCCCCTAGTGTACAGATGGGGAACTGAAACCCAGAGAGGGGCAGGCACTTGCCTGTGATCACACGGTGGGTTAACAACCAGGTTTCCGCCCGGCTGGCATGGCTCAGTGGTTGAGCATCGACTTTTGATATGAACCAGGAGCTCGCGGTTTGATTCCCGGTCAGGGCACGTGCACGGCTTGCGGGTTTGATCCCTAGTGAGGGGTGGCAGGAGGCAGCTGATCAATGATTCTTTCTCATCATTGATGTTTCTATCTTTCCCTCTCCCTTCCTCTCTGAAATAAAAAAATAAAAGAAACCAGGTTTCCTGGTGACCGCTGTTAATCCCATTTTACAGATGAGTAAATTGAGATTTGGAGATTTAGTCACTTGCCCAAATCTACACAGTGAGTCCATAGTTAGAGTCAGAACCAAAGTTCGAATGCACTGATTTGCAATCCACTGTTTGAAACAACAACAAAACAGCTGCCTTCATGGGCTGAGCGCCCACTTTGTGCCAGGCACTGCTAAACACTTCCCACAGGTTGGCCAGGATGGAAGCTCGGGCAGGACCCAAACAGCTCATCCTGCCCCTTTAAATTACATGCTTCTCGTCGTTGACATAACCACCCCCTCCTTGCTTAGGTGCCTTGGCCGGGGGTTGTTTTGTTGTTGGCCAGCTGTGTTGTCATCTCCTCTATCCCCCTGACACTCTCCTCCCACAGTATTATTTGCCATAAAAACAATAATATAATGTCAGTAGAAGGCATTTTTAAAAATCGCTCTGAATCTCAGCATCCTAGCCCAACAGCTGTTTTAGTTTTTCTGTCTTCTTCAAATCTCTGCCCATATGTCTACAGTACACATTTTTACACCCTTGTCATTGGGATGTAGAAAGCATTTGTATTCTGCTTCCTTTGCTTGAGGTTGTTACATGGGTTATGTTGTTTATAATTATGTTTATTGGCTGCAGAACTCTGTTGAGTGTCTCCATATTGCTGGACTATTTGTTTCTAGATTCCTATATAAATAATACTACATTGAAACAGTGCTTAGCGCACTTTATTTCCTTCCCCAGTTTTCTTTAGGATAAATAGACAGGAGTGGTCTAAGAAAGGGCTTTGGCATATATTGCTTTATTTAAAATTTTTTTAAAAAAATATATTTTATTGATTTTTTACAGAGAGGAAGGGAGAGAGATAGAGAGCCAGAAACATCGATGAGAGAGAAACATTGATCAGCTGCCTCCTGCACATCTCCCACTGGGGATGTGCCCGCAACCCAGGTACATGCCCTTGACCGGAATCGAACCTGGGACCTTTCAGTCCGCAGGCCGACGCTCTATCCACTGAGCCAAACCGGTTTCGGCTTTTTTTTAATTAAAAAAAATATTTTTATTGATTTCAGAGAAGAAGGGAGAGGGAGAGAGAGATAGAAACATCAATGATGAGAGAGGATCATTGACCGGCTGCTTCCTGCGCACCCCACACTGGAGATCGAGCCCATAACCCAGGCATGTGCCCTGACTGGGAATTGAACCATGACCTCCTGGTTCATAGGTCGATGCTCAACCACTGAGCCATGATGGCCAGGCGACATATATCGCTTTAAAAAATGGTCCTAATTTATACTGCTATCAGTATCTCACCTTAGTGCACACATATTAGTTCATGAATATGGGCTGGGCAGTTTGACCCATCTTACGTAATTCTCACACTTGCTCTTCAAAAAGTACGTGTTATCTCCATTTTTTTCCAGTCAAGGACCACACGTCCAAAGAGTTGAGTCACTTGCCTGAAGCTACAGAACTAAGAAGGGGTAGATGTAGGATTTGGAGTTTGGAGCACCCTACCCTACTTCAGAGTCCCTTCCACCAGAAACAGCTGAATGGCTCAGGGTTATTGTATCCTCATTAGCATTATTAAAATAAACACACTTGGACTAATTTAACAGATGTTAACCGTTAGCCTCGTTGTTTTAATGTGCATTTTGACCCTTGATCTCCGAGTGGCCTGTAGCCCTGTGGAATTTAGAGGGATGGGGCTTTGAGGGCCCCATGTTCTGTTTTGCCAACGTGTGCTGGCAGCTGAAGAGAGTGTGTCTGGGTGCCAGATGGTTTTTGGAAACACAGAGAGACTCATGAATTCACACCCCTCAATCAACATATCAGTCTCTAGTCAACAAACTATTTGAGCCTCTGGATCTGCCCAGATTTGGTCAGGGTGGGGGGTGAAGAGAAAAGTGAGCTTTCTTTTCAAAGACCCCTCAGTCTAGCGAGGTGGGGGAAGGCTAACACAGCTGGTGGAGAATGAGATGCCCCAGTGGGAGGGTGGACGTTTCATCCTCCCAGTTAGAGGTTGCTATTTTGTGCCCTGCAAAGCGGTCGTAAAGAACCTGAGCAGGTCGCCAGTGCTTAAAAATCTGGAGGTTTCACATACAAATCTAAATTTCTGGCTTCTCTTTAAAAAAATGAGGATCTGGCAACCCTGAGCCTGTGGGCCTGCCTGGCAACATCGCCTGGAGCTGGGCGGCAGCTGCCCTTTTTGGATGGGATGCTTATTGCCCCGTTTGTCATAGTCCCTGCCCAGACTGTGTCACCAGTTTACACTGAGCGTCCCATGCCCTTCTCTGAATCTGCAGGAGGGCAAAGGCAGCAGGGAGGATGGAAAGGAATGTGGGGCAGGTGCTCCCGGGGGTAGGGATGGTGTGAGTAGAGCGGCAGGGACCGAGACCTGCTCTCATTAGTGCCAATAAGCAGCGGTCCGTTGGCTCCCATAGCCGCCTTGGGACAGTACACATGGGACAGCCAGGACCAGAGCCAGAAAGTCAGGGAATACAGCTACGACCTCTGAACAAGAGAGCAGAGTGAGTATACACAGAGTCCGCCCCCTCCACCCCAGACACGTAAGAATGATGGGTTAAAACAAAGCCACATAGAAAAACATTAGGAAAATCTATGTGGGCCAGGAACGGGGAAGAAAATTTAAGTTCAGGACGTAGGCTCTCAGCCAGCAGCCCGCAGGTTGCAGCGAGCAGTGGGAGCCAGCCCTTTCATGTCCTTGACGGATGGGGATAGGGTCTGCCATGCTTGTGGGGAGAAGGGAACCAGACTGTAAGAAGCCAAGGGGTGGGCCTTGCTCCTCGCAGGTGCTGAACTATCTCTTTGGAGGCCAGATCTAGGACTGCAGACACGCAGTTTGCCTGTGGCTCAAGGAAGAAAGGAGAGCGCCGGGGTGGAAACAGAAAGTTGTATTGTGCTGTACTTGGGGCCAGCCTCTAACGCTGGACTACCCACGTGTCTGAGTAAAGAGCAACCTGGGGTGATGCTTCCCTTTGCATCTTCTTTGTAAAGTGCATCCTGAGCACATTACTCATGTAACAAATGATGACAGGGACACACTGAATCCTCGTAGGAGGCCAAGCAGCAGTACCCTCACCTGTTCCTTAAGGTGTGTCCTGAGGTCCTCTAACTGGGGACACCTTGCAGGTACTCAGAGAACTTGAAGGTATTGAAACTACATTTCACAGAATCAGGGTGCAAGAGAGAAAAGGATCCTGACAAGTGATCTTGGCCTCTTTGCTCATTTTACAGGCGAGGAAATCGAGGCCCAGAGATTTGCCTGAGGTCATGCAGCTGGTTAATGCCAATGCAGGACGGGGGGCTGAGCCCCTGGGGTCCATCCTGGCTTCCCTTCAGAAGCCTCAGTTGTTGCCTTTTATTTTTAAGATTTTAAAATAGATTTTTAGAGAGACAGGAAGGGAGAGGGAGAGAGAGAGAGAGAGAAAAACATTGATGTGCGAGCAGAACATCGATTGGCTGCCTCCTGCACAACCCCCATCAGGGATTGAGCCCACAACCTGGCATGTGCCTGACTGGGAAGTGAACCAGCAACCCTTCGCTGCATGGGACAACGCTCACCCAACTGAGCCACGCCAGCCAGGGCGAGACCTCAGTACTTTAATTTATAAAATGGGGACAACTTTCGGGCCCCACAGAATCATCAAGAAGCTGTAACATGTTCCTTTCTCTTGTTTGGGTAGCTGTCTCTCCTGAGGTAATTTTTTTTTTTTTTTGGACAGTGAATTCCTAAAAGGGAGGCTGGGTAGTGGTTTAAGATAGTGGATTCTGGAGCCAGCCTGTCCTGGTGTAGATCTCAGCTTTACCCCTTACTGTCTATGTAACTGTGGGAAAGTCACTTAATCTCTCTGTGCCTCCATTTCCACGTCTTTAGGACAGGGCTAATAATAGCACCTGCCTATTGGATTATAGTGAGGATTAAATGAAATAAAGCATTTTAAAGGCTCTCAAACAACGACTGGCATATACAAAGCCCCCAGTAAATGTCAACTGCTATTACTTTATTATCCTTACATAACATTATATTTCCCTTTTTGCTTTGGCAGCCAGGGAACTCACCACCCAATTTGAATCTTATATTTAGGATTCCCCCCTTCCCCCGCTAGGACTTAATGGCATGCATTTCTGTTTCCCTAACATTCTCTGGCATTATTTAACTGTTTGGCTCTCCTTTCCTTTATCATCCTGATTTCTAAATATTATTGTATCATATATTTCAGAACAACTTTGGACTTAATCACCTAAGAAAAATACAGCAATAGGTTGATTCAGACTGGCCTGAGGTGGTCCAGGAAATAGGAGGTGAACTGTGTTATTAAAACAAAAGTATAGCTAATAGTTTGTAGGGCCTGTTGTGTATCGGCTTTTGTTGCATGTACTTGGCATGCATTACCTTAAACTTCACAACCATTCTGTGAGGTAGGGCTTATTATTATCTCATTTTGAAGCTGAGGAAACCAAGGCTCATCGAGGTGGAGCGTCTCAGCCAGTGGTTGCGGCTGCAAGAGGCAGAGCCAGGATTCGGATGTGGCCCCACCTGACTCCAGAACATACACTCTTACTTCTAGGGGGTCCCTTGAGCTCTTGGGGACACAGGAGGGATGATTTCAGTCAGCTGACTGAGATGTTTTCTCTCTGATTAATCTTCCTCTTCTCTCCCCCTTTCCTCTGCCTTCTCTGTTTTCCGGGTGTTCCAGAGCCCATGAGGGCCCCCAAAGGCCTGGCTTTCGCTGAGATCCAGGCCCGCCAGCTGACGCTGCAGTGGGAACCACTGGGCTACAATGTGACGCGGTGCCACACCTACACCGTGTCCCTGTGCTATCACTACATCCTGGGCAGCAGCCACAACCAGACGGTGCGGGAGTGTGTGAAGATGGAGCGGGGTGTCAGCCGCTACACCATCAAGAACCTGCTGCCCTACCGGAACGTTCACGTGCGCCTCGTGCTCACCAACCCCGAGGGGCGCAAAGAAGGCAAGGAGGTCACCTTCCAGACAGACGAGGACGGTAAGATCCCCAGCCCTGATTCCCGGGCCTTCCGTGCCTCCTACAGACACCCCCTGTCTGAGACTGAAATGCATATAGGAAATTTTTTTGCTTAGGATTAAACCAACTCTATAACAACAAAGTCATGAGAGCTAATATTTATTCTCTGGAAGCCTTTGGGTTAATTGGTATAATTTCTTCCTTAAATGTTTGGAAGAATTCAGCAGTGAAGCCATTGGAGCTTTCTTTGTGGCAGTGTTTTTACATAACAGTTTTTTGTTTTTTGTTAATCCTCACCCGAGGATATTTTTCCACTGATTTTTTTAGAGAGAGTGGAAGGGAGGGGAAGAGACAGACAGAAACATGGATGTGAGAGAGACACATTGATTGGTTGCTTCCTGCACCGGCCCCAACCAGGGCAGGGGACTGAGCCTGCAACTGAGGTACGTGCTCTTGACCAGAATCGAGCCTCGGACCCTTCAGTCCATGGGCAGATGCTCTATCCACTGAGCCATACTGGCCAGGGCAACAGTTTTAATTTTAAAAATAGATTTTGGGATATTCAGATTTTTTTAAATATTAGTTTTGGTGTACTGTGTTTTAAGGTATTTGTTCATTTTACATTTTACCTAAATTGTCAAATTTCTTGTTATAAGTTGATTATAATAGTCTCTTATTACATTTATTTAATGTCCATAGGGTCTATGTGATATCCCCCTTTTCATTCCTGGTATTGGTAATCCGTGTCTTCCCTCTTAGGAGGTGAACTGTGTTATTAAAACAAACTCATACCTAATATTTTGTAGGGCCTGTTTCCTATTAGCTGTTGTCTCACGTACTGTGCACACATTATCTTACATTTCACAACCATCCTAGGAGGAAGGTCTATTATTATTTCATTTTGAAGCTGAGGACACTAAGGCTCAGAGAGGTGAATCGACTCAGCCAGTGTTTCCAGCAAATGTAGAGAAGGAAAAAGTGAACTTTTTTTTCCCTTCCCACTGTTGGCTGGGGCCCTATAAATTGGACTGAGAAAAGACAGACTAACAAGGGAAAACGAGTTTATTACCATGTGCCTTGCACATACATGTGGGAGTGAGTGCTCAGTGATGAGTAATTCAAAGGGGTGGTTAGAACTTGGGCTTATATGGCATCTTAACAAAAGAACAATGAATTTTTAGAGAAGTGACAAGACAAAGGAAAAGGACCTTTTTAGGACCAGCAAATTATGCGAAGGCAAAAATATGGGGAAACTAGATAAGGGCTAGTTAGTAAAGTTTGTATAGATTCTTCTAGTCTAGAGTTGTCTCAATGATTAACTTCGTTCCTTCTGGGTAGAGAGGGAGGGGGGCACCTTTACAAATTTATGTCCTTCTTTTAGGCAAATAGGGGAGGGCAGGGAACTTTTCTTGTATAGTCCTTACTTAACATCGTTGATAAGTTCTTGGAAACTGTGACTTTAAGTGAAACAACCTATAACACAACCAGTTTTACCAGAGGCTTAATTGATATAAACAAAGTTTAAGTTCCTATGGCGTATTTCTGGTTAATGACCCCAAACACTTCTAATATTAAACATTCAAATAAATGTAAGCTATACATACGTTTTAAAAAGATGATTAAAGCCCTGACTGGTTTGGCTCAGTGGATAGAGCATCGGCCTGCAGACTGAAGGGTCCCGGGTTCGATTCCGGTCAAGGGCATGTACCTTGGTTGCGGGCACATCCCCAGTGGGAGGTGTGCAGGAGGCAGCTGATCGATGTTTCTCTCCCATCGATGTTTCTAACTCTCTATCCCTCTCCCTTCCTCTCTGTAAAAAATCAATAAAATATATTAAAAAAAAATAAAATAAAAAGATGATTAAAAACAAGTAAGATAATTGTTTTTTCAACCCACTTATTACAGTTCAGGGTCGAGGGAGCTGGAACTCATGGCCCAAGGCAAGACCCCACCCTGGACAGGACGCTCTTCCATCTTAGGGCACATCACATGCACTCACTGGGACCATTGAGACACAGCACTCACCTCACACACATAGCTTGGGGACATGGGGAGACACTGGAATACCCAGAGAAAACCCACACAGACATGGGGAGAACAAACTCCACAAAGACAGTGGCCCCGGCCAGGAATTGATCATTTTTTTTTTTTCTGATCAGCATTATAATGAACAATGTTGAATGAAAGGACTTTATTCAAGGACCTGCTGTATCTGTTTTTCCTCAATTCCCCTCTCAATTCAGCTCCAAATAATCCTTATGCCAAAGTGGCATATTTTGAGGTGACATACTCAGCTACCCTGAACAAATAACCTCAAGTTCAACATCAGATTACTCTGTTCTTAAAATCTTTTGACCTCTGCTCTTCTCCCCCCAAGGTATATTGTGGTTTCACCCCATTCTGACCAGGCCTCACTTGGACTGCTTGGCCTTCTTCCTTTTTTCTCTGCCCCTCTCCTTTCCCTCCCTCCAGTAACTGCTCGTTATTTAACATTTTATGCTTTTCATGTAAGTATTACTATAATACTTACAGAACGTACGCTTCTATCAAGTGGTCAGCTCAGTGAATTCTCACAGACGGCACACATCAGGATAACCCACACCCAGACCAAGAGATAGCATCACCGGTTCCTGGGAGCTCCTCCCACTCACAACCTCCCAAGAGTCACCATCATCCTGACCTGTAATGCCATAGATTAAATTCTGCTTGGCTCTGAATTTCCTATCAGTGGAAGCATACAGTGTGTAATCTTTTCATACACTGTAAAAAGGCTGGCTTCTTTCTCTCAACCTTTGGCTTGAGAGATTCAGCCATGTTGCGTGTACAGTTCTATAGAATTTATTCTCATTGCTAAATAGACCATTATGTGAAGATACCACATTTATTTATCCTGTTTACTCTTGTTGGGCATTTCAGTTGTGTCCAGTGTTCAGCTATTTTAAATTGTGCTGTAAAGAAAAATCCTTGTAGATTTTTTTGGGAGTAGATTTACACATTTCTGATGGGTGTGTCCATCATAGGTGGCTAGATCCAGTTTCCCCAAGTGGTTGCATCAGTATATACTCCCACTAGCAGTTGTGTGAAAATTCCCGTTGCTCTGCCTCCTCACCAACACTTGGAATTGTCTTTTGCCTTGTATCATTTTGGCGGGTGGGGGGTGGTGTTGCCTTGGCAACTGCGCATTTTCACACAGAGCACTTTGGCTTTCATTGATGGTTGCCTTGGTTTCTGCTTTCCCCTGCCCTAGGAGCTCAGCTTCCCCATAGTGGTTTATTAAGGTGTTTTTCCAAACAGACCATCTCTTCCTAGAAGAAATTCCTGTGACTGCTGTTAAGATGATACATGTGAACAAGAGCAGACAAAACCAAACCAAACCATGCCCAAAAGGGTTTATGCTGAAATGTTAACAGTATTATTCTTTGGGTAATGGAATTGTAGGTGCCATTAATTTTCCTCATGCTCATTTTGATTTTCTACATTGAACATATTGTTTGTGTAATTAGAAATTTTTAGACAGGAATATATCTCTATCCATAATTCCGCCACTAATGCAGTTGTTTTCATTTCCCTGGCAAATGTTTATATTTTCTGAAAACCACTTAACTGGGTCCAAATAGGACCATTCAAACATTCTTCTCAGCTGAATGCAACCTGCACAGTAATGAAAACACCAGCTACCCTTTCTGAGTCCTCAGGAATAGGTTGGACCGTAGGAAACTGCTGTAAGTATATCGCATCACTGAGTTTTGGCGAGAGAGGAGTTATCATCACTCCATTTCACTGATGAGGAAACTGAGGGCTCAGGGAGGTCGAGTAATGCGAGCGTACCAGTTAGGAAACGGCAAGGCTGGAATGTGAATCCAGGTACCTGGCTACGCAGCCAGCTTCCCCCTGCCCATGCCGCCTTTCCCTCGCAGTGCCTGGTGGGATTGCGGCCGAGTCCCTGACCTTCACTCCACTGGAGGACATGATCTTCCTCAAGTGGGAGGAGCCGCAGGAACCCAATGGCCTCATCACTCAGTATGAGGTGGGTTTGGACCCCATGATAGCGAGGGCCCCTGGTGGAAGGCGGGCACGCAGCTTGGAGAGGGAGGTGCAGGGTGGGCGGACAGAAGTGATCATTGAGGTTCCTTCAGCTATGATCAGAGTCTGTGGGTTACAGGGACACGGGACCGGAAGGTAGGAGAGAGAGGTGAAGGTGCCCAGCAGCCTGGGCTAGGGGGCGTGCACAGTCCCACTGAGCGTCTCCCTTGGCCCAGCCTTATCCCGAGCTCACCTGAACCATGATGGGTGGGAGGCTACGGGGCCAATGATGCCCTCCCTATTCCTGTGTCTGCCTACGTGCCCATCCTGCCCCAGATCAGTTACCAGAGCATCGAGTCATCAGACCCGGTGGTGAACGTGCCAGGCCCACGACGTACCATCTCCAAGCTCCGCAATGAAACCTACCACGTCTTCTCCAACCTGCACCCAGGCACCACCTACCTCTTCTCCGTGCGAGCCCGCACGGGCAAAGGCTTCGGTCAGGCGGCACTGACGGAGATCACCACCAACATCTCAGGTAAGCTCGGGACCCTGGCCTGGCCCCTTTGGAGGAGACTCAGAATTCTGGGGTTCCGTGGGCACTGGCGGGGTGTGGGGGACCTCCTGGGGGTGGTTATAGTGGGCTCCTGGCTGAGAGAAAGGAACCATTTAGGGTTTGAGGTCAGGGAGAGTTAAGTCAGAGGGCTCAGGAGACTGTGGTTAGTGGGATGAGAGGGCTGAGGTCAGGGGTCAGGGAAGCTCAAGTGAGAGAGAACAAGGAGCCTAAGTCTGAAGGGGAAGAGATCTAGGGACAGGGGTCCAGGAAGGTGGTGCTTACGCTCCTGTCCCCTTCCCCAGCTCCCAGCTTTGATTATGCTGACATGCCGTCGCCCCTGGGGGAGTCTGAGAACACCATCACCGTGCTGCTGAGGCCTGCCCAGGGCCGCGGTGCGCCCATCAGGTGGGAGAGCCCGGATGGAGGGGCGGGAGGTCAGGGCCATAGGGAAGAGGCCCCTGCTCTGACCCAGAGCCCCCACGCAGGCCAGCTCACCCTTGTCCTCCCTCAGTTTCCCACTCCGAGTTCAGCGCGTCCGGAAGAGGATGTTCTGTGATCATGGGCAGGCAGAATGCCTGTAGCCACGCCCCTCTGAGGCCATGGGTGTCTGGCGGTGATTGTCATGAGCTCTCTGGTCAGTGTCCAGCCTGGAGAGGTGACTGTCCAGGCTTCTCTAGAGGCCTTCCCTCAGACACCTTGGAGAAGAGAACTCTGGGGCCTTTTTTCTTCTCAGCTTATTTCCTGGAGGGTTCTTCCCAGGGAGACACAGGGATGGGCTTTCTAGAAGGCTGGGCAGCCAGCTGGATAGCGCCATCTTTCTGGAGTGGCCGAGAACTTGGCTTCTCCATTTCCTTCTCCCCAGAAGAAGCTGGGCTGCTGGTCCCATGGTGGCTGCCTTTGCTGGGGAGAAGGTGCTGGCAACAAGTAGGTGTGTGAGAGAAAGACATGTGATGTGTGTAGGCGATGCATGGTTGTGGGTGTGGGAGTGTGTGTGTAGGTGAGAGCATGAGGGTGTTTGTGGGGTTATGTGCACATACTCACTGCCAGCCAGACACCATGCTAGGGACTTTACCTGCACGGACGTATATCCTCATGGCATCCTGTGGAGGAGTACTAGTTCCCTTATTTTACGCATCAGGAGACAGGCTCAGAGCCTAAAGAACTTGCCCCCAAGGCCACACAGCTGGTGAGAGGTAGAGCTGGGGTTCTCTCCCAGGTCTGCCTGCAAAGCCAGTACTGTTCCTTGAAGTCACAGAGCCTCCCGGCCCCTCTGGTCCACCCCCTCCTTCCACGAAGGTCTGTGCACTGGGAGAGGGTGACAGCTTGTATTCGGGCAGGGGAGGGGCATGGCAAGCCCTGTCAAGAAGGTAGTGAGTTGCTCAGGTACCCGTGACACCCACTTTTTCACTCTACCCTCCACTCTTTTCTCCTGCGTTGCCTCCCCCATATTTGCCACTGCAAAGCCTGTCAGAGGTGGATTCCCAGACCTTCAGGGGAGACCCAGAAAAGTGTCAGGGCATCTGAGGGGCGTTTTGCCTTTTACAGGAGTCTCAGGGCCCTGATGCACCCGAGTCTCGGAGGAATTGGGAAGCCTTCTCCTTTCCTTGTCCGTGGAGGGTTCCTGTGAGCCTGCCTGCTCAGCATCCCTCTGGGATGACGATGAAGAGGCTGGGCAGAGTGGGGGAGGGGGATAGAGAAGGGAGAGGTACGACGGCTGTGCAACCTTGGGTAGGTCCCTTCACCTCTCTGAGCTCCCTTTCCTGATCTGCATAATGGCTAATGCTGATTATCATCATCTCCTGGTGGGACTCAGGGCCAGGCGAGGCCTGAATTCAGCCTGGCAATTGGAGGCAGAGAGGGGCCTGGGTTGGTATTTGCAACGCACTAGTGACAGGGAATGACCCTGTGTGGCCCAAATCTCAGGATGTTGGGGTGATTCCCCCACAACTTGGAAGCTCAAAAGAAACAGCTGGAGAGCAAGGCAAAGGCATTTCTACTTCCCAGAGCGCAGGCTGTCAGTGTGGGGTGTCACAGGCCAAGACGTGATCAAGGCTGTGACTGGAAATTTTTAAATTTGTCAGTATTCATTTAGTTACTCTTGGCTTTGTTCCACAGAGGATTTGGAGGAGCTCACAGCAAAAGGCCATTCAGTAAAGTGATATAAATAAAAAGAAATACACAAGTCGGGACCAGGAGACACAGATCAGAGGGAATACAGACCAGGGAACATTATCAGCCATTAGGACCGTGAGACGTCCGGCTCAGAGCTATAAACTCCGGCGGCCTCTGGTTGGGAGGGTATTTGGGGTGTAGGGTTAGTGTGTCCTTGTTTGCTTGCTCAGTGACAGTCTCCCCAACAGGAAGTCACTTCCAGGAAGACTAGATCCCCAGGTGCCTAGCACAGGGCCCATTGTCTGAGCTCAGTAAACATCTTCTGAATGAATGAATGAATGAATGAAGGCATCTAGTCTAACTCTGGTTTAAGAGGCTCAGAAGGGAGCCCATGCGGATGCCTGTGGAGACTGAGGCTATAGTTTCCGGTTTTCCCCGACCCGTGGCAGGCTCTGGAGGACACTTTGAGGAGTCTGAGCAGGGCCCACATTCAGCCTTCAATCAATTACAGTAATAACAGCTGATAGGCATTGGCTGCTTGCTAAACGTGCCTCCTTCCTCCTTACACCTTCCTCCTGGAACAGGCCTGTGATAACTCCCATTCTACAGAGGATGGAACTGAGGCGGGGCGGGGGTTAAATGACTTGCCCAGCTAGTAAGAGGCAGAGCCGAGATTAGCCCCAAGCGGGGCCGGACCCCAAAGCCCATGCCATCAGCCCCAGATAGCTCCCCCTGACCTGGCCCGCTCTCCCCCTCCCTCCAGTGTGTACCAGGTGATCGTGCAGGAGGAGCGGCCGCGGAGGCTGCGGCGGGAGCCAGGCGGCCAGGACTGCT
>NW_005367431.1:1396546-1396841 GCF_000412655.1 Myotis brandtii | reverse complement strand
TCGGGGCTGAACTGGCGGCCAGCAGTCTGCCCGAGGCCATGCCCTTCACCGTGGGCGACAACCAGACCTATCGCGGCTTCTGGAACCCACCGCTTGAGCCCAGGAAAGCTTACCTCATCTACTTCCAGGCAACAAGCCACCTGAAGGGGGTGAGCGACAGGCCGGGGCTGTTGGGGGGCAGACTGGGGATGCCTAGGAGCAGGTGGCCACGGAGGCCAGAGACCCCTCCAGGCCCCGCCCCTTCTCCTGATTCCCGCCCCCTCTATCGGCCCCTGCCCTCCTATAGCCCATTCTC
>NW_005367431.1:1394428-1396209 GCF_000412655.1 Myotis brandtii | reverse complement strand
CCCCCAGTCTAGTCCCTGTCCCCTCCCTGAGGTCCTGGTCTTCAATCTGGGGCTTCTCTCTCCCCAGAGGGGTCCTTCTCAGGTTCCTGCTTTCACCAGACCTCAAGGCCTAGACTAGACCCGCCTCCTCTTTGAAGCCCCGCTCTTCTCCAGGCCCCTCCCTCCCCATCTCTCCTTCCCAGGCCGGCCCCTTCTAACCAGATCCCTGGACCTAGGCCCTGCCCTGTTCCCAATGCCTTTCTTAAGGCCTTGCCCGATTTGCAGGCCTCTCCCCTCCTAGTTCCCCCAGGCCCTCCTGCCCGATGGGGTGTCTTTAGTTACAGTCCACACCAGACAAGCCCTGACCAGGCCCAGGACATGTGTCCGAGGTTTCCTCCTGGGGAGGGTCAGGCCTGGGCTTCCGAGGTGCTGAGACCCCCATCTGTGCCTCCAGGAGACCCGGCTGAATTGCATCCGCATCGCCAGGAAAGGTAAGTCCTGCCAGGTAGGCAGGTTTCTCACCTGCTGGGCTTTGGGAGCTGGACCCCGAGCACCAGGGCTGTGGGAGCAGAGGAGGGTGGTCCAGGTCCTCTGGGTCAGATTGAAGACCCAGATTGAAGACCAGGTCCTCATGTTCCTTCTTGGCCCAAGGGCAGCAGGGATAACCCCCTCCCTCCCCTCGCTCCTCATGGTCACAGAAGGGGCCTTGGTAAGGGCTTGGAACAGGCCTGTGGACGGGCAGCCATTATGGTTGGGCCATGGGAGTGATGGATGCTGGGCACTAGCTCTGGGTTCTTATTTGCCCCCTTTCCTGTGGTGGGGACAGGGTGGACCCTCCTGTGTGGGGACTGTCTCTGCTCCCAAATAGGAAGTGTGGCTGGTTCCCCATCCTGAGATGCCCTAATCACACCCTAGGTACATAGTTATCTCCTATCACCTCCCAGGAGGGCCAGAAGGTGGGTCTGAAGGTCCCAGGCATTCCCTGTAGGTTGGGGGGACTGGAGAAGGCAGAGAGGAGATGGGAGCTATTCCTGATAGGGGAACAGTGCAGGTAAATCCTCTGACACGGGGATGCAGAAGGTGTGAGGGGCGGCGAGGAGACACGTTGAGGAGGGGCAGTTGTCTCTGTGCATGTGTGTTTGTGCAGCCCGGTGCCTTCCTTGTGGCTCAGACCGAGGGGTAGGTGGTCCCTGTCTTCCCCTCTGATCCTTTGTCCTGCTTTGCTCTCCCCAGCTGCCTGCAAGGAAAGCAAGCGGCCCCTGGAGGTGTCCCAGAGATCAGAGGAGATGGGGCTCATCTTGGGCATCTGTGCGGGGGGACTTGCCGTCCTCATCCTCCTCTTGGGGGCCATCATTATCATCATCCGCAAGGGGTGAGTGAGGCTGTGCCCTGGCCCATCCGTGGCTCCTTCCCTTCAGAGGCCTGGTGGGCATAGAGGAGGCATGGCTAGGGCTGGAGCTGGCAGGGCAGCCGCCCGGCGGGTGTGTGGAGGGCTGCCAGCCTAGGCATCAGGCCTGTGGATGGACCCAAGCCGCGTGGTGGGAAGCCAGAGACTCCGCAAATGGAGCTGCCCCTAAGCAGCTTGGCTGGAGCCTGGGTCTGGCTGGTGCCAGGTGCCACTATCCAGGAAAGCAGTGCCTGCTGCCAAGGAGCTGTGCTGGGCTCGCCTGTGCCCGCTGGGCTGTTCAAGTGCAGAAAGTGTGGAGATGACATAATTTTGAATCCCCAGCCCCCTGCAGACCTCCTGCCGACTTGTGACTTGTCTGCCCTGACTACAGGGTTGTGGTGTTGACCTTGAGCAG
>NW_005367431.1:1375065-1394380 GCF_000412655.1 Myotis brandtii | reverse complement strand
GGGTGTGTTTGTGTGTGTGCTCATTCCCCTTCAAAACAAGCACCCTGAGCCTCCCTCTCCTTGGGCTCAGCTTGCCCTGGACCCTGTTATATTGATCCCCTAGGAGTCCTCTTGGGCCCATGACTCAGAGAAAACCTCCCTATGGCCCCTACCATTCCCTAGGCCTCAGAGGTCCAGCCTCGTATTTGTGAGGGCTGTGTGTCTAGTGCATTTGGCAGTAGGCAGCATGAATCCCAGCACATCTTAGAAGAGTTCTGGAGTTCCATAACCCAGGATTTGGGATTCTAAGAATCTCAGAATTTAGAATTGTAGAAGCTCAGAGCCCAGAAAGTGAGATGCGAGACAGTTCAAGGACATCCATTCTAGTGGGTTTTAAATCTTTAAAACAACAGAACGTATCTTCAGAACATCAAATGAACCTCCCCTAGGAGCCCAGTACGTGGAGCCGCTGAAGCTGAGTCTCTCTATGGAGCCCAATGGGGGCTTCTGAGACTGCTCCCCTCCTACCTCACCCCCCACAGGCAGCCCCAGGACACTGTTCTGCATGCATCTTAATTGAGGAATGGAGATGCTCAGGCCCAGAGGGGTCATGAACCTGCCCAAGGTCACCCAGGGAACCAGAGTCAGAGCCCACTCCACCGGCTCTCCACCTGGGCTCTGGCTCCTGCAGCCCTGGCTGCTGCCAGGCTGGGCGCACATGGATGAGTTGGCGCTGGGTCTCTGGGCTGCCAGGAGCGGATAAGCGGGATCCAGGGAGATGAGGGAGAATTGGCCAGGGCCCCCTTGCCAGAGGCCAGGCACCAGCCTGGAGAGATTCTTCCAGAGAGTCTGGGGTAGGACATGCCAGCAGTGGGGTGGTGGCGTTGGGGTGGGGGGTGGCCTGCCCAGGGCATTAGGCTTGACTTTTCCCTGGCCTGCTTTCCACATAGCTTCGAGATACAAAATATTTTTAAAGCACCATTTGTTTAGTAGTTACTCTGTGCCAGGAGCATCTCAAATATCACATTAGTTATTGAGGACCTACTGTGTGCCAGGCACTATCTGGCTCGGGATACGTGAGAGAACATTTCCTTCTTGGATCCTGACTTACGAAGAGGGTCTACTCCCTTTTCATGATGAGGAAATTGTAATTGAGTGACTTGCCCGTATCACTTGACTGATAAGTGGCAGGGTCTGATTTGGGCACAGGCCTGACTACAAAGCCTGAGCACCCCTCGTGGGCAGGGATATGAGGGGTCTCACCACACTGGGCACAGTCGATGCAGTAAGTGGCAAGTCCCTGTGCTTCTCCCCAGCAGGGGACTTGGGAGTTCACTCTGGTGGGGGCTGGGATCTGGGACAGATGGAGAGGGGTGTAAAGGAGGGGTCAGATATTAGGGGGTTGCATGTGATATTTGAGGCCCTAAAACATCTACCCTCAAGGAGAGAGGATGGGCAAAGTGGGGGATGTCACCCATCCCTGCAGAGAAAGCATTGGGTCCAGGAGACAATGAGCCAGAGATGCTGCCAGGCCTCACTAGGAAACCCTCAGTTTATGCAGCTGCTACCCCATAAACCCTTCAGGCAACCCCAGAAGCTGCCAGCATCTTCCTTTCCTCTAAAAGCCATTTAGTCCCATTCTATAGCATGTTACTACCCCCGCCTCTCTCCTGCCCCGCAACCGTTCTACCTGGCCTTCAGGGTGCATTGTGCTCCTCAGGGGTCCTCCAGTCTGTACTGTGGGGTGTCAAGTGTCAGAGCAGTTTTGGCAGGGATGGGGGTATTCAGATCAACTTGGGGTACAAATGTAATGGACAGATTAGGACGTTGCTGTGGGAGGGCAGTTACTCAGTTACCACCCTGTGCACTCTTGTTGGAAGAAGGTCGCTGGGGGTGGGGGATTATGGGAGACAGTCAGGGCCAGCTGGGAAGAGGTGTCAGATGCTCCATCCGGTCCTGCCTGCATAGACAGTGAGACTGGCGGAATCTGCCCTGGGACTTCAGAGCTGGGGCGGCCAGGAGGCCTGGCCTACCCCAGACCCCAGACTCCAGACCCCAGAGTTCAGGTTGGGTCAGATCCCCTTGCTCTGCCTCTAGAGCCCCTTCCCCTTCCCTTTGCAGCACTTTCTTTTCCTTGCACTTTTTCATTTATTTACTTGCATTGCTTTACTCGATGTTCATCTTCCCTGCCGATTGAGCTCTGTGAGGACAGAGAAAGTTCTGGAAAGTTCTTGGCTGTGCATCCCCCAGGGAAGAGCCAAACCCATGTTTCCTGCTGCTTAAACCTCACAACAGCCCCGGGGGTGGAAGGGTGGGGGTGGGGGTATTATTACCATGACTTGTTTAGAGGAGGAATGAAAGCTCATAGAGGTGCAGATGTTTTAGTTTCCCTTATTTATGGATTTCTCATTCAATGAATTATTTATCCAGGGGTTATAATGTGCTGGACACTGTCCTGGGCCCCGGTGATCCAGCTGTGGGCAGGATCCTCTTGTGCTTTGTAGTTAGTGGGGAGCCTTGCATTAAATTAGAAGAAGCACAAATGAATAATTACGAATTGTGAAACGAGCAGGGTGCCTGGGTTGGGGGCAGAGAGAGGGATTGTGGGGGAGTGGTCAGGGAAGGTCCTTTCGAAGTAATGACCTTTTAGGGAGACTAGAAGAATGCTATTCTACCACCCCCTCCTTCAGGGCCTCTGTCACCAGCCACAGGGCCCTGACCCTCCCCTCTGTTGCTATGATGGATGAAACCTGCCAGGTGACCTGGAGCCAAGCTCCGGACCTCGCTGGCCCTCAGTCTCCCTCCCTCCTCTCTCCTTCCCTTCCCCTAATCTGCAGGATTTCCTTGTAAAAGGCCATTCGTTAGGGTTTCTGCTGATGGGGTGATGTGGGGGCAGGTGAATGGAGGCCCCTGGGTGTGGCCTCAGGAGAGAGCTAGTTCTGGGGCAGGGTCCTGACCCTGCGCTGGACTCCACTAGAGGCCGCCCCTGGGTGTGGCCTCAGGAGAGAGCTAGTTCTGGGGTCAGGGTCCTGACCCTGCTCTGGACTCCACTAGAGACCCCCAGAGAGTCTTGGGAAGACCATGGCTGTCTGAGACTGAGCCTCCTCGTCTGCCTCCTCTCTGTGCTCTGTGGTCATGGCAGGGCTCTTCACCCAAGCTGTGCTTTGGGTGCCCATGAAGGGCGACCTTGCTCCTTTAATGGACCCCACACCCAGGGTCAGTCCGGATGGGTGAGGGGCCCCCAAGATTTGCCCCTGATCCCTCTCCACTCTGCCCCAGCCACTTTTTCCCTCCGAGACATAGGTGTATGCCAAGGACTGTCACCTCTCAGGGATAGAGAGGCCTGCAGGTGTGAGGGGGATTGGGACTGAGGGTGGGGGGCTGTCTGCAGAGGTGAGTATAGTTACCTTGAGTGTGTGAGTGGGAGATGTCATGTGTGTGAGTGTACACATATGTGTGTGTATTGGTGAATATGTATCTATCTCAGTGTGTGTGTTTAAATATGTGTGTCTGTGCATGTGAGTCCATGTCTGCATTTGTGAGTGCATGTAGTGTCTGTGTGTTTCTGTGTGTGTATCCATCTGAGTGTGTAGGCCTCCGTGTAGGTGTGCATGGATGCACATTTCCCTCTGTGTATGCGTGTGTGAATGACTGAGAGCTCTGCTTCCCCCAGGCGCTTTCCCCAGCCCCTTTGCACTCGAGTAGCAGGCCCAGGGAAGGTTTTGGAAGGGACTTGGGTGCTGGTCCTAAATAGTTGAGCCTGGCCAGCCCCCTCCTCAGTCTGGAAAGCACCCAGCTCCTCCCTGCTGGCTGGGCGCTGCCCTGGGCCCAGCCTTGTGGGCGGACCTTGGGCCCAACTGTGCTTTTCTCTTTGCACGCTGCCAGGAGAGACCACTATGCGTACTCCTACTACCCGTAAGTAGCTCCACGGGCCTGGGCCCTGGCCCCTCCGTGGGAGCCCCTGCCCCATCCCCTCCAGCTGGGCTTGGGCTCCCACACCCTCTCCATGGCCACCTCTGTCTCTGAGCTTCCCTCCTCTGTCTGACTCTCCTCTCTGTGTTGACCTCCTCACGTGGAGGTCACACGCACTGGCTTTGCAGTCAGAGTCTCAGGTTCAGACCTGGCTCTGCTGGGTCACCCCAGCTAGTCACTTACCCCCCTGAGCCTCTCTCCCTCCCTCTACCTGTGCGCTTAATTTTTAACCTAAATGCAGAACTTTTCCGAGTGTCCATTTTACATTCCATCTGCTTAGTCCCACCCTGGGATCAGCAGGAGGCCTGCCATGTTCGATGTCCCTCGGGGGCAGGCCGGTGCCCACACTGGCAGCTCTGCACACACTGCAGACAGCACTCAGGTCTCCAGGGGTCCTTTCTTAGCTGGGTGGCCCCAGGCTCCTCAAGCTCCCATTTCCTGGGAGCTTCCTCTGGGCTCAGTTCTTTACACAGAATCCTCACACCAACCCTGAGGAGTAGGAAGTAGGATCCCATTTTACTGATGAGCAAACTGAGGCTGATAGAGGTTAAGGGGCCTGTCAGAGGTCACAGAGCTGGGGTTACCACCCAGGCCCCTGTCTGACGCCACAGCCTTCTGATGCCACTCTGCCATCTGCTTCTGTCTTACCGGATTCTGCAAACCTTCTAGAACACTCCCCCCACTATTGCTTGTTCTCCCTCCTTGCAGAGCAGGTTCAGATGGTCCTGGACCAGGCCAGAGGATGGTGGTCTCTCACCTCCTCCTCCATGGACCCTCTACTTGCATCGACATCACCCAATGTTACCCTGGCTTTTCCAGCAGCCACACCCCCATCAGCTCTCGCAGCCTCCCGCTCAACTTTCACAGGAACTGCTAACAAGGCAGCTCTCCCTCCCTCTACCTGTGCGCTTAATTTTTAACCTAAATGCAGAACTTTTCCGAGTGTCCATATTACATTCCATCTGCTTAGTCCCACCCTGAGATCAGCAGGAGGCCTGCCGGGTTCTGTCCCCTGTGGACCTGGTTGGTTGGTATTGGTATCCAAGTAGGCCCGGAGGGCGGGCACAGACCCTTTGGTTCACACTGGAGACCCCTCCTAGGCCAGTGTCCACTCATGACAGAGCCTCATTGGGTACCATTGTTCAGCCAGGTTGACTGGCTGTCCTCTGTCTTCCCTGTGGTTTGCTGGTGTCTTCCTGTCCCTCCCTCTCTCTGTCCCCTTTCCCCATCTCTCTTTCCTTGTCATTGTTCCTTTACTTTCTCTCCCTTTCCCCCTCTCCCTCCTCCTCCTCTGTATCTTAATTCTCTTGCCCTCTCTCTTCTCGTCTTCACCTCTTTCCTTCCCTTCTTCGTCCTCCACCTTTTCTCTTAGGATGATGGTCATTGTTCAGCCAGGTTGACTGGCTGTCCTCTGTCTTCTCTGTGGTTTGCTGGTGTCTTCCTGTCCCTCCATCTCTCTGTCCCCTTTCCCCATCTCTTTCCTTGTCATTGTTCCTTTACTTTCTCTCTGTTTCCCCCTCTCCCTCCTCCTCCTCTGCATCTTAATTCTCTTGCCCTCTCTCTTTTCCTCTTCACCTCTTTCCTTCCCTTCTTCCTCCTCCTTTTCCTCTTAGGTTCATGGCCAAGGTCACAGCCACAGAGGTTTCTCCTCACCTGCCCCCAAATTGGTCTTTGGCTGTGCCCTGGGCCACAGTGAGGGTGATGCCCAGAGCCTGCGGGTGGGGCTGGGAGTAGGAGGCCTGGCCCACTGAGCCGTCTCTGGTCCAGGCTGAGAAGGCTGTGCCTACCTCAGTCACAGCAGCATTGGTCCCCAGCGTGTACACAGAGCCATCTTCTCAGCACAGGAAGGGGTCCTGGCAGAAGAGGCATCCAGAGGTCCTCCTGTCCTTCCTCTGCCCTGGGAGCTCTTGAACCAGGACAGGCTGATTGGAATTTGTCCTGCTGGGATGGCCCCTCATTGACCTCTTTATCTCCACAGTAATCAGTGTCCCCAAGCCTTCATTACCTGAAAGTCCGTTCTTAATGCTACCCCACGTCCTGCATGCTGTAGGGCCGAGCAAATGAATAGTTCTCTTGTCGAGCCTCCCCTATGATTGGGCCTCCACTCTTCTTCAGTCTCAAGTGGGTCCCGGGTCATTTCCCCATTGCCTGTTGCTTGGCCCCTTGTTCATGGAATTGTGTCCCCTGCCTCCGCACCCTCCCTCCCACTCTCCTCCGACTTCCCTGAGTCACAAACTGCCTTCCTCATCTGGCTGGAGGCCTGGACCGGGTGGGGCACTTGCCCAGGGCCCTCTCCAGAAGCTCTGCCCTCTGGGAGGGACGGGGCCTCTTGCCTTTCCCCTGTGCTGCTTCTAGCAGTTGGATGGGCTGGTGGTTAGTGGTGGGAACATGGACCCTGTGTGGGTCTCTTTACAAGTCTCGGTGGCCGGTGGTGGGCCCATCCTGGGAGTTCGGGGGTAAGAGCAGCCTGGTTGGAGTCCATTCTGGGCCCAGGGGAGGACTCCTGAGTTCGGGCTGAGCGCTAGTTAGATCCTCTGCCAGGAAGGAGGGGTATGGTCCATCCCCTTACACGAGAGAAAGGAGCTCCCGGGCAGGTGTCTGGCGAGGGCAGGGGAAGGCGGACGGAGATGGGCGTGCTGGGCTGGAGTGGGGAATGCCGTCTTCCTAGTTTGGGGCGGGGTGACATTCTGCTGCATCACCCAAGTGGGCCCAGAGTGATTTTTCCTCCCATTTCCTGAGGCCTTGGGCCAGGTTCCCACTGCTGCTCTGTCCCTTGCTCTCAGCAAAGGTCCCCAGGAGAGGGTCCCTGCTCGGTCCTTTTTTTGGGGGGAAGCAGCAGCTCTCCGAGTCTGTTGAGTGAAGGATGGAGGCAGAGTCCCCTCAGCATCCAGAGATGCTTCTTGAATGACTCCTGGCTTCAAGGCCTGTGACTGCTGGGCTCCTCGTCCTCTTCTGGGCACAGGCCTGCCCAACTCAGCACCCATGTCTCCCATCAACCCCGCTCTGCAGGAAGCCGGTGAACATGACCAAGGCCACGGTCAACTACCGCCAGGAGAAGACGCACATGATGAGCGCTGTGGACCGGAGCTTCACGGACCAGAGCACCCTGCAGGAGGATGAGCGGCTAGGTCTCTCCTTCATGGACGCCCACGGCTACAGCCCCCGGGGTGAGTGCCCGGTTCCAGGCCCCTTCCTCGTGGCTCTGGGGCTCCTCACGTCAGATAAGTTCTGTAATATCCCCCACCAGACTTGAAGCATCTATTGTGCTCCTGCTGTGTACCAGCACTGGCCCTGGAAATGCAGAGAAGGCACAGGCATGACCTTTGCACTGGAAGAGCTTTAGGAAAAATGGTCTTAGACACAGACTCATAGAGGAGGAATGCAAGGTCATGGGTTCATTGTGGGAAGTGCCTCGGGGACTCAGGAGTGAGAGAGTGATGCTGTGTGATCAGAGAGAATCAGAGCAGCCTCCTGGCTTAATGGAGCACCTGCCGGGTGAGCAGCTAGAGTCAGACAGACCTGGTTACTCAGGAGTGAGAGAGTGATGCTGTGTGATCAGAGAGGATCAGAGCAGCCTCCTGGCTTATGGAGCACCTGCCGTGTGAGCATCTGGAGACCAGTGGCGAAGAGGGATTACTCTGAAGTCAGATAGACCTGGGCTTGCATCTCAGATCCCAGAAGCTGTGTGATCTTGGGCAAGTTGCTTAACCTCTCTGGATGTCTGCTTCCTCCTATGCTCTGCTGGTAGGGCTGCTTGAAGACTAAATGAGATCATGTGTTTACATCATTAGTGCTGTACCTGGCAAGCAAGAAGAGTATAGAGAATCAGTTGTATGTGTTAGGGGCTTGTCATAACGCACTTCATCACACATCTCTTTATTCCGTTCCGTGCTGATTTGTACAAAAGAAAATATGTAATATTTATGAAGATCCTAAAGTCATAATAATACGACAAACACCAGTGAACAGGTGCCCCTCTTCTATCCCATACCTCCCTCTTACATGTAACTATTCCCCTGAAATTGGTGTTTATAGCTTTCTTGCCATTTGGGGGGTAGTTTTCCTAGTGTGCAAGCATCCCCAGACAGAGCATTGTAGAATTTTTCTTGCTTTGGAGCTTTATAAAAATAAACTCACTCTATTTTTCAACTTCACATCATGTTTCTAACATTGACCCAGATGGAAGTTTCGCTATAGTTCATTTATTTTCTCTGATGTGTAGTTTCCCATTGTTTGAATCTACTGCAATTTATTTCCCTATTCTGCCATCCGTGGACATTTGCTTTGTTCCCAGTTTCCTGTTATTACAAATGAGGCTGCTGTGAACATTCTGAGATGAATCTGCAGATGCACCTGCACAGGAGATGCTAGAACTGCTGGGTTATGGAGTGTGTGCTTGTTCCACTTGATAAGACAGCGCCAAATTGTTTTCCAAAGTGGCTCTGCCTGTGTTCGCTCCCAGCAGCAGTGCATGCGAGTTTCCTTTGCTTTACATCAAGATCAGAATTTGCCAGCCTTCTTCACTTTTGCCAAACTGGCTCTTATAAAATGGCAACTCTCTATAGGCTTAATTTGCATTTCTCTGATTACTAATGAGGTTGAAGATATTTTCACATCATTACTGGCCATTCAGGTTCCTTATTCCATGAAATGCCTGTTCGTGTCTTTTACCTAATTTTCTGTTGGTTTTTCTGTTGCTTTCTTAGTGGTTTTTAAAAGTTCTTTATATATTTGGGATGATAATCATTTGTGACTTATGAATTGCAAATATCTTCTCTCAATTTGTGACTCATCTTCGAAGGTTATTTATAGTGTCTTGGATGAATAGCTTTTTATTTCAGTTTAGTCAAGTTCATCCATCTTTTTAGAGTCCTACTTTTTGTAGATCTTAAAGATTTCTTCCTTATGTAGGGTCATAAAATATTTTTTATTATTTCTTTTTTTTAAAAAATATGTTTTATTGATTTTTTACAGAGAGGAAGGGAGAGGGATAGAGAGCTAGAAACATCTATGAGAGAGAAACATCGATCAGCTGCCTCCTGCATGCCCCCTACTGGGGATGTGCCCGCAACCAAGGTACATGCCCTTGACTGGAATCGAACCTGGGACCCTTCAGTCCACAGGCCAACGCTCTATCCACTGAGCCAAACCAGTCAGGGCTTTTTTATTATTTCTATAACTTTCTTTCGTTGTTGTTAATCCTCACTTGAAGATATTTTTCCATTGATTTTTAGAGAGAATGGAAGGGAGGGGGAGAGACAGATAGGAACATCGATGTGAGAGAGAGATACATGGATTGGTTGCCTCCCGCACGTGCCCCAGGGATTCAGGGATCGAGCCTGCAATAGAGCTATGTGCCCTTGACCAGAATCGAACCTGGGACCCTTTAGTCCATGGGCTGACACTCTATCCACTGAGCCAAACCGACCAAGGCTAAAACATTTAATAATTTGCATTTCACATTTAAAGCTTTATCTATTTGTGATTGATTTTTGTGCGCAATATGAATTAAGGATTTTATTTTATTTTTTTCCTATGGGGAAAACCAATTGTCCCAGCATCAGGTATTATAGTTCATATTTTCACTACTGATTTGCAATGTCACCCTTATCATATATCACGTTTCCATACATATGTGGATTGTTTTTTGGCTCCCTATTCTCTTTCATTGGCCAATTTAGTGATTCCTGTGCCAATACCACATTTTCTAACTTCTGTAATTATATTGATATCTGAAACATCAAGCCCTCCCAAGTTTGTTCTTCATTAGGGATGTCTTGGCTATATTTGTGCTCATTATCTGTCTTATAAATTTTATAATTATCTTTTCAAGTTCTTTGGAAAACTTTGTTAGATGGATTTCTATTGAATATATAGATCAATTTTGGGGGAAACTGACATTAAATTGTCTTTCCATTTATGAATATGATATACTAGAGGCCCAGTGCACGAAATTTGTGCACTCGGGGCCGGGGGGAGGGGTCCCTCAGCCCAGATTGCAAGAGGGCACAGGCCAGGCCGAGGGACCCCACTGGTGCACGATCGGGGCCGGGAAGGGATGCAGGAGAGTTGCCAGCAGGAGAGCTCCAGGGCGTGTCCAGCCCATCTCGCTCAGTCCTGATTGGCAGACCCTGGCAGCAAGCTAACCTACCAGTCTGCACCCTGGTGGTCAGTGCACATCATAGCGAGCAGTTTAGTGACCTTAGCATATCATTAGCATATTACGCTTTGATTGGTTGAATGGCCGATTGGATGATCAGACACTTAGCATATTAGGCTTTTATAGGATATCACCCCATTTATTTAGGTCCTGAATGTCTTTCAACTATTCTCTCCATAAAATCTTACACATTTTTGTTAGATATACCCCCAGGTCCCTTATATTTTTTATTTATATTGCAAATGATACATTTTTTGTGCATGTGTGGTAAAATATACATAACATGAAATTTACCATCTTAGCCATTTTTAAGTGTATAGTGCAGTGTATTAAATTCATTCATAATATTGTGCAATCTTTCTGCCATCCATCTTCATAGCTCTCTTCACTTGTAGACTGAAATTCTGTGCTCCTTAAGTAATAACTCCTCCTTCCCCTCTCTTCCCAGCCTCTAGCAGCCACCATTCTACCCTCTGTGTCTATGATTTTGACTATTCTGTTATCTCATGTAAGTGTTTGTGTTTTTGTGACTGGCTTCTTTTCACTTAGCATAATGTCCTCAAGGTTTCTACATCTTGTAGCATCTTTCAAAATCTGCCCCCTCTTTTAAAGGCTGAATAATATTCCATTGTATATAGAAATCGCATTTTAAAAATCCATTTATCTGTCAATAGACACTTGGGTTGCTTCCATATTTGAACTATTGTGAATAATACTGTTATGAACATGGATGTCTGTAAGACCCTGCTTTCAGTTTGTGGTTTTTTTTTTTTATTTATTTTTTATTTTTTATTTTTTTTAAATCTATACCCAGAAGTGGAATTGCTGGATCATAAAGTAATTTTATGTTGTTTTTTTTAAAAAATTAAATCTTTATTGTTCAGATTAGTACAGTTGTTCCTCTTTTTTCCCCCATAGCTCCCCTCCACCGGGTTCCCACCCTACCCTCTGCCCTTACCCCCCTCCCCCATCCTCATCCATAGGTGTACGATTTTTGTCCAGTCTCTTCCCCCACCTCCCACACTCCTTTCCCCCCAAGAATAGTCAGTCCACTCCCTTTCTATGCCCCTGATTCTATTATATTCACCAGTTTATTCTGTTCATCAGATTATTTATTCACTTGATTTTTAGATTCACTTGTTGATAGATGTGTATTTGTTGTTCATAATTTGTATCTTTACCTTTTTCTTCTTCTTCCTCTTCTTAAAGGATACCTTTCAGCATTTCATATAATACTGGTTTGGTGGTGATGAACTCCTTTAGCTTTTCCTTATCTGTGAAGCTCTTTATCTGACCTTCAATTCTGAATGATAGCTTTGCTGGATAAAGTAATCTTGGTTGTAGGTTCTTGCTATTCATCACTTTGAATATTTCTTGCCACTCCCTTCTGGCCTGCAAAGTTTCTGTTGAGAAATCAGCTGACAGTCGTATGGGTACTCCCTTATAGGTAACTGACTTTTTTTCTCTTGCTGCTTTTAAGATTCTCTCTTTGTCTTTTGCTCTTGGCATTTTAATTATGATGTGTCTTGGTGTGGTCCTCTTTGGATTCCTTTTGTTTGGGGTTCTCTGCGCTTCCTGGACTTGGAAGTCTATTTCTTTCACCAGGTAGGGGAAGTTTTCTGTCATTATTTCTTCAAATAGGTTTTCAATATCTTGCCCTCTCTCTTCTTCTGGTACCCCTATAATTCTGATGTTGGTACGCTTGAAGTTGTCCCAGAGGCTCCTTACACTATCTTCGTATTTTTGGATTCTTTTTTCATTTTGCTTTTCCGGTTGGGTGTTTTTTGCTTCTTCGTATTTCAAATCTTTGACTTGATTCTTGCGATCCTCTGGTCTGCTGTTGGGAGTCTGTATAATATTCTTTATTTCAGTCAGTGTATGCTTAATTTCTAGTTGGTCCTTTATCACAACATCGAGGGTCTCACTAGATTTCTTAAGGATCTCAATACATTTATCGGCGGTTTCCATAAAATTCTTGAAAAATCTTAGAACCGTGGTTTTGAACTCTATATCCAGTCGTTTGCTGTCCTCCATTTCTGTCATTTGTGACCTGTTTCTTTGTCTTCGCATTTTGTCTGCTTCCCTGTGTTGGTAGAGTGGTTTTGTGTGCTAGGTGTCCTACAGGGCCCAGTGGCTCAGCCTCCCCAGTTACCTGAGGTGGACACTCTTGGTGCACCCCCTTGTGGGCTTTGTGCACAGTCTTGTTGTAGTTATGCCTTGATTGTTTTAGGTGTCACTGGGAGGAATTGACCTCCAGGCCAATTGGCAGTGAGAATCAGCTGTGTCTGCAGTGGGAGAACTTCTGTGCTGAAGACACCCTTCTGGGGCAAGACTTGCTTCAGTGGGGCTTTGGTGCTCACTGAGTCTGCCCCCTGAGTGTGTTCCTTATGAATCTGAGGAGTTGTAATCTGGGTGGTCCCACTCTGACCACTGGGTACACTGGCTCTTGGATCTAAGGAGGTGCTAATTAAGCCTCTTCCTGAGGTTACCCAGCAGGAGCTATGAAGAGATATGCAGATTCCCCTTCCTTTTTTGGGGGTTTGGGGGTGCCCAGATGAGGCCCAGCTGAGAAGCAATGCAAGCTGCTGTGGGGCCTTGGGCCTTCTCTTGGAAGTTCTGGGTCTGTCTGGCCCAGCTGCAATTTGTTAACAGTCCAGTTTCTCCTGTATGAGTCTGGGTCCCCAGGGACTCGCCCGGAACTGGAGTTCAGAGCAGTTGGGAGCTTGAGACTCCCTCCCGATTGAAAAAGACAACCGTGTCCTCAGTTTCTAGCCCTTTCCACGTGCACCGCATCCTCAGCTGCCAGCCCTTTCTGCGTGCGCCTCCGTACCTCTGCACTTTACTTCCACACCACACCTCCTCTGAGTCTCAGTGTGCTTTTCTCTTTCCTTCTAGTTGTAGAATTTCCACTCAGCCAGCCTTCCTGTGGTTCTGGATGATGTCCGTTTTGTCTTTTAGTTGTATTTTTGAAGTGGTTTTGCGAGGCAGCAATTTCCAGTGTTTACCTATGCTGCCATCTTGTTTTTTCTCAGTAATTCTATGTTTAATATTTTTTTGAGAAACAGCCATATTTTCCACGTGGCTATACCATTTTACAGTCCCACCAACAGTGTACAAGGGTTCCAGTTTCTCCACATTCTTGCCAGTACTTGTATTTTCTGCTTTTTTTTGATAGATGCCATCTAAGGAGAGTGGGTGGGATCGCGTAGTTTTGATTTGCATGTCCCTAATGTCGAATGTTGCGCATGTGCTGTTTGTGCATTTTCTTTGGAGAAATGACTGTTCCAGCCCTTTGCCCATTTTGAGTCGGGTTTTTGTTGTTGTTGTTGAGTTTTAGACATTCTCTCTCTATAGTCTGGATATTAATTCCTTCTCAGATATCTGATTTGCATATATTTTCTCCCATTCTGTGGGTTGCCTTTTTATTTTGCGAATAGTATCTCTTGGTGCACAAACATTTAAAATTTTCATGAAGTTCAATTTGCCTTTTCTTTCTTTTTTTGTTTTGTTTTCGTTGCCTGTGCCTTTGGTGTCATAGCCACCCTATATTTTCTTCTAAGAGTTTTATAATAAAGCTTTAGGTTTCACATTTAGGTCTTTGATCCATTTTGACTTAAGTTTTGTATTTTGTGTTAGATAAGGATCCGACTTTATTCTTTTGTTTGTGGCTATCCAGTTTTCCTGGTACAAACGGTATACTTTTAAAATATTACATGTCTAACTGTTGCTTGAATAGACGATGTAGTTGGTTTCTGTATGTAACTAGATCTCATATGCATACTTTTTGATAAAATTTCTCATTAATTCTAATTTGTCTGTAGACTCTTCCAGATTTTCTTGCAATCATAAGAACTGCAAATACTGACAGTTCTGTTTCTTCTTTATTTCTCACTCCTTTCCCCCTTGTCTTTCTGAATAGCACTGGTTGGGAACTCTCGTACTGTGTTAAATGGAAGTAGTAATAGCTGGAATTCTTGTTACATTTTCCTGATTTTAAAAGGAATGCTTCTAACATTAAACACTGAGAATGACACTGACTATAGTTTTTGGTAGAAATGTTTTATCAGATTAACAAAGTTCCTTCAGTTTTAGGTTGCTAGGACATTTTATTTTAAATGGGCATTAAACTTACCAAATCCTTTTTTCTGTCTTATTGTCATATTTTTCCCCCCATACCTTGTTAATGAGGCAAGTGACATTTAGCTTTTCTAGTGTTAAAGTAACCTTCGAGTCCTGAGATAAGTTCAACTTGGCCATGTTGCATTAGGTTTTTTATGTATTGCTGGATTCAGTATAATTATAATATCGTTCAAGATTTTAAAGCTGTATTTCTGAGTGGGATTGTACTGTCTTTGTTTGGTTTCTGATATCAAAATTCCATTAGGCTTATAAAATGCATTGAAGTTTCTTTTCTTTTTTCCTTATCATGGAAATAAATGTCTCCTTGAAAGTCTGATGGAATTCATCTGTAAAACAATCTCTTTCTGTTCTTTTCTCTATGAAAAATTTAAACTTTTAATTCAACGTATTTAAAGGAGTAAAGGATTATTGAAGCTCTCTATTTCTTTTTTGAGCCACTTTTAGTAAGTTAATTTTTTTTCTAGGAATTTGTCCATTTCATTCAAGTTTTCAAATTCATTGACATGTAGTTCTTCATCATGTTCTCTTTGTGGTCTCCCTCCTTAAATTTTCACCGCAGTGCGTGGTAGCTGTTATCAACCCTTCATGTTACAAACAAGGAAACAGAAGCTCAAAGAGGCAAAGTCACTTGTCCAGGTCAAAGAGCCAGGAAGTGGCATACCCAGGATTTAAATGCAGGCCTTTCTGAGTTGCAAACTTCTGTTTCTACTGTATCCTGCTAGGCCTTGAGCAATGGGTATGATTCGGACAGGCGGAGATGGGGAAGAAAGGGCGTTCGTGGATGAGGAACAGCACGTGCAAGTGCACGGGGGTGGGCATGTAATCTTTATGGAAAGCCCGGAGAGGTCTGATCAGGCTGAAAACTCCAGTGGGTGTTGGGGAGAGTGGGAGGGCAGGGTGATGGGGGTGCACATCTTGCTGCTGTGTCCTATTGAGAGACCCAGAGGTAGGAAACCCGGGTCTGCTCCCAAGGAACTCACTGACAGGCTGTGGAGACAAGGCCGAGCCAGGGAAGTCAGCACCAGGCTAATCGCCAGGTGGGTGGTGGGGACTGCTGGTGCTGCCAGGGTTTTGAGAAGATACACCTTTGGGCAGGGGTGGCCAGGTTTTTGGCTGAGATGGGTAAGATTTGACTGATGGTGAGGAGGGAATGGGCACTGAAGGTGGGATGCAGGACCTGGGTGAAGAGGTGACAGCAGGGGAACTCAAGGAATTTTCTGGAGACCGGAGCTGAGCCTCAGCGCCTTCTCTCTATTTCTCCAGGCCCCACCCTGTTCTAGCCTCCACTTTCTTCTTTCCTTTCCCAAACAGTGTAGGCCAGATCTGGGGGGTTTAGAACAGAAAGGCATGTTGATTTGGATGCATCCTCAGGGTGCACATTTTAAAATCGGGACTTCTCGTGCTGAGCACATGGTGGCAGGCGGGCTGTGAGTGTTCCCAAGGTGTTGGGATGTGTCCCTGTTGTCTCTGAAATCCTGCCTATGAGAACCCTCAGAGCCTCTGGGCCTGGCCATTCAGCAGTTGTGATCCGTGCCTCCTTGTGAGGCTGCGTCAGGCTGCCCAACTTTCAGGGTCTCTGGGATGAGCTGCTGGATTCCCCATCACCTCCTTTACCCTTTTCTGTACTGGGAGAGCCCTCTATAGAGCTGTCGGCATGGTTTCCACAAAGAGCACTAGGAATCCTCCCCCGCCCCCCTCCCGTCTTGGAGTTCTTTGAACCAGCAGAAATCCTTTGTTTGGAAAGCTTTGCACTTGTGTGTTTGCTGTAGTGCAGTTTAGAATTGTCAGGTCCTGGACCGAGATCCTACAGCGGAGAGGGACTAAGACAGGAAGGCCTCCTCTTGTCAGCCAGCTGCCGCCGCTCTCTGAGACTCAAGGGTTCTTCCCTTTTCTGGAAACTACTCCTAAGTCAATAGCTGCCATCTGCAGGTGCTCATTATGTGCCCGGCACGGGGCTGCGTGCTTCATGCACATTCTCTTATTTAATATTTACATCATCAGGTTGGAGAGTAACAGGTTTTTGTTTTTTCATTTGACACGTGAAAATGACAAATTGGAGAGAGTAACATCCCCAAGGTCACCTGCAGAGCTGGGATTTGATCTGAGGCCTGACTCCAGAGCCTGTCTCTTAATCGCCACATTACCCTGTGTTCCCTGAGGGCGTTTCATGAAACAAAAAAGCTCCCGCGGTGCAGGCCGGTGGTGAAACATTGCTATTTCCGCCCATCTCTTGGAGATTTAAAATGCACACTATTATGTTGGAAGCCCTAAACAGGTCTTACAGGAAAAAAACCTGCTTATTATTTTTAAACCAGAATTTCAAAGATTTCCTTAAAACGTAGAACCCCTCTTTGTCCTCCTCCTCCTCCTCTTTTTAATGGAATACCACTTAGTCATGTGACATGACTAGTATTTTCTGGAACACACTTTGGCAACGACTGCATTAGGCAAGTCTCTCATCTTTGGACTTCAGTTTCCTCATCTGTAAAATTAAGGGTTTGGGCGTAACGGGCACTCGACTTGCTCTCCGGCTGTAAGCAACTAGAAATCTGGACAAAAGATGTGAAGCAATTGTTTTCAGACATCGAATGGCAGCAGCTCAGGACTTTGATTCTTGAGAGAAGAGAAACGGATAAGCCCTGCCTTGGAATTGCCTTTCTGCTTGGAGCCCCTAAAGCCAGTTTTCACACCCAGCCCAGGAAGGGGGGCCCAAGCAGGGCCCGGCAGTCTTCTGATTTGAAGGGACAGGGACTGGAGTTTGGGGAAGTCGGGGTGTGCAGGGTGTGCCTGGTGCTCATTCATTCTATCAGTGAGTCATGAGTAGGAATTAGAGGCCAGGCACCATTTGGCTGAGATCTGAAGGATGAGTGTGAGTTCACCAGGCAAAAACAGGAGGGGAAGGGTGTTGGAAGCAGAGGGAACAGCATGTGTGAAGGCAGAGGGAAAGGTGGGGGCTGGCATGTAGGCCCCACTGGAATTCCCCACTCTCCCCTGCCAGCTCAGACCTGGGCAGAGAGTAGCTGTGAGAAATTCGGGGGGCTGGCCTAGAGTCCCCCACCTCTTACCCAGGACAGGAGGGGAAAGAGTGTTAAGTAAGTGTGTGGGAGTGAGTGTCTGAAGGTGGGAGGACTGAGTGGGCTGTTTTCTCAATCCCAGGACCTGATCTCAGGGACCAGGTGGGACATCCTTGGAGGGACGGACCGGAAGAGCCAGGGAGTGGGTTGGTTAGTGGGGAGGGTACAATTTTATTGGGGGGCACTGTGAACCTCTCTACCCATTCCCTGATTGGCTGAGGCTGCTGCACAGACTGACAATAGAAATGCTTGCACAGGGAAAATGTCTCTATTCAGGTGCCTTGCGTTAATCTGCAGAGGGGGTGGCCTCAGCCGCTAATTTTGGGATTTGCTTATCTTTGAGTTTTGGGATTTGCTTTTCTTTGAATGGGGGTAATTGCTGGGAGTTGCCAGAGTTCCAGATTGTTCCCTGAAAGAGCGAGGAAGGACGGGGCTGTCACAGGCTCTGCTGAGTGCTGTCCCCTTCAAGGAGCATGGAGACATCACAGAGGTCTGGTCCTGGGAGGGAGCAGAGGGATGCGGTGAGGGGACCGCAGGATCATAGCAGGCAGGGCCGGGCCAGGAGGGCCCTCAGAGGTCACGTGATCTGACCTGCTCATTTTACAGATGGGAAAACCCAGATGCAGTAGGGAAGGCACTTGCCCAGGGTCACATGGGCGGGCCCAGCAAGGCGGCTTGGCTCCCAGCCATCCTCCACATTGTCCATGCTCCCTCCTTCCCTGGCTCCTCTAGTCCCTCTGGGGCTCCCCAGGCTGGGCCTGTGTGTGTCAGGAACCCCTTTCCCTTTCTCCAACTGCAGGGGACCAGCGTGGCAATGGGGTCACTGAGGCCAGCAGCCTTCTGGGGGGCTCACCGCGGCGTCCGTGTGGCCGGAAGGGCTCCCCGTATCACACGGGGCAGCTGCATCCTGCGGTGCGTGTGGCCGACCTCCTGCAGCACATCAACCAGATGAAGACGGCCGAGGGCTATGGCTTCAAGCAGGAGTACGAGGTGCAGGGCCCCAGGCCAGCCAGGGCCCCTCAGCAGGGCCTCGCCTGGTTCCTCCCTGTGCACCCTGGCCTTGCTGACCCTCAGCCCCCTCCCAAGGGACTCTTGCTCTGACAGTCCCCAACTTAATTTAATTTCTTTTACTTGACCTTGAGTCTCAGACTTAATCTGATTTCTCACTTGTATCCTAACCCTGACTTGATATCTGACCTTGAATCTTATCTTCATTTCCATTCTGATCAAGCTCCTCATCCAATTCCTAACAGGAACCTGACCACCAACACTGACCCTGACCTCAAACCCCCAGTCTGACTGTGACCCTGACTGTCATCCTAAGCTCCATTTAACTCTAATTTGAATCCCATCCTCCCTCTCTCTAGACCAGCGGTTCTCAACCTGTGGGTCGCGACCCCTTTGGGGCTCGAACGACCCTTTCACAGGGGTCGCCTAAGACCATCGGAAAACACATCTATAATTACATATTGTTTTTGTGATTAATCACTATGCTTTAATTATGTTCAATTTATAACAATGAAATTGGGGGTCACCACAACATGAGGAACTGTATTAAAGGGTCGCGGCATTAGGAAGGTTGAGAACCACTGCTCTAGACTCTGACACCACCCTTTTCCTAATCTTAATTTGACCCTTACTTTTACCTCATTTCCCAACTCAAACCTGGATTTAACCTAAACCTGATTCTTATCTTAAAAAGTCTCTGAATTCTCGTTTTTCCCCCTTTTCTCACTCTCTCCTCCCCCACTGCTGCTTGGTTTTGAACCAAGCTGATAAAGGGATTTACAGTGACTTTATCTTAGGCTCCAAGTTTAACCACGAACCTGGCCCTTATCATGGTCCCACCAGCATCCCGCTGAGAGGATAGGGTTCTTAGGAGTGGAGGGCTTCTCTCCCCACTGACTTCCTCTTCCCCTTCTGGCAGAGCTTCTTTGAAGGCTGGGATGCCACAAAGAAGAAAGACAAGGTCAAGGGCAGCCGGCAGGAG
>NW_005367431.1:1373193-1374421 GCF_000412655.1 Myotis brandtii | reverse complement strand
GGGGGGGGGGTGGGTAGGAAGGGGAGGACAGCCAGAGGGAGCCATGTATTGAGTGTCTACCATGTGTACAGCCGTGTGCTGAGCGTTACACCCATTACCTCACTTATTCTTCTCAATAACCCTGTCACGTGGGACATATTATAACCCCACTTTACAGGTAAGGAAACCGAGGCTTGGGACGTTAAGGTCCTTGCCCAAAGTCACAAAGCTAATACTTGTCTGTGTAGCACACGACCTCTGGCCTTCATGATGCTGTAGCCAAGACGCTAACCACTGTCCCGTCCTGTCCCTCGTGGTCTACAGACCTATTGGTCAGTTTCCTGGCTGCCTTGCCTGTACCCCACGTCTGGCTTCCAGGAAGCCTTTCCCCTTAGCACCTGCTCTGGCTCCCCAGCTCAGCCCCTGCCCACCCCATGGCCCCTGCTCTCTGCTTCCAGATGATCGGCACCGAGTGAAGCTCCACCCGATGCTGGGAGACCCCGATGCCGACTACATTAACGCCAACTATATAGACGTGAGTGCCTCTCCCCTGCCATCTCTGCTGACCTGGCCCTGCCCACTCCAGGCTCCCTGTCCCCGCGGGGCAGAACCTGTCAGGGGACACGTGGGGATCCAAATGGCTGGGTTTTGAGCGCCCCTGTCTCCTGCATCAGTGCCAGGGAGCTCAGCAGGGGGGACAGAGTGGGCGCAGTCATCAGGAAGGCCTCCTGCAGACTTCGGGGCTTGGCCTGAGAGACGGCGGCCTCAGAGACGCAGAATAAAGGGAGGAGGGTAGACAGCGAGGCCCAGCCGTGAGGAAGGATCCGCTCTCGGTGAGGGGCCAAGAGGCTTGGAGCTGAGATTGTCATGACACACAGTGAGGCTGAAGGTAGGCAGGGGCTGGAGTGTGAAGGCCTCAAATGACAGGTGAAGGAATTGGGGCTTTTCCCCAGGGGCACCAGGGAGCTGTTAAAAGTTTTGACCGTGATCGGAGTGGTACTTAAGGATAAGAATTCATATTTATTCAGCACGTACCATATGCCAAGCACTGTGCTAAGCACTTTATACCAAATATTTAATTTTACATAATCCCTGCAACCACCCTGGGACGTAGTTAGCATCATGACCTCCCTTTACAGGTGAGGACTCTGGGGCTCAGAGAGGTGAGGCTCCCTCTCCTGGGTCACACAGCTAGTGCCTCGGTTAAGAAAGGACTCAGATCTCAGCCTGTGCCTCCAAAGCCTTGGCT
>NW_005367431.1:1372328-1373142 GCF_000412655.1 Myotis brandtii | reverse complement strand
GTGGTGGCGGGGGGGAGGGGCCAGAGACAGGGCAGGCAGCCAGGAGGTCTGGGCTGGGTGTGAAGAAGGGGTGACGAGTCTGCTCCCACATATGGCGGAGGGTGAGACAAGACACTGGTCAGACTCCCTCACCCTGTAGCACGCCAGGTTTGGGGGAGAATCATTGATTCGTTTAGCAGATATAATTTGAGCACCTACCATGTACCAGGCATTGTGCTGGACACCAGGGATACGGTAGTGAACAAGACAGACACGGTGCCTGCTCTCCTTGAACATGTACGTTCTAGTTGGGGAGACACATAACTATGTACACAAGTTCAATGTCAGATCAGAGGGGAAAGCGCAGGCCAGAAAAGAGGAAGGACTTTCCCAGGTCCCATAGCAGGTTAGTGGCAGGGCCACATACCCACGGTCAGCCCTGGTCGGCTGCCTGGAGGAAGGAGGGCTTTGCTGGCTTTGGGCGGCTGGAGAGGAGAGGGAAGGACGTCCCAGGGAGGGAGGAGCGTGAGCGAAGGCCTGAGGTGTGTAGGAGGAGGAAGGGGTGCACTTGGGAGGTGGGATAGTTGGGGATTCTGGAGATGACCTTCTTCTCCCTGTTCTTCACCCCCTCCTGGGAGCCGGGCAAGCTAAGCTCTATTTCCCAGAATGCCTTGCCTTTTCCCCCACCTCCCATCCTCTCTCCTGGCTGGGATATGGGCGGGGCCTGGCTTCTCAGACTGAAGCAACTTTGATGACTGAGGCCTTTCCCCCATCTCCTCAAGGTCCCAATTGGCTTCTTCTTGGGCCCCAGCAGGGACACCCCACTCCCTCCCTG
>NW_005367431.1:1371215-1372295 GCF_000412655.1 Myotis brandtii | reverse complement strand
CCGCCTCCGCTCTGCCTCCCCTGCTCGCATCGCCCATTCTGGCCACTTCTGTGCTCCGTCCACCTCCATCTGCCTCTGGCCTAACATCTGTCTCTTTTGCTTTGTACTGTTCCCTCACTGGAATCATTAAGATTCGGATAAACCGTGAAGTAAGTATATCTCCCCTTCCCCGTTTCCTCTTCCTCCTGTCTGTCTGACCGGCTGTATCTCAGGTTCTCTCTCGGTCTCTGTCCTCTTTCCCTTCACTTGTGTGCCCCACACCAACCGTCCATTTCAGCAGCCTGGCGGGGGGCCGCCCAGGGCTGCCGACTCGACACTGTCCCTGTTGTAAGCAGCTCCCTGCCATCCTCCACTGCCCTGCGGTGGGCAGCGGGGTTGGGTGCTCCCGCAGGCCCCGTTATGCACCAGCTACCACCTTCTGTCATCTTTGTCCTCCAGCCCGTGCTGTGCCCCAGTCCTCTCACTAGCCACACCTTCGGGGGCCCTGGGAAGGATGGGCAGGGGGAGCTGCCTGGGGGCCCAGTCTCTGCTGCTTTGGGGTCAGGATTGTTTTTCAAGGAAGCAAGGACAGCCACGGTCAGTCCCCTTAAAACTAGTTTCCCTGGTGTTCCAATCCCTTAGTGATGAGTTTGCTTGAACTCAACCCCAACCACTTTGCCCTCAATTTAGCCCTAATTTGAATGTTTTATTTTGGGGGAGCAGTTTGGCTATTCTATTTTTAAGAAATTGTGTCATCTTTGGGCCTTTAAGACCATAAAAAAACCCAAATTCATCTAGTGATCCTCTGATTTGATTTATAGATATACTAGTGGCCCGGTGCACAAAATTAGTGCACGGGGGGTGTGTGTCCCTCAGCCCGGCCTGCACCCTCTCCAATCTGGGACCCCTTGGGGGATGTCTGACTGCCGGACATCCCTCTCGCAATCCGGGACTGCTGGCTCCTAACCGCTCACCTGCCTGCCTGATCGCCCCTAACCACTCTGCTTGCTGGCCTGCTCACCCCTAACTGCTCCCCCCCACTGGCCTTCTTGCCCCCAACTGCCCCCCGCTGCTGGCCTGATCGCCCCCAACTGCCCCCCC
>NW_005367431.1:1344936-1371035 GCF_000412655.1 Myotis brandtii | reverse complement strand
GGCCTAATCGCCCCTAACCGCCTCTGCTTCGGCCCCGTCACCATGGCTTTGTCCGGAAGGATGTCCAGAAGATCTCCCGGTCTAATTAGCATATTACCCTTTTATTAGTATAGATTATCTTCACAATATTTGATGCCTAATGGGATTGTTTGCTATTTTGTGGATACCTTTTCTATTTTAATTTCCTCATTTCTTTAAAAAATATTTTTCTTGCTTTTTTTTTTTTATGATTGCAAAAATATGGCTCATTATCAGACAACACGGAGACGCCTAATGTAAAGTGAAAGTTCCCTGCAGTCGCATCTGCTGGAGGTGACCAGTTACTGCAGATGTGCTCCCAGACACCCCCTTACATTGGGGGTGCTTATTCTGTGAGGTTCCCAAATTTAAATGGGGCATTAGACCCACGAAGTGCAGTGGCTGCACTCGGCCCTCGCACCTCCATTAAGAGGTGATGAATATAGGTGGTTATACTTCTGTATGTCCTGTTTCCGCACAACACACAGCCCACCCTTTTGGCTCTTTGTTGTCAGACCCTTAAGAAACACCCTCAGAAGCCTTGGCTTAAAGTCTTCACACAGCAGTCAACATGAGTGCTGCTGTGCTGTGCTAGCACATCATCCTCACCACACTCCGCAAGCTGGGGGACCCGAGTTTGGCAGATGAGAAAATCGAGACTTAGAAAAGTTAGGTGACTTGTTCACAACTGCATGGAGCCGGGCCTCCACCCCAGCCTGAGCACTCAATTCTCACACTGGACTGTGGTTCTTCCCCTTTGGGGAGCATCAGGAGCCCTGGGGGTCTCGCCCACGATGCCAGTGGTTGGTCTCCCAGTTCCACCTGCTTGGAGGCTGCAGGGAGGGGTGGGGGCGGGGTCAGGCTCCTAGGACATGCTGATGCCCTGGAGTGTGAGGACCAGAGCTCTCTCTGTAATGCTGGTCTCTGAAGTGGGTTTGCTCAAGATGGATCCCTTCTCTTCCTTTAAATCTGATTGTTTTAAACTTTCTACTTCACTGTCCTCTATGTAATATAATTATGCAATAATGCATGTACACAATTAAAAAGTGCATATATTGAGGGTTATCTGTTTAAAAACTTGCATTTGCTGACTAGCATGTGGGCGGGTGCTGAGCCCTGGAGAGAGAGAGAGAGAGAGAGAGAGAGAGAGAGAGAGAGACATGGATGAATCTGAAGAGGCTCTTGCTCCCATGTGGGCTCTCAGGCAAGTGGGTTTTATTTTAGGTGGAGTAGCCTGTTCCCAGCTTGACCGGCACTGGGGAGAGGGCAGCACTGGTGGCACCCTCGCTGGGCCCTCCCCTCTAACCCCAGCTGCCCAGCAGCTCTGCTGAGGACTCAGAGCAGAGGCAATGGCTCGGGAGACAGCAGAAGGGCATTGGGCTAGACCGGGAGAAGTCCGGTAGTGAGGGCTGAGTGAGTCTGGGCGGCTTTTCATTATTGGTGTCTTTGACTGTGTTGTGGGCTCTGAGGTGCATGTCTCCTATTATGCCGAGGAGAACCGAGCTTAGAGAGGCTGAGAGTCTGGCTACGCAAAGTGTTTTGAGGCCCAGCATCAGCACCACCTGGGAGGTGGTTGGAAATGCACAGTTTTGGGCCCCACCCTAGACCTTCTGCAGCAGAATCCGCCTTTTAACTGGATCCCCAGGTGCACATGAGAGGCTGAGAAGTGCCCTTTAGTCTCTAGAGCAGCGGTTCTCAACCTGTGGGTCGTGACTCCTTTGGGGATCGAACGACCCTTTCACAGGGGTCGCCTAAGACCATCGAAAACACATTTATAATTACATATTGTTTTTGTGATTAATCACTATGCTTTAATTATGTTCAATTTGTAACAATGAAATTGGGGGTCACCACAGCATGAGGAACTGTATTAAAGGGTCGCGGCATTAGGAAGGTTGAGAACCACTGCTCTAGAGTCACATAGCTACTACTTGGCAGAGCTGTGACAAGAACTAGGTCAACTTGACTCCAAGGATAAGATTCTTAACCTCACAGTAAACCACCTTCTGCCCCGGAAATTCTTGACATCCACACTATTTGGATCTTGAAAGATAACATACTCTTTGACCTTTGAAGTAGTCGTAATAATGATAGTTATGTTGATTAAGTCCTGACACTGTGCTTGCCTTGGTGCCAAACCCTGACATATGTTACTTCACTCTTCACAACAGCCCGAGGAAGTAGAGTAGATACTGGAGTCTTTCCCGTTGTATAGATGTGAACATCGAGGCATAGAGAGGTGAAGCGATTTGCCTAAGGGCACACAAGTTAGCAAGAGCTCCACAGAGCTGGGGTTTGAACCCTGGTGGTCTGGCTCCAGGGCTCCTTGGGCCTGGGGTGGGAGTTCAGGGAGGGCGTGAACTTGAGACAAATGGCCGACCTTGGTGGTTTTCTCTTGCTCCAGCCCTGCAGGACTTCTTATATGTAATCCCTGGGTATCTCGTTTGGGCAGGACCCCCTGGGCAGCTGTGGCCCTGGGGCAGGGGTGAGGCAGGGGTGGGGTCTGGCCGGTGCCTCTTCTCTGCCCGAGGGCCCTGGGCATGGAGGATGAAGTAGCTCTTGGCATCTCTAGTGGGAGATAATTCAGGTAAAGTGCTTAGCACAGTAGGTGGCCTTAATAGGGTCTCAAAATTTATTACTGATTTTTAAGGATTTAAAAAATATTTATCTAAGAACCACGAGTAACCCGTGTTCATTTGCTCCCAACCTGAAGCCTTCCTCTGGGCCCCCAAGCTCTGGGTGACTGAAGTAGACGGGGCACTGTCCCTTCTGGTCGCCTCACATGGGCTGGGATCGCTGACAACCCCAGCCCTGGGTCTGGGGTTGCTTAGGGCCCGTGGGGCTTTGGGGACAGGGCAGGATCACCCTGGATTTTATTTTTCTCCAAACAACAGCTGGGTTGCCAGCAGATTGTGCATAACTGTTCCCAATTTATGGACGGGGAGACCCTCTAGGCCCATAAAAGGAGTGTGTCCTCCCTGGGGTCACACAGCAAAGATGGGTCTAGACCAGTGGTTCTCAACCTTCTGGCCCTTTAAATACAGTTCCTCATGTTGTGACCCAACCATAAAATTATTTTCGTTGCTACTTCATAACTGTAATGTTGCTACTGTTATGAATCGTCATGTAAATATCTGATATGCAGGATGGTCTTAGGCGACCCCTGTGAAAGGGTCGTTCGACCGCCAAAGGGGTCGCGAACCACAGGTTGAGAACCGCTGATCTAGACCCAAGACACTGGTGTCCCAGCTGCTCTTCCCTTCTTGCTTGGGGACTGGTGGGACAGGAAGTCCTGGGGAAAGGGTGGGGTGTGCTTGTTCTGGGGAGAAGGGCGGAGAAGACCCTGAGGTCTCACTGCTTCCTCTTCATTCCAGGGTTATCACAGGTCAAACCACTTCATAGCCACTCAAGGTAACTGGCACGTCTGCCCGTGTGCCCCCGTGTGCCGAATGCCCTCAGCCACCTTCCTGTCTTCCCTACCGAGCTGCTTGACTCTCTGTCTCTCTGCTGTTTCTGTCTGTTTGAGCCCCAACCTGGCTGTATCTTCTGGAATCTGGCTGTTAGTTTGTACCTGCCTGTGCTTGTGTCTCCCTGGTGTGCCCAGTCCATCTGTAGCTCCCTGTCCATCTGTCTGTCCCCAAGGCGGTGCATGCAAAGGGGCTAGCCAGGCTCAGTCCTCCGAGCTGTGGGTTGTGCCCCAGTCTGGGGGCCGCCTGGGTCCCTCTGGCTGTGTCTTTTCCTTCCGACTGTACATTTGTCCATCCTTTCTGGAGACTTGGGCCATGGCCCTCCAGCTCTGCCTACTGGGTTCCACTCAAGATGACCCAGGTCCCCAGCCAGGCCCTCCCCGGTTCTGCCCGTCCCCAGGGCCCTCCAGGCCTGAGTTGGCAGTTGGTGGGGGTGTGGGTGGTGTGTGCATGAAGCCCCCCTTGGGACTCAGGAGCCTCCTGGCCGGGAATGCTGATGCTGGGCAGCGGGGGTGCTGGCCCTGGACGGAGACCTTGCCTCAGGGACAAGCACCCTCTGTGCCTCCAGGGCCGAAGCCCGAGATGGTCTACGACTTCTGGCGCTTGGTGTGGCAGGAGCACTGTTCGAGCATCGTCATGATCACCAAGCTGGTGGAAGTGGGCAGGGTAAGCGGGCTGTGGGGCCAGGGGCATGGCAGGCCGAGGGGGCAGTGAAGAGCCCGCTGAGCCTGCCCCGTGGGGACTCCAGGTGAAATGCTCGCGGTACTGGCCGGAAGACTCGGACATGTACGGGGACATCAAGATCACGCTGGTGAAGACGGAGACGCTAGCAGAATACGTTGTGCGCACCTTTGCCCTGGAGCGGGTGAGTCTCCTGTCACCTGGTGACTGGGGGGTGCCTGATGAGGCGGGGCAGAGCCCACCTCCCCACCTCCCCCAGCCCAGGAGCAGGAGGGGGGAGGAGGGCATTGCTGCCCTCCCACTAGGCAGCTGCCTGATACCTGCTGGGAGCACCGTGATAGGGCGAGAAGCTGTCTTTGCTGGCGACTCCAAGCGGAAGTCGAGGTACTGAAGATGCTGCGATAGTTGCTGGCTGTTGGTCTTACTGTGTGCGGGACACTGCTGAGAGTGTCACATATGCTGTTTCAGCCCCGAAAGCTCTAGGATTAGGCATTTCCCATTAGCCCCATTTTACAGACGAGGAAAGTGAGGCTCAGGGTGGTGACATCACTCATGAGAGGCCACAGGGCCCGTGGACAAGTCCTCCCATACATGATCCCATTTGATCCTCTGTAAGCCCCTCTGGTCTTAGTCTTAGACTGAGAGCCGAGCGTCAGAACAACAATCTGGTGTGAGAGGTAGGTGTTCAGTGGCGCAGGGGCAGGCAGCAGGCAGACCTGCCCAGTCCTGGGTAGCTAACCTGGGGCAAGGGCTTTCTCCTCCACGAGCCCTAGTTTTCTCGCTTGTACAAGGAGCGTTAGCACCCACTCCTAAGTTTATTATTGGGACTGATTGAAATCCTGGCACACAGCAAGCATCTAATAGATGCCTGGGGTGACTAACTGCAGTTACTGTTGTCTCCCCAGAGAGGCTACTCTGCCCGGCACGAGGTCCGCCAGTTCCACTTCACAGCGTGGCCGGAGCACGGCGTCCCCTACCACGCCACGGGGCTGCTGGCCTTCATCCGGCGCGTGAAGGCCTCCACCCCACCTGACGCTGGGCCCATTGTCATCCATTGCAGGTGGGGTGCTGGGAGTCCAGGAGAAGAGAGGCCGGGAGTGGGGTTGGTTCAAGGTCCTTACAGGATGCTGGGCGTTCATTCTAACGAGAGATAGAGGAGAGAATGACCCCCAAGGGCCCTTTGAACTTTGGCTCTAAGGTTGGCACCCTCATGTCCTTCCCAGAACCTGGGGAGGCCCTTGGCCCAGACACCAAGGAGACACCAGAGACATAGAGGGGTTGAGCTTGGCGGCACCAGGCAGGGTCAAGTTCTGTTTGCTTCCGTTCAGCAAGTGTCACCTACGCCTACGGGCTAGGTGTGGCCCAGGTGCTGGCAAGGACTTGGCCTTCTCTTCTTTTCTCCAAACCCAGGGGCTTTCCTCACCCTCGGCCTTCCCACCTTCCGCAGCTCTCCTACCTCCTGCCTTGGTTGAGTCCCGTGACCCCCAATTGCCTTTCTCTCTCTGCTCTGCTTCCTCCTCTGCTCATCTTCCTTCTTCCTCTTAAGTGGAGGCCCAGTGCCCCGTCCTGGTCCTTCCCCAACTGTTCCCCCTCCACATCCCCTTGGAGAGCTTCATCTCTGGCCCGTGGCCCCTGGGCCTCTGTGTCTTGTCCTGGTGCCTCTCCTTGGCTTCTTATCAGCTCCCCTGATGCCACAAAGCGGGCTCATGCCACCGCCTGCCCTGCCACCCGCAAACCAGCTTCTCTTTGGTTTCTTTAGGCTTCTTTAGGATACCATCTTTTTAGAATAAAACTTCGTGAATAATATACTTGAAGCAACGTGCACAAATAAGTGTATATATGACATCATGAATTTTCATAAATTGCACACACCTGTGAAATAACCATCGCTACTCAGATCAAGAAACAAAATTACCAGCACCCAGAGGCCCCTGAGCCCCCTCCTCCCACTCTGACTAATCACCATCCTGACCAATCACTGTCCTGACCAATCACTGTCCTGACCAATCACTGTCCTGACTTCCGAACCACAGGTTGGTGGTGCGTGTTTTTGAACTGGGTGTGAATGGAATCGTACAGCAGGTGCTCTTTGGTGTCTGAATTCTTTCCCTCAACCTTATGTTCCCCAAGTTCCATTCATATTGTATCTTATTTGCCTGGATGAATAAACCACAATGTGTTTATTGGTTCTGCTGTTGATAGGTGTTTGGGCGGTTTCTAGTTTTGAGCTATAGGAATAGTGCTGCTAAGGACATTCTATTGCATGTTTTGTGGCCAACATACATACGCATTTCTGTAGGTTATGTGTGTAGGAGTGGAATTGCTGTCTGCAAACATTCAGCTTTCGTAGATACCGCCGGGTTTCCGAAGTGGTTGTTCTAATTTAAGCCCCTACCAGCAGTGTATGGGGGACCCAGTTGCTATATGTCCCTGACAACACTTCGATACTACTACTTTCAAGCTTGAAATCTTGGTGTCATCTTTGTCTGCCTCCCCTCCTCCCCTCCCCCGCCCTTAACTTTGCTCTACCTGGTGCTCAGCGCCAAGATCCCAGGGACGGATGAGACTCAGCGGAGCTCTCGGTGAGCTCCCAGTCGGGCTAGGGAGACAGTCACGTAACCAACGACCACGTGGCAGGAAGGGTGCTTTAATGAAAGAATGCTGTCTGCTGGAAGGGCTGTGAGTGGGTGGGGCTTTGAGGGATGTGCAGGAGATTGGAGGAATATCCGGGAGCAAGAACAGTCTTGGATTAAGCTCTGAGCATCACCTTTGTCCCTCCCCTCCGATCGAAGTTGCTAAGTTTCACCTCTGCGTTCTCCCTACCCCTTTCCCTTCTCTCCTTCCCCGAGGCCCATCCCCAGTTCTATCCTTACCATCTTCCACCAGCACTCTTCCGAGGCTTTCTCTCTGGCTCTTCCTTGCCCGGGGTGGGGGTCTCTCTGTGTCCCCTCCCCTGGGTGGTGGAGACGTGGCCAGGTGCCTCTCTTTTCTCCCCCCTAGACCTGGGCTCCCTTCCCAAGGCCCTGACCTGTCCCGGGCCATTCTCTCCCCAGCGCCGGCACTGGCCGCACAGGCTGCTACATCGTTCTGGACGTGATGCTGGACATGGCCGAGTGTGAGGGTGTCGTGGACATTTACAACTGCGTGAAGACCCTCTGCTCCCGGCGCGTCAACATGATCCAGACTGAGGTAGGGGATGCGGCCCCCTCTCCAGGACTCGCGTCCTGCAGGCTGGCATCAGAAGGGTGTCCTCAGGCCCTTCCCCTTCCTAGGATGCCCCCTTGTCCTTCCCATCCCTGCCAACCTCTCAGGGTCTCCCAGACTCAGCTCCACTGTGTCCTGCTGGGTGAGGTCAAATAGCAGTGGGCCAAGGTCATAGGTTCTGCAGTCAAGGTACGACCTGTCTGCACCTCGCTAGATGTGGCTCTGGGCTGTCCCCGCACCATCAGAGCTGCTCACAGGGTTGTTATAGGGATGAAATATAAGTGAACGTACCCATGAAGGTTGTTTCAAGTAGGGTTGGCCCAACCTGTAGTACCACGTGGCTGGACTCCACATCAGCACGCCCGTGCCTCAACCTTGGGCTTGCTTCCTCCTGCCTCCACCCCAAATTTCTAGCTTCTCTGCCCCTCCTGATTCTTCATATTCTTCCCTCCTGTTCTAGGAGCAGTATATCTTCATCCATGATGCAATCCTGGAGGCCTGCCTGTGTGGGGAGACCACCATCCCTGTCAGTGAATTCAAGGCCACCTACAAGGAGATGATCCGTATTGACCCTCAGAGTAATTCCTCCCAGCTGCGGGAAGAGTTCCAGGTGGGGCAGGAGTGCGTATGTATAGGTGTGTGTAGGTATGTAGGTGTGGTTTGTGAGTGAGTGTGTGTGTGTGTGTGTGTGTGTGTGTGTGTTGGAGGTCCTCAGTGCTGTAGGAGTCAGATGGGATGAACAACTCAGCCCAGTTTCCTTCATGGGGCTGTGAGGAGGCCCAGTAAGTGCTGGATGCCACCCCCATTCCTCTTCTCACTCCTTGTAGACGCTGAACTCGGTCACGCCGCCGCTGGACGTGGAGGAGTGCAGCTGTGTGTGTGTGTGTGTGTGTGTGTGTGTATTGGAGGTCCTCAGTGCTGTAGGAGTCAGAGATGGGATGAATAACTCAGCCCAGTTTCCTTCATGGGGCTGCGAGGAGGCCCAGTAAGTGCTGGATGCCACCCCCATTCCTCTTCTCACTCCTTGTAGACGCTGAACTCGGTCACGCCGCCACTGGACGTGGAGGAGTGCAGCATCGCCCTGCTGCCCCGCAACCGAGACAAGAACCGCAGCATGGACGTCCTGCCGCCTGACCGCTGCCTGCCCTTCCTCATCTCCACCGATGGGGACCCCAACAACTACATCAACGCGGCCCTGACTGACGTGAGGGCTCGGGCGTGGGGTGGGCTCTGGGACTGCCTCCCCGCCAGCAGGTGGGAATGTCCAAGAGCCAGGGAGTAGAACTGAGGGCTCTGGGTCTGGGACCCTTTGCCCTTTCAGGGGTGACTCTTCTACCCACAATGAGCTCCATTCAGGACATCCAGGGCAGTTTCCCCCTCAGGTATTACCCTTAGCCTGAGTCGGGGTTGGGTGGTGGAGTCCAGGGAGGGCTGTCTCCAGGACTGGACTAAGCAGAGCCTGGGGTAGGAGTGATTTGGGGGCCTTGGCTGGGAGGATAGGAGGGTTTGGGGTTGGGATTTGAGACCTGGAGTCTGGAGCCAGGGGAGCTTGTGCTGGGGTGATTGAGTGGGAGCCGGGCTCAGGACATGGCTTGGGATAGTGACTTGCTCCCTGGCCCCACCCTGGTTTGGTCTGAGGGCTCAGGAGCCATCTAGAAGCCTCTTCCCCTGCTCCCAGCTTGGGGGCTCCACCTCCTGCATTGGGTGTTGCAAGCAGAACAGGGGCTTTAGTCCCCAAGGAGTAACCCCAAGATGCTGCCGTCTGAGGGGGGAAGAGTCCGTGAGCATCACCCCATTCCTCTCCCAAATGGAACCAGCTGAGAGGTGGGTGCAGGAGACAGACTGGATAAAACCGGAGAATGTGACTTCCGACATGTGGCTAAGGACCGGCTCCTCCTTCGCTCCCGAGTCAGGCAGACTTGTCCCGGATACAGCTGCGCAGCCACAGGCCACCCCTTCCCACCAGGGACAGGCCTTTACATGAGGCAGGAGCAGGAGCAGGAGCAGTTGAACGCACACTTTCTGAGGACAGGCGGCCTGGGAAAAGAGGGGAAGGGGCTGAGCTGAGCATGCTCAGTCCTTGTCCCAAACTTGCCATGGGAGGAGTGCAGGAAGGTGGGCCAGTCACAGGTTTGCCGACCACTGATGTCCCTCCACATGGAGATGAGATGTGGAGAGGGAGGTTTTTTCAGAGCAGGTGTGAGGGAGAGGGGCCTGGCTCCTGGCAGAGTCCCTTGGCAGGATAGTGCAGGGGACAGGGGAGTTTCTCTAAAGAGGGAAGCCCCCGTGCGTGCTTCCCAAGGGCTTCCGGTGTGAGCTAAAGGCCAGGGGAGGAGGAGCCCCAGCCACTGAAGGGAGTGGCTGGAGAGGGGCCCACCAGTCACTGTCGCTCAGCTGGGTGGGATGCATGAGTAGGTGGGTGTGCATGCCCCTGCTGAGGGGGCCAGGGCCCTGGGGCGGTGGCATGGGTGCTAGAGAGTTTTGGATGGGAACTTAGGAATCTGCGACCTTCCTCCCAGCCCCCTCTTTGGCCCCAGGGTGCACACTGGGCAGGGCAGCAGGCTCTGTGAGGGTCCTGTGGGTCTCTGAGCTGGGGAGGGTCACACTGGGGCTCCCTGGCCCTGGGTGGGAATGGGCCGCTGGGTACAGGCCACACTCCGAAATCTCTGATCTCTTGACCTTTGCATTTAGGGAATGGGTTGAGACAATTATTAAACAAATATCCAACAGAATGTCAGACACTGGTAATCTCTACAGAAATCAACCAGGCAGAAGAAATATTTAATGTGGGTTTTGGGGGCTTGCATGTATGGCTATTTTTGATGAGGTTAAGGTTAAGGAGGGCCTCTTGGAGGAAGTGATACTTAAGCAAAGACCAGAAAGAAGTGAGGGAGAAAGCTGTGTAAAGACTTGGGAAATTTGGTCTAGGCAATAGGAATAGCATGTGCAAAGGCCCTGAGGCAGAGAGCAGGCTTGGCCAGCCTCTGCCTACCAGGCCGAAGCTCCCATTGTCACACATTTGGGGACCTTTTGCTGTTTAGTTCCTTGGAGCCATAGGTGTGGACTCTGGAGAGGTCTGGGGGCTCACCCTGCCCGCTCAGGCGTCAGTGTAGTGGCCAACCTGTGAAATGGGCCAATGGCGGCAAGCCTGGTCCTGTGGGGCACAGCTGTGTAGACGGTAGGGAGAGTATCAGCCTGTGGCAGAGGATCGGGCTATGTCGTGGTGGGGAGGGGGCCCTGCTGAGTCCTGGTCTCCCTGCAGAGCTACACGCGGAGCGCAGCCTTCATCGTGACCCTGCACCCACTGCAGAGCACCACGCCTGACTTCTGGAGGCTGGTCTACGACTACGGCTGCACCTCCATCGTCATGCTCAACCAGCTGCACCAGTCCAACTCCGCCTGGGTGAGGGCCCTGCTGGCCGCGGGCTGGCTGCCTGCTATCCATGCCACCGTGCGTTCAGGGGCACATCCCGAAAGTCAGGGGTTGGATCCCAGCTCTGCCACCTATTGGTTGAGTGGCCTTAGGCAGGTCATGCTCCTTCCCAGGGCCTCCGCACCTCCATCGTCATGCTCAACCAGCTGCACCAGTCCAACTCCGCCTGGGTGAGGGCCCTGCTGGCCGCGGGCTGGCTGCCTGCTACCCATGCCACCGTGCGTTCAGGGGCACATCCCGAAAGTCAGGGGTTGGATCCCAGCTCTGCCACCTATTGGTTGAGTGGCCTTAGGCAGGTCATGCTCCCTCCCGGGGCCTCCGTTTCCTTGTCTGTAAAATGAGATTGTCAGACTGGAGGAAAAGAGCTGCTTTTTATGAAGTCCCTGCTGTGCCAGGGACTCTGCTTTGCACTTATGGGCTTCAGGTGAGAAGATTAAGACCCAGAGAGACGAAGCAACGTCTCCAAGGTCACAGCTGGGAAGCACGGAGCTGTGCCCCGACTCTGCACTGCCTCCTTCCAGAGCCGATTAGTTGCTGAACTAAACTGCCCATCATGGGGGGTCTTTGAGGCAGAAAAAGTTCCAGCCTCCTTACTTTCTGACTGTTCGATCTAGGAGATAGTTTGAGCCTTAGTTTCCTTCTCTGTGAAATGGGCACCATCAGGGCACCTGTTCGCTCATGGGGTTACTGTCAGGACCATGTCAGACATAGGTAGGATGCGTAGCGCTGGGCCATGTCGAGTACACAGGCTCTCAGTACATGGCAGGGATGAAGATGATGAGGGTGAGTTGCTTCGGAGGTTGGAGGATGAGTGACCCATGGAGAGGGAGCAGCATGTGCAAAGGCCTGAATGCAAGGACTTGCCTGAAGCCCAGGCTGAAAGAGGAAGGGAGTGAAAGAGGAAGGTGTGGTCAGAGAGGGAAGCAGTGGAGCCTGGAGTTGTCTGGGAGGCACGTGGGGCCAATTCACAGGCAGAAAATTGGGCCCAGAATAAGGAAGAGCGGAGACTAGAAGCTGGGGCCTGGGACCGACTAGCTCGGAGCACTTGTGTGTGTGTGGGGGGGCCCTGCCGCCTCTGTCCCTCTGCTATCTCGAGTCTGTGGCCTAGAGGGGGATACATGTAGGTCCCTGACTCCATGGAGTGGTCTTGGGCAGGAGCTGAGCTGTGTCGCAGGATCAGGGATACCCTACCTCTGAGCTGATGCGGGAGGGCAGAAGTAGTGAGAGAGAAGACCAGGGGGCGGGGTTGCTGGGATGGGAGGGCCGATGAGGCGCGCCTCTGGGCGAAGGCAGCCTGTGGAGGTGTGTTAGGTGTGGCTGTAGAGTGGCTAGAGCACCAGGGCACCCACTTTGAAGGGTTTGTCTCAGCTGCCCCGGGTGTGTCTGCAAACACACCGGGCAGGTGTGCATGCAGTTGTGGGTGAGTGGTGGGGAGTGGGTGGCTCTGAAGAGGAGTCCGGAGTGAGTGGGTGGCCCAGGGTGCATGGGAGTCCCGGCACAAGTGTGGAGGTTGGGGTGGGTGAGTGGCAGCTGCCCGGAGGCTCTGCTCAGTGCCCGTCTCCCTGCTCGTGCCGCCAGCCATGCCTGCAGTACTGGCCGGAGCCGGGCCGGCAGCAGTATGGCCTCATGGAGGTGGAGTTTGTGTCAGGCTCAGCGGACGAAGACTTGGTGGCCCGTGTCTTCCGCGTGCAGAACATCTCGAGGGTGAGTGATCTGGGAGCCCCAGGGTGAGAAGCGGGGTGGCGGTGGGTGTGGCCTGTAGGGACCTTCTTGAGGTTGCCGGGGGCCTGGTCACCCCGGTGCTCATGTCCCCCTGGCTGGCTGCCCACACCCCCAGCTGCAGGAGGGGCACCTGCTGGTGCGGCACTTCCAGTTCCTGCGCTGGTCCGCGTACCGGGACACACCGGACTCCAAGAAGGCCTTCCTGCGCCTGCTGGCCGAGGTGGACAGGTGGCAGGCGGAGAGCGGGGACGGGCGCACGGTCGTGCACTGCCTGTGAGTGCTGGGCCTGCCTCGGGCGGGAGGGGGCGGGGAGCGGGAGAGAAAGGTCCAGCGTGAGAGGCCGGCCTCAAGACTGGCACCAAAGCCCCTGGCTCCCGGACACCTGGCCCTGCCTTCCCTGGAGGATCCTAGTCAGCTCTGACCCTGCAGAACTGCCCAGTGCTCCGTGTGATGGTTGACTTTGCCCATGTAATGAGGGCCCTGCCAGGGTCCTGTGATCCTGTAGCACACGTTTTAAGCCAGTGGATTTCTGGTCTTTGTTCATGAATGCTCACATAGAACCTTTTCACCCTTTCAGTAAGTAACTAACTCACTAATTAATGAATTCATGTGCCCCATCCATGATTCATTTATGCCCTCGTGTCTGCTGCAGTCACTCCTTTGCTGCTTTCAGACTTGCTGGCCCTTCCCGGGCTGGGCATGCTGGATGCGGGGAGAGGGAGCCGGGTCGGGCCTGACCTGCCTCTCGGGCTTTCAGTTCTAGTGGGAGAGACTCTAGAGACAGGGATGAGGGCCTGTCCAGTCCCCCATCTCCCAAGAGGACTTCACACCCTGAGTTACAGGAACAGAGGAGGGAGAGGGACAGGGACAGGCTGTGGAGACTCAGGGTGTACCTGTGTTTGCACCCGTGTCTGCATTGCTGAGGTGACTGGTATTCTCAGTATTCACTTCCCATCCTGCTCTCTGGGTTTTGCTTGCTGCTCCGTTGCCCTCCTCTGTTGCTGTCATTCTTTCTCTGGGAGTATGCCTTCCTCCTTCTCAGAATCGGCCATGTCTCCTGGAGGCTGTCTTCCTAGAGACCTTCAGCTTTGGATGTCAGTCTTGGCCCAGACTCCGCCCCCTTACCCTCCTGCTCACCTCTGGGCTCCCTTCCCTTCCCTCCCCTTCCCTTCCCTTCCCTTCCCTTCCGGGTGCCTTGGCCCTGCCCTCACCTCTGGGCTCCCGGCCCCTCCCTTCTGGGTTCCCAGACCCTGGCCCTGCTCTTTACCTTGGAGTTCACCCTCCTCCCCCAAGCCTTACCCCAAACCTTTTGTGTCTCATTTAGAAATGGGGGTGGCCGCAGCGGCACCTTCTGCGCCTGCGCCACGGTCCTGGAGATGATTCGCTGCCACAACCTGGTGGACGTTTTCTTTGCTGCCAAAACGCTTAGGAACTACAAACCCAATATGGTGGAGACCCTGGTGAGGTGCCATGTCCCCTGTGCCCAGCCACTTCCAACCTCCATGCCCAGCCAGTCCCCCCAGTACCCACTCTCCCATATCCAGTCCCCACAATTGGGCCTCGGGTCCCCCACAGTTAGTCTTGTGGTGCCAAAATGTGTCCCCTATTTCCCCTTCTCCCCAAGACGGGCCCGGTCTCATGCTTGCCCCCTCCACCCAGGCTCATGGCTCCTTCTCTCCTCTCCCCAGGATCAGTACCACTTTTGCTATGATATGGCCCTGGAGTACCTGGAGGGGCTGGAGTCAAGATAGCGGGGGCCCCTGGCCTGGAGCACCCACTGTGCACTCAGGGCCAGGCCTGTCATCGTTACCGAGAGGAAGACCTGTGTCCCCAACTCTGCTCAACCACAACCCATAGGGAAGGCACTGGAGTGGGTGATGGGCCTTCTTGGTGCTGCCTTCACGGGGGGCAGGGCCTTGCGCCAAATGTACCGTGGGCAGCCTGGGGGCCAAGGAGGAGCTTAGCAAGACTGCAGTCCAGCCCACCTGCGTGGGGTCCTGCTGGCCTGTGCCGAGAGGCCGGGCACTGCCTGGCAGAGTGACAGGAGCTCAGAACTGCTTGCTCGGGGGGACTAGGCTCAAGCCCTGTGACTGTATCCCAGTCCTTGGTGGGATGTGTACCAGGCCAACATTCCACCCAGCATGGCTCCACATGAGCAGGGAGTGCGTCGGGCTTTGGCATCTAGAATCCCATCTGGCCCAGTCCCTGCGGTCCTGGGGAGACTGGGCTTTGCTCTGATTTGCCAGTGGGCACATCAGACTGAGGTTCCCCAGGCGGAACCGCAGCCCCTCCTCCAGCGCTGCGCCCCGTAGCCCCTGGGAAATTTTGCTCATGATCCCTTCCACTTTTGCTTCCCTGACATGTGCTCTGAGTTCCCTGAACCAGGATCTGCCCACCCCTCCCTTGCCCGATGCGAAGCCCCTTCCCTGCCTGACCCAACGTCTGCAGAATGAGACACAACCTCAGGCGCCTCTGCCTATAACTTCCCGGCCTCGCTGGCCGGGCCCTGCTCCCTCTGGCCCAGTGACAGTCTGAACAATAAGGCTGAACAACAGCCCGTGGGGTTGAGGTTCCTGTGGCTCCCGATCAGGCTGCCAACTGGGGAGAGAGCACTGTTAGGTGAGGGCTGCTCCCAACCCTGAGAGTTCAGAGGAAGAAGGTGTGTTTTGGAGTGGAGGATCGATGCTTTTTTGTTTAGTTTTTGATGGGTGGGTGGGAAGATCTCTACAACGGGGCAGGCCACACCCCCATTCCGTGCCTCAAATTCCCCATCTGTAAACTGTAGATATGACTACTGACCTACCTCGCAGGGGGCTGTGGGGAGGCAAAAGCTGATGTTTGTAAAGTGCTTTGTAAATAAACGTGCTCTCTGAATGCCACAGAGCGGCCTGGTGTGTGAATGACCAGCTCGACTGGGGCTTGCTCACCTGCCCCGGCGTCCCAGTGCAGTGGGCGGGCCCTGGACTGGGGGTCAGAGGCCTGCGTGCTGGTCTGGCATGGACCAGAGCATCACGCAGGGTCCTTCCATTTGCAGAGGCGGTTCCAAGGGACTCTGGCTTGTTGCTGCCTCCTCCCAGGCCTCTTCACCGGGCAGTGGGCTTTATCCTGAGACCTCTGAGGGTCCCAGAGCTGCCTCTCCCCCCTGGGGGCCTGGACCTGGGTTGAGCTCTTTTGGGGGCAGCTTGGGAGGCTCAGGCTTTGGTGTCAGGCACACGGGTCTCACCAGCCGTGAGGCCCTGGGTGGCAAGTCAACTGTTCTCTCCAGGTCTTGGTTTCCCATCTGTAAAATGGGGACAATCCTGTTCGGAGCAGAAGACATTGTGGTTAAGTTTATTGCATGGTGCCAGGTGTGCTGAAAGGGCTACTCATGAGCACACAGCAGAGAGGGGACAGAGGGGACACACATCTGGGGACGGTCGTCCTGCTGCCCAGGTTCAGCCCATTCCCAGCCTGAGAAACAACATCCTTTACTCTGAACTAAAAATGTATTAATTAGGATCTCGCCTAGCTCGACTGGCCTGCTCACACTCCTTCTGCACCTGCTGAACCACCTTACGTGATAGGTCACGAATGTATGTCTGATACTAGCTAAACAACAGAATGTGGCTTGCTTTGACCAATAGCATGTGGCGTAAGTGATGTCAAATTCTGGATCCTAAAGCTCAAGGGGCACTGCAGCTTTTGTTTTGCCTTCGGGAACCCTGCTATGTAAGAAAGCCTGGTGAGCCTCCCTGAAGATTGAGGGCACATGGAGAAGTACCAATGTAACCTACGAATGGCAGAGACCAGCTGTCAGACCTGCAAACTAGGCCATCTTGGAACTTCCAGCCTGGCCGACCTGTCAGGTGAGTGTAGCTGCATGATTAAACTTAGCAAAAACTGTCCCTAAAACTGGGAGAGATAATAAATTGTTCTTTCTTTTAAAACAAAACAATACATTTTTGGGATTGTTTGTTATGCAGCAAAAACTAACTGATACATGTGTTTCAGGCAATGTGGATACAGCTTTACTCTTTGCCCCATCAGGTATTGACCTTCTCAAGGGCAAGAAGTATTTCTTTGTTCATTTTATTGTGCTCATTGGCCAGCAAAGGGCTGATCCTTGGAGCTGGTGCTCGAGAAATGATGGAATGAGGGAGGGGAAGAGGGAGGGATGGAGGAAGGGTAAAAGGGAAGGAGGGGGAAGGGAGCTGGAAGTGTGGTTGTGCCTATCTGTCTGACCAGTGGCCTTACATGGCCTTTCCGAGGAGCTGGGAAGGTAGGCTGTGTGTTAGGAGGAGCACGAGCTCCAGAACCAACAAGCCAGCATCCCATTCATTTTATTGTGCTCATTGGCCAGCAAAGGGCTGATCTTGGAGCTGGTGCTCGAGAAATGATGGCATGAGGGAGGTGAGGAGGGAGGGAAGGAAGATGCAAGTGTGGTTGTGCCTATCTGTCTGACTAGTGGCCTTTCCGAGGAGCTGGGAAGGTAGGCTGTGTATTAGGAGGAGCACTAGCTCCAGAACCAACAAGCCAGCATCCCATCCCCAGCTCCGCATTCCACCAGCTGGTGACCTTGCTCAAGTGCCTTAACCACTTTGCTTCCTAAGCTAGAAAATCAACATAACGATAGCTACCTGCAGGATTGGTGGTGAAGTGTAGAGATAAGATGCTTCAAAAGAGCTAGCATGGTAAAAATAAAAACCCCAAAAACTAGCAAAGTCACTGCCCCTCCATAAGTGCCATCCCATAGGACAGGGGTCCTCAAACTACGGCCCGTGGGCCACATGCAAATACAAATATTGTATTTGTTCCCGTTTTGTTTTTTTACCTCAAAATAAGATATGTGCAGTGTGCATAGGAATTTGTTCAGTTTTTTTTTAAACTATAGTCCGGCCCTCCAATGGTCTGAGGGACTGTGAACTGGCCCCCTGTTTAAAAAGTTTGAGGACCCCTGCCATAGGATAATGTTGAAGGCCGTGGATAATAAAGATGGTCACCACCGCTTTTTGTTTGGCACCTATTACTCTGTTAGATGCCTTCTACCTTTTTCTCTTCATTCATACAACAGCTCCTTAGAGTAGGCATCGCTCCTCCTCCTTTTAGAGAAGAGGAAATGGGGTCTCAGAGAGGCAGTTTACTCCCCCAGAGTCACAGCCAGTACATGACGGCGTCTGGACTTGAATCGGAGCCCACGTTTAGGCTGACTGCAGCCTGGGCCTTTAATCATCTTGCTCTATGGATGATCTGGGTGGTGTCAAAAGCCAGAGGATCACTTGGTGCAACACCACATGAGTCATTTGTGAACTGGGCACTGATTTCCAAATGCTGCGAAATGTGTCAGAGGCGGTAGCCTCTTGGACAAGGCAGCCTGGAGCACAAGACGATGAATGGTCCACGGGCCCAGCCAGAGTCGGGTAGAAGCCCCTACCCACCCAACCCCGGCAAATAGGATTCCTGCAAGCGTGGATGGGCCAGCTGCCTGGTACTGCCAGCAGCTAAATTTGTTTCTTTATGTCACAATAAATCTCCTGTAGGAACCTGCCAAGGCAATTATGACTTCTCACGGCCTCTCTGCTGGCCTCTGATTGGGACCTGTTATATATCCTGGGCACCCAGGAGATGGAGCCGTGACTTTGATAGATGCTAAGGCCATTTCCAAGGCCCTAATTGAGAGCAGGCCCTGGCTGCCTCCCTGTTACTGGGATCCTGCTGACCACCCTTGGTGGTCTTCTGATGGACAAGAGTTTAATAGACACCCCCATGGCTGAGGGCTGTGCAGAAATAAGGGTGTCATTGCATAGGCTCCAGAACCAACAAGAACCTACCTTGCCATGTGTGGAGAGAGCAGAGACCCTGGGCTCTGGGGCCCTTAGTCTGAGGGCCTCCTTTTCACAGTGGGCCTCGGTGCCTCATCCTGGAAATGGAAGAAGAAAAAACCATGGGCTGTGGTGCTCTCAGGCCGTGGGAGGCTGGGCTGTGTGGATGGGATTGGAAGGACCTATGGTTTCAACAGGTGCAGGCCACGCTGGTGGAGGACGAGGGCTTTGGACACAGTGATGTATAATAGCAAAGCTTTATTTGGTGCGTACACTGCATAGGGCATGGTGCTAATGCTCTGTGTGTGTTGTCATGCCAGCCTCTGGTGAAACCTAGGCGGGGCGGGGGGGGGGGGGAAGGTTCTGTTACCCCCATTTTAGAGAGGCGATCAGGCTCAGAGGCTTAAGCATCTTGCCCAAGTTCACACAAATGTCCCTCACATGGCAGCAGCCAGTGATCCTTTGAAAAAAAATAAGCCAGGTCCCATCACTTGCCTGCTCCGACCCTCCAGTGACCTCCTACTGCTCTGAGTAAAAGCTGAGCTCCTGGCCCTGACCTTGGAGGCCTTGCCTAATATGGCCCCCCCCCCTCTCTCTCTCTCTCAATTATTTTTGTTATTTCAGAGAGAAAGGGAGAGGGAGATAGAAACATCAATGATGAGAGAGAATCATTGATTGGCTGCCTCCTGCATGCCCCCTACTGGGGTTACAGCCCCGCAACCGGGGATTGTGCTCTGACTAGGAATCGAACCATGACCTCCTGGTTCATAGGTTGACACTCAGTCACTGGGCCACACTAGCTGGGCTGCCTTTGCCCTTTCTCTGACCGTGTCCCTCTGGCCTCATGTCTTCTCATCGCTTCACACTCTGTGCCTGGATGCCCTTCACTAGTCTCTGTATGACTGGTCCTTCTTAGTATCCGGGTCTCAGCTCAGATGGCCCCTCCTTCAGAGGTCCTTTCTGAATGCCCTGAGGTGCCTCCCTGCCCCACTGTCCCTGTCCCTCTCAGGGCCCTGTGCCCTATGTCCCTCGCTGCCTTTTCACAGTGGGCGATCAGCTTGTTATTCATTGGTTGTTTGTTCACTGCCTCTCCCACCAGACGGTGAGAGAGCTGGGCCATGTGGACCTGGCCCTCTGTGCCCCCTGCACTGAGCAAGCACAGACTCAATGAATATTTGTTGAATGAATGAAAGGTGCAAGGCCAGAATTCAAACCGTCTGTCTTCCTTTAAAGCCCATACTTCAAGCACGTTATTTTTAGTCTTCCAGATGGTCGAATGGCTTGATGCCACGAGCTGGGTTCCAGTGCTGGCTCAGCCACCACCATGCTGTGTGGCCTTGAGCAAACATCTGCGGTCTTTGGGGCTCAGTCTCCTGGTCTGCCCAGTGAGGAGGTGGGACTAGGTGCTCTTTAGGAGCCCATTCCAAGGAGGTACCACTGGTTCAACAGCAGTGACAATGGCAGGGAATGTAATCAATAATATTGTCATAACTATGTATGGTGCCAGCTGGGTGCTAGACTTATTGGGGTGATCGCTTTATAAGTTATTTAATGTCTAATACCTGAAACCAATAGAATATTGTATGTCAACTGCAATTGAAAAAAAGAACGAACAAACAAACAAAAAATAAACCCCATTAACAGGGCTGACTATTGTCATAACTATGTATGGTGCCAGCTGGGTACTAGACTTATTGGGGTGATTGCTTTATAAGTTATTTAATGTCTAATACCTGAGACCAATAGAATATTGTATGTCAACTGTAATTGAAAAAAAGAACAAACAAACAATAAACCCACATTAACAGGACTGCTGTGGCTCAGTGGTGGCAGGCCACTGGCCTAAACATCTGCTTTCTGAGTCTGGTGAGACCGTGGGTGTGGCCTGGGCTGTGGTCTGATGGGCCTGGGCACTCACCCTGGTAGGTCCCTGCATTATACTTAATATAGACATTGTCCCTAACCTTCCAGAAACCCTGAGAGGTACATATTACCAAAACCATGTAGTAGATAAGGAAACAGGTTCAGGGAGGCGAGGCGAATTGCTTAAGGTTACACAGCGAGAAAAGAACCGAGGTAGCATTAGAATCCATGTCACTCGGCTCCAAACTCTTTGCTCTTGGAATGATCCCAGACGTGCCGGAAAGTCTGAACCTGAACCACGCTAAGTGCTTGCAATCTCTTTCTTGTCCATGACTCAGTCTGCCCTCTCAACCCTGAGGCTCTGCCAGGCTCAGCTCAGGCCGTGGAGACAGACTTAGCTGAGGCCCACCGTCAGGCAGCTCCCAGACTCAGTGGTCTAGAACCGTGGTTGGCAAACCGCGGCTCGCAAACCACATGTGGCTCTTTGGCCCCTTGAGTGTGGCTCTTCCACAAAATACCACGTGTAGGCGCGCACGTACAGTGCGATTGAAACTTCGTGGCCCATGGAAGAGCCGGTATTTTGTGGAAGAGCCACACTCAAGGGGCCAAAGAGCCGCATGTGGCTCCCGAGCCGCGGTTTGCCGAGCCGCAGTTTGCCGACCACTGGTCTAGAAGGTCTGCTGGAAATGCTGTCGAATGAGTGTTTGAATATCAGGTGAAGCTGCAAATGGTGGGGTGTGGGGCGGGGGGTGGTGAGTGAGCAGGAGCCAAGGAACTGAGAAAGCCTCTTCAAGAAGAATGAAATGCGTCTCAGCTCACTTCCTACTCGCTCCCAGGGGTGGGAAGAGGGAGCCTGCCCAGGAATTTTATTTTATGTTCTTTTGAAAGCGGAACAATGTGGCTTTCTTGAGCTGTGTTTACTATGTGGCTGCATTCTCTTTTTGAAGAGAGCTGGGAACAGTTCTCTTCCCAGGGCTCCAGCCCATGCCTGCCCCTCGCCCCCAAGAGGCAGAGCCTCTTTCCCTAGCGAACCCTCTGCTCCCTTCCATACCTGCCTCTCCCCAATGCCGGTTATTGATTTATTGTCTCTGAGCTCCAAACACACCCTTCTTTGCCCTGCTTGGTGATCCTGGAGCTGCACCCTGTAAGAGTTCTTGTGCCTGCTGGAGCAATGATAGACTTCGCCAGTAGAGGGCGCAAGAGGGACACTGTAAGGCAGTGGTTCTCAACCTTCCTAATGCCGCGACCCTTTAATACAGTTCCTCATGTTGTGGTGACCCCCAACCATAAAATTATTTTCGTTGCTACTTCATAACTGTAATTTTGCTACTGTTATGAATCGTAATGTAAATATCTGATATGCAGGATGTATTTTCATTGTTACAAATTGAACATAATTAAAGCATAGTGATTAATCACAAAAACAATATGTAATTATATATGTGTTTTCCGATGGTCTTAGGCGACCCCTGTGAAAGGGTCGTTCGACCCCCAAAGGGGTCGCGACCCACAGGTTGAGAACCGCTGCTGTAAGGTGTCGCAGCAGGAAGGCAATTTTCCAGACTCTGGTCCTCCCTCTATTGAATAAGAAACAACCCATACAGGAGCCCAAACCTCAGTGACTCTTGTAAACCAGCTCCAGATGTACCCTCAGGCCTCACTTTCCTGAAGGCCACTTCTACAGACCAGTGCTAGCCCACACCGCCTGGCAAGCTTCTTAGCCACTAGAGGCTGCATGTTCTCGCGGTCATCCCACCCTCATCGAGGCGCTCTGCATCAGTCCTCAGTACTTCTCCTCAGTCCTTAGTTCCTTCACTATTCACTCTCCCTCAGCCTGAACATAGTAGTTTTTCATTTTTTATTTGCAGAACACCTTTTCTTCTGGGTGCCTTGTTCCTGCTACTTCTGGGTCCCTTAGTATCCCCTTTTACCTCTGTTAGTAATTAACTACCCTTTGCGAGGTAATTCTTTGTATTAACATTTTCATATTAAAACGATGGGCTATGAGCTCTGTCTCCTGTCTGGATTTAATTGATATAGAATCAGGAGCAGGGGTGGTCCCAGGAAACAGACGCCTGAAAGTGCAATTTTGATTGGTTTTGTTGCCCATGGACTTGAGCACAGTGCTGAGCTCCCTGCCAGTGGGACCTGGGATGCTAGCAATCCACAGCACGGTGGCATCGTAATTATGCTGTCACCTGCGATGGATTTTGATGTGATGCCTATTGAAGTCAGGGTCTTGGGAGCCCAAGTGATCACTACACCTGACCATCACATGAGTGATGTGACTGCAAGGACTGTGGTGTGGGATGGGTTCTTGAATGCACGGAAGCACTCAAGGAAAAAGAAAAAAGATACGTTCAAGCTGTTTAATGAGCTCAAATCCTGGTTTGAAAACCACAGAGCTTCCATGAAAACATCTCTTATTTCATGTAGCCATAGAGCTGATATTGGTGAAAGTAAAATATCTACTTGTGTGGGTCACAGAATGTAAGCACCAGTTAAATTTACAGCATTGCCAAGTTGTTCACATGAGAGTTTGGGTATAACTTAGGAAAGAATGCCCGTATTGGGTCTCTGACTCAGGAAGCGAGGGCAATTATGGAAGCAGTTCTGGAAAAAATGGAAGTTCCTGGAATGTCCTTTCTCTACCATGATAGTACACTGGAAGCACTTCTCTATCCCAGGGGAAACTTTAGGGATTAATGAAGACTGGAATAGACAGAGGTGGCAATTCCTATTTCATCACCGTTTAACTTGCCTGCTGGCCTGTGCAGAGGTTGGATGGGTTTTGGAGAATGACTAGAATATTGTGCTTCATCAGGTGGTGACTCCAACTGCAGCTCCTGTCCCAGAAATCATCTTTCCTGGAGCAACTCAGTATAGCACTTGGTATATAACCACTGACAGAGCTACTGACTTTTTTCCCATATGAATTTGTGAGGACTACCAAAAACAGTTTGCTTTTACCTGAAGGGGCCAACAGTACACCTTCACAGTCTTGCCTCGGAGCTAAGTCGATTCTTGCTTTCTGCCATTATACCGTCCACAGATAATGTGGTCATCTTGACATTATGCAAAACATCACACTGGTGCACTACATTGATGACAAGCTGATTGCCTCTGATGAACAGGAAGTACCCTATGGTGAGAAGTACCGCAACGTTTCAGAGGTTTGCTATCTTAGTGAGGTTTCTGAGGGTTCAATGGTACGAAACGTGTTGAGATATCCCCTCCAAGGTGAAAGTCAAATTGCTGCACCTTACACTACCAACCTTAGAAAAAGAGGGTGGGCTTGGTAGGCTTTTGGATTTTAGAAGAAACATATATCCCATTTGTGTGAGCTGCTTTGACCCATCGATGAAATCCTCAGTAGACTGCCAGCTTTGAAGGCTCTGTAGCAAGTAAAGGCTTCCGTAAAAGTCTTCCTACCAGTTCATCCTGTAATCCAGTAGATCCAATGATTTTCAGAAATTTTATAGTACGTATGGATGCTATATGGAGTCTCAGGCAAGGCCCCAAAGAGAGATGACAGAAGACCTCTAGTCGGAGCTAAGTCGATTCTTGCTTTCTGCCATTATACCGTCCACAGATAATGTGGTCATCTTGACATTATGCAAAACATCACACTGGTGCACTACATTGATGACAAGCTGATTGCCTCTGATGAACAGGAAGTACCCTATGGTGAGAAGTACCGCAACGTTTCAGAGGTTTGCTATCTTAGTGAGGTTTCTGAGGTTTCAATGGTACGAAACGTGTTGAGATATCCCCTCCAAGGTGAAAGTCAAATTGCTGCACCTTACACTACCAACCTTAGAAAAAGAGGGTGGGCTTGGTAGGCTTTTGGATTTTAGAAGAAACATAATATCCCATGTGTGTGAGCTGCTTTGACCCATCGATGAAATCCCCAGTAGACTGCCAGCTTTGAAGGCTCTGTAGCAAGTAAAGGCTTCCGTAAAAGTCTTCCTACCAGTTCATCCTGTAATCCAGTAGATCCAATGATTTTCAGAAATTTTATAGTACGTATGGATGCTATATGGAGTCTCAGGCAAGGCCCCAAAGAGAGATGACAGAACAGACCTCTAGGATTTGAGTAATCCATTCCTTCTTACGTAGATAACACTTGTTCTTCTGAGAAATATCTTCGAGCTTGCTACTGGACTGTGGTAGAGACTGGGTGCCTAACTGTGGGACATCAGGTGACCTCATCCTGAGATTCCCACTTAGGATTCTCGTGACACAACTAGCCGTACATTGAGCTTTGTGAAGCAGCAATCTACCATCAGACAGGGGTGGTGTGAAAGAGACTTCACGTGGGCAACTCTGGAAGTTATGAAGTTACACGAGCCAATGATTCTGACTCCTGCTTCATTGCTTCCTATTTCTCAAACATACCTATGGCTTCCTGCGGAGTTCCTTATGACCAGTTGACCGAGGAATAAAAACTCGTCTGGTTTACAGCTGGTGCTATACAATAGGCTTGTACCATCCAAAACAGAAGACTGCAACCCCATCCGAGTGGCCCTGGAGGACAGTGCTGAAGAACTATTTTTTCAGTGGGTAGAACTTTAAGTAGTATAGTTGGTTGCTCATTTTGGAATTAGAGCTGGCCAGAAGTATGGATGTACAGTGATTTATGAGCAGCTGTTGATGGTATTGTTTGGTATGCTGGTCAGAGGAACAGGACCGGAAAATTGGTGGGAAAGACTTCTGGGGAAGCGGTATGTGGGTGGACGCTTCAGAGTAGGCGTAGACCGATTTGTGTCTCTCGTGAATGTTTACTAAAGGGAATCCACTGCAAGGGAGGCTTCCAATAATCAGTGAATATTATGACATGCGTTGTGGTTATCAGTCTCTTTACCCAGCAATCCCTGTGCTTGTCCAATTGGCCCCTGAATGAAGTTGCCGTAGTGGCAGGGATAGGGGATATGCATGGGCTCAAAAACATGAACTTCCTCTTACTAAGGGCTGCCTTGGATGCCATCACTGCTGGGTGCTCATAAACTCACAATATGGCACCAACATGAGCCTACAAGACGGTACCATTCCCTGGATGGACCAGCCATCTACCTGGTGGCAGGTTGATTTCATTGTACCTCTTCCGTCATGTAGGGGGAAGCGATTCTTCTTTACTGGAATAGAACAATTTTCTGGATAAGATTTGCTGTCCCTGCCTGTAATGCTTTTGTCTATATCACCCCCATGATTTACAGAATGCCTCATCCACCATCATGGTATTCTACCCAGAATTGCCTCTTCTCAAGGAACTCATTTCATTTCAAAGGAAGAGCTGCAGTAGGCTCATTCCCATGGAATTAACTGGTCTTACATATAACTCATCACCTGAAAGCAGATGGCTTAATTGAAGGTAGAATGGCTTATTGAAGGCTCAAGTATGGTGCTAGCTGGGAAACAAACCTTGAAAGGAGGTAATATATGCTTTGATTCGGACAGCATTGTGTAGTGCTGTCTCCCTCATCACTGAAACACTGGAGTCCATTAATCAAGGTGTGGAAGTGCAAGTGGTTCTGGTCAGTCAAGGTTCAATCAGGGGACAGAAACCACATTGAATGAACTAAAGGGGAATAAAGGGAACCCTAAAGAATACCATGGAAATTGAAGGAGAGTGTTCAAGGAATCAAACTTGGAAGGGGAATGGACCTGGAGAGTATTATGCTAAGCGAAATAAGCCAGTCAGAGAAAGATAAATATCACAGGATCTCACTCATTTGTGGAATATAAGGAACAACATAAACTGATGAACAAAAATAGCTACAGAGACATGGAAGCATCGAACAGACCGTCAAACCTCAGAGGGAAGGCAGGGGAGGGGGGTGGGGGGGTAAAAAAGATCAACCAAAGGACTTGTATGAATGCATATAAGCATAACCAATGGACACAGACAGTAGG
>NW_005367431.1:1309443-1344879 GCF_000412655.1 Myotis brandtii | reverse complement strand
AACCAATGGACACAGACAGTAGGGGGGTGAGGGCATGTGCTGGGGGGTGGGAGTGGGCAGGGAGAGGTCAATGGGGGGAAAAGGAGACGTGTAATACTTTCAACAATAAAGAATTAAAAAAATGACTTGGAAGGGAGCGAGGACCCTCCTTGTGGCTGGGGTTCAGATCACTCAAGAGGCTGTGGTTGCTGCCTGCGGGATGGTGGGAAAGTTCACTGGGTTGTCCAGGCCGGAGGTGGTTTGATGGTGGGCTGAGGTTAGTGGGCAGAGAACTACTTGCTGAGGTGCTGATGAAATTGGGATGCTGCCTGTAGCGGTTGCTGTTGAATGTGCTGGAAAGCCAGCTGGGGCACTGGCTGCCCAGGAGTTTCCCACAGAGTGGGGGGCGGCGGGGAGGGGGAGGCTGGCAGGGAATGAGGAGCCATCATTGGGAAGATGCTGGGAAGTGAGCTGGGGCTCCATCCATCTTGCCTTTGGGAAGCCAGCTGTGGGGGTGCTGCTGATCCCATAGGATCGTGTCCTGCACACCAAGAAGAAGCAAAGTACCCGGACTCAGACAGAGACCCCTGTCCTGCCAGTGCCATCTGTTGACAAAGATTAACCTCATCTGCGAGCGAGGATGTCCTAGTACCACAAGCAGGCCCTCCAGGTGGATCTGAAACTTAGAAGCTGCATGACAATGGACACAACCTCCTCTCACTATCATTCTTGGTCACCTCCTTGCAGAATTTTTGCTTCTTAGAAAAACTGAGCTGTGCTGGCTTGGAGATCTTTGTTCCCAAAGGCCACACCAGGACACAATGCTGGTCTCAATGAATGGGAGGGTGAGACTGCCATTTGAGATCCTGGTGTCACTGAATAAACACTGAAGCAAAAAGTTGCGGGTTTTTTTTCTTAACCACAAAAAAGGGTTACTCTACTGGATGGAATAATTGATTGAGCCTGATCACTGAGGTGAAATTGAGCTGCTGCTACACAATGGGGGCACAGAGGACCATGTCAAACTGAGGGCTTCTCTGGAGCACCTCTCAGTACTTCCTTGTCCAATTATAAGGGTTAACAGAAAACTTTGTCAACCCCCAAAGCAGGATAACTGAGGACTCTCACTGTTCAGGGATGAAGTTTTGGCTCATTTTTCCTGGTAAAAACCGCACGTAGCTGAAGTTCTGGTTGAGGGTGGGGGAAAAGTGGGATGGGTAGTGGAAGAAGGGAGTCATAGATATAAGTTATGGCTTTATGATCCATTGCGCAAAGGAGGGCTATAGTAGCTTTGCTTGTTACGTTTGTAATTATATCAAGATGGTAACCATTTTGTTATTTTTCCTCATTCCCATTAATATTTATTTTAGGTTATTGGAGGTTAATTTTATCGTCCAGTTTTTAGGAAACAGAATAGCCAGCGCGACTGTGCTGAATTTGAGGAGTCATTCACACAGCCAGTGATGGACACAGTGACACTGGAACCATGTATCTCCTCATTTTGAGGCAAGTGTCCGAGTTGTATTTGCACAAAGGACAACTGCCTTATTAGGTGGAAACATAGAGTTAGTTGCTTTGTTGTGAAGGGCAGTTCGAAAGCATGTGGAAGGTGTAAGCGGAAGCTGATTAGCCAAAGGCAGGGACTGTGGCTGTTGTCACCTGATCGCCCCTCAGTTTCAAGTCTACCCATTGTTGCTCTGCTTTGTGATGCTGGGGTCGGATCCGGAAACATGTCCTCTTGTGCCAGCGGGTGCAATGTTAGTATCTGTCAACCCAGGGCGGAGAGGGCATTGCAAGGTGGCAGCATCAGAAGGCACTCGTTTCTCGTGAGGGACTCGTTGTTGCCTTTCATTCGGGGGGCTCCTCAGTGGCAGCCACCAGGGCCCACCTCCACTGCACCCTCAGGCTGTGCTCTCCTAACTTGGCAGCCACTGGTACAGGCCGGCTTCAGCCACACCCGTAGTCATTGCTAGAGGCAGTACATTTCCCCTACATTTCCCATTCCTGTGTTTCTCAGAGCCCCCTTTTTTTTTTTTTTTTTAATCCTCACCCAAGGATATTTTTCTATTGATTTTTAGAGAGAGTGGAAGGGAGGGAGGAGAGAGAGAGAAGCATCGATGTGAGAGAGACACGTTGATTGGTTGCCTCCAACATGCACCCTAACCCCAGCTGGGGGTTGAGCCTGCAACCAAGATACGTGCCCTTGACTGGGAATTGAACCCATGACCCTTTGGGACACGGGCTGATACTCTCACCACTGAGCCAAACCAGGTAGGCCAGAGTCTTCCTTTAACCCTTTTACTAGTTAACACTCTTTTACATTTAATTTTCCCTATTCAAATGCCTGGCATGCTCTCTGTCTCCTGAATGGAGACAAATACTCCCCACCCCAGCATCTGGTCTCCTTTGCTGCCGCCACCAGTTCAGTGCCCATTTTAAAAATGTGTTCCTCATGAGAACCCTTTTGTGCATGGGTTGGCTGGATAGCTAGTATTCTGCTCCTCCTCCTCCTCTTTTATACAGTGGTCTTCGAAAGGGAACAATTTTCAACAGGAGGTTCACAATGCAGGTGTGTGTATGTTACTGGCATTTACTGGATAGTAACCAGGGATGCTGCTAAAAGTCCTACATGGCACAGGGCAACGCCCACAACAAGGAGTTATCTGGCCCAAAGTGTCATTAGTCTGAGGTCAAGAAGTTCTGAATTAACAGGTGTAGGAATGGAGGCCCAGAGAGGGGAAGTGACTTGCCAGGGTCACACATAAAGTGGGCAGCAGAACCTGGGTGGCAGCCAGGTCCCCTAGCTCCCAGCGGGGGTCTTTACAGCTCTCACCCTCACCAGTTCTTCTCCCTGGTACAAGGATAGGGAAGGAGATGGGAAGCCAGTGAGGCCTGCCCCCAGGAATACTGCTCCTGCAGGCTGGCGTTCTCCTCTTGCCACCCTGCCCTGCCAAACCCTAGCCATTTCTCCAAGGAAACCATCTGCTTTCTCAAGTCCTGTTCTGAGATGCCGGGAAACCATGAGAAAAAGGCACTCAGAGAGTCCTGGCAACATTGCCAAGGCGCGCGCACCAATGCCAGCTGCCTCCAACACCGCCCATCCTTCCTCTGACCTTCCTGTAGTCTGCTCCCAGTCCCCTTACCTTCAAGGACTGTCCAACTCCTCCATCCCCCTCAAGCTCTCTCCCTTCCCCACCCATCAACTCCTCACTCCCAACAGGTAATGGACTCCTTCAAGCATTCCCTTCTGTCTGATAGCTAAACCTATTCTTAGCCAGTCCAGGAACAGTTCTTACCCATCCTCAGGGACAGAACCCCCCCTCCTGGTAGAATGCCAGTGTCTTCCCATCCTCTGGGTCCATTCCTTTCTGCCTTTGCAGGGGGCTGTCCCTATAAAGTTCAATCTCTCTCTCTCTCTCTCTCTCTCTCTCTCTCAATTCCACCACCCAAATCTTCCCTGCATAAAGGCTACTCACATTGCCCCCATAATCAATTCTAAGATAAGTTATTTTCTTGAGAGCCTCTGGCCCTTAGAGCCAGTTCCATTTCTTCCCCTCCCATCCACACACTGTTCCAGCTGCCTGGATTAGCCACCCCCATGACCACGGCAGTGATAAAACTCATACTCACGCTTCAAACTCAGCTCAGACGCCAGCTCTCCAAAGATGCCGTAGCAGGTGCCGTGGATGCCCCGCCTCATCTCCCCTCGACTTTCTGAGCTCCCGAAACTGCAGACTGTTCTGGGCATGCTGACAGCTTCCACCCCAAATGCCTGCATTTTTCCTGTTCTCTCTGGCACCTGGACAACTTTCTTGTCTTTGAGGCAGTTGTGTGTGGCAGGTGCCAACTGGAAGAACGGGCAGGAGGAGTCGATGTCCTGAGAGTCGCGGGCAGGCTGTCCTCCAGGAGGATGGCCCTGAGATAGCTCCTCCTGGTCCTCAGAGGGTCCCAGCAGGACTGAGCTCGCCCACCGCTGTAACCCATCACTCGTCCATGCTTTGTTGGCTTTACCCCTTCCCTGCTCGGTCTCTCCACGTCCTCACATGGGGTCACCTCCCACATAAAACATTGGCATCAGAGCCCTGTCTTACCGTCTGCTTTTGGGGCACCCACCCTCAGACCCACACCTGCCCCATCTTCCCCTTGAGGTAATTCATGCTCCCTTCTCCTGCTCCTTGGTGTCTATTTTAAAAAATATATTTTTATTGACTTCAGAGAGGAAGGGAGAAGGAGAGAGAGATAGAAACATCAATGATGAGAGAGAACCATTGATTGGCAGCCTCCTGCATGCCCTCTACTGGGGATCAAGCCCACAACCCAGGCATGTGCCTTCAACTGGAATCGAACCCGGGACTCTTCAGTCCACAGGTCAACGCTCTATCCACTGAGCCAAACCAGCCAGGGCCCTGGTGTCTATTTTTGCTCTTCTTGGGGCAGAGTTTCTGTCTCTTGTGCCAGACTCTGAGTCCCTTGAGGGTAAAGGCAACCTGTCAATCACCCTTGTGTCCCTTTCACCTGGTACCTTACCCCTGCACACCAATGGCCAAGCAGTGTTCGTTGAGTGAGTGAGTGAGAGGTGGATGGATGAGTGATGGAATGAATCTGTGGGGCACCTATGCTGGGGGACAGACCCCATGAAGTCAATTATCCCGTTGGTGTGACCCTCTCAAACCCCAGGCTCTCCCCTCCTGCCCCCGTCCAGGCCCAGATACCCCTCACTCTGTCATTGGCACCATTCTTCCCTCTATAACTCAGTCAGTGGTCAGCGCCCAGGACTCCTCTGGACAGGAAAAGTCCCCAGTCAGGGAAGTGGGTCATTCGACTCTGACTAAATATAGGTTACAGGAACCAAATAAAATGCTCTTCTAATATGACATAATTCAATGCCACCTTCCGGCAGATGTTTTGGAGGGATGGATTTGTCCCAGCTGGACTCTGGGCTCATTCAGAAGCACTCGGAACAACTCCTGCTGCTTCTGATGTGAGCAGCCCCAGGAAATGGTAATATCTACAAATCAACTTATTCAGCCCAGATACACGGAGCTGAGTTTCCGGCAGGGGGAAGTGGAATTGTTGCTGGGGATGTGAAGCAGCTGCTGCCAAGCCAAACCATCATGTAGACCACATCCAGCCTTGAGACCCCTGGGGGGGGGTGCTTTGAGCACACCCAGAATGCCGGGGACTCAGAGCTCAGTGCCCTGGTCCTGTGAAAGATGATTTTACATGCGAGAAACCGAGGCCTGTAGAGGCAAAGGAGCAGCTGCCCAAGGTCGCACACAGTGAGCCTCAGTTTCTCCGTTCAAGGGGCACAATGCTTTACTTTCTGGGATGCTGTGAGGAGCACCCGAGGTCCCGAAGAAGCTCCTTGGCACAACTGTGTGAACGTGGCCCTGCAGCAAGGTGACACTGAGGGTAGAGCTAGTTCCACATCTGAGCTTCTGGAAAGAGTGAAGGGAACTCCAATATGTCATCTCCCATCCAGGTGGCTCTGGAGCCCAGGGAAGAGCTCCAGGGTGTGTCTGGAAGCCCTGGACTTCCTCCCCATAAGGCGATGGTTTCTGAAGTCATATCTCTCTTGCTGTACCAGCAGGTGACACGGAATGCCGTATCTCAGGCTGCCTATCCAAAGGGTCCTTGGAAGTGCTGAGCTGTGGGCAAGAGCTGAGGAAGGGAAAGGAAAAGGGTGATTCACAAAGGGGTGGGAAGAAGAAAAGGAGGTGAGGGGAAGAAGAGGAGAACAGGAAGGAGGACAAAGAGGAGGAGAGGGGACATCTGGAGAGGGATGACGATCTTCACCCTCTGGTGAAAAATGCAAGCAGAGAGTTAGGCTCTAAGATGAGAAAGACCCGAGATCAAGGGCTGCTCCACTACTCAGGGTGGGGGACTTTGGGTTAATCATTCAGCCATTCTACACCTCAGTTTCCACATCTGTAAAATAGGGATAAGAAGGGTGCCCCTTTCTTAGGGACAATCTTATCAAAGTGCTTAGCACTGCACCTGGGCCAGAGGAAGTTCTCAATACATATTAGCTAGAGTGGCAAGAGAAGCATGAAAAGTCACCATAAGTCTACAGACTAGTGTGCTCTGGGTGGGCGGTGGTCAGAATGCATCCCACTGACAAGAGGAACAGGTAGGTTTGTCTACGTTGAGAGAAGCTTGAGGAGGTACAGAAACCCAGGTCACACTTGCCAAGAAATACAATGAACACATTTTTATTGTATTGATTACAGCAGGAATTACTCTTATCTGGCTAACAGAAATTATATTAGCGAGGACAACAATTCATGTACTAATGGTGGTTAAATTGATTAAAAAATAAGAAAGCAAATTTCATGTCGTTAGATCAATCATGGAGACACATCAGTGAAAACCGAGACCAAATGACTGTTACACATATAAACAATGGGCGAGATGTTACAGAGACAGGAGAGGGAGTGACTGGGCACTCACCGAGTCAGCATTTGATATCAATGAGGAGCAGCAAGTGAAACAGCATCCCCCAAGTCTCACAGTGGACCAGCGGAGCCTGGACTCAGACCCAGCCAGCTGAAGCTGAGGCTCTGACTGCTCATCAAATTGGCCAACACATGCATTCAGGCTGGACCTCCAGGCCTGCCAGGCCCAGGAAGATAGGGGGACAGAGCATCAGAGACTGTGGGGTATGGGCAGATGGAGTGAGGAGACCTTCGCTGCAGTCCTGATGGGGTGGGTCTAGCAAGGACTATGTCTGCAAGTCCAGAAGGATGGATGTGCCAAGCTGTGGGCTTTCCAGCTCCCCGGGATTATGAAATCCTTGCAGGATTTTCCTTTTAGCATCTAAGAAAGGCACATCCCCCATCATGGTGCCAGAGCTCTTTCTTCTTAGCAACCCTCTTGGGTAGCCGTGATCACAACGAAGCTGTGGGTGGAGATGAAAACATCCAGGATGCACACTTGTGGATTGGGCTGAAATGCCAGCTAAGAATTTGTCACCGATTTTCCCTCTTGAATAATTGAATTATGAGATGACAGTTGTTTAAATGTGAGAGACATATCATCCCATAGATAATTTATTACATGCATAGTCAGTGAGATGTGAGCACACACACACAATTTTCTATCTTCAAGAATGCTGAATGGTTCTTGGGAAGCATAAAAACGTCCCCAAACTCAAGAAAATATTTTTCCCGTTGAATGCCACATGTAATAATTGTCCTAATCTAGCTCCCCTCCTTACCCTCCAGCTCTACCTTGCCCTGAGGATTCTGTCCCCTGAACTAGGGAATATTCACTTCCTGGCCATCAGAGTTGCTCAACTTTGTGGGGTCTTCTGTGAGCCTTCCCAAGAGATGGACACAGAGTAGAAACTCCTAGGTCTGAACTCACCTGTTGAAATGGGTCAACCCTGTTTCAGAACCACGGACAGCGCCATTCACTAGGAGGAAGCTGAGAGGTTCGATTTTGACAAGGTTAGGAAGGAGAATCTGGGAGCTTCTTGCTATGGTGTCAGGACATGGGGACAACCAGGTCACCAAAAAGTCTACAGACAGGACTTCATCAAGACCCCAGCCACAAGCTCACAGGTTCTTTTAATTCTCCAGTTTAATATTTCAAATCCATGCACATTTTGCCCTCTCTGATATATCCATGTTTGTTTAATATAAAATACTTTTCCCATGATATTAGAGTAAAACTGACACAGAGGGAGGATGCTCTGTGCTTATCCTATGGCTTCCTTCAGTGAGTGTGTGTGTGTGTGTGTGTGTGTGTGTGTGTGTGGTGGGAGACACTGCCTACAGGACAAAGTTCAACATCCTTACTTGGAATTCATATCGTCACCAACCACTCCCTTCTTTTCCTCCCCTACTTTCACCTCTGCCCCACCCTCACATCTCACACAACAACTACACCACACACACACACACACACACACACACACACACACACAGATCCCTCTGAGCCCAGACTCACTCTGTAGTGTTTTTCAGGTTATATCCTTTCTCCATGGGAGAAGGTGGGTCCCTCCACCGGTACCTTCTCTGCTCCTGCCTGTGAATATAGACATGTGTCCTGAGATGCAGCCCATGGGGAAGGGCAGGGCAGGGCAGTGGCTCTGCTATTTTTTAAGGAAGCCTGGGCTTTCCTCCACTGATTACTTTCACTCTTCGAGGCTTGCCCCCTGGCATGGGCTGTTCAACATTGCCTGCAATGAGCAGACTAAGGAGAGATTCCAGTAACTTGACTGTCCAGGTGAGCTGCAGCTGGAAAGTAAATGCCTGAGCTTTGAGTCCCCTCCCCCACCCTATAGTCCAATTGTGACTCAGTGAGACTCCCACAGCATTAAAAGTTCTGTGGGAGCTGAGGCCTCCTCCATGCAGCCCGCATGCTAAATCTCTTCCAGGGAAGTTTCTTCCTGTTGCTCTCACAGGGGGCTGGGTCTCCAGGAGGCTCTCTGGATGGACAGAGGAACAGCAGCCAGTCCCCCCACATCACACACGGCCCTGACCCTGGTTGGTGAAGGGGAAGCACCCACACTATTTGGGCAGCAGCCCCACTGATGCCTGCTCTGGGCCAGGCCTATCCTGGGCTCTGGGACTGCAGGGGTAGCTTGGGCATCGCCCCTGCCCTTGGGGAGCTCATGCTGGGGGCTGGTGGATGAACCACACAACCATAGAGGGTGTGGGACCCCATTGGGTCCCACAGTCAGGCAAGGGGTTGGGTTAGGATAAAACCCAGACCTTCTGACTCACGGGCTGCCCCACCAGGACTTGCCGTTCAAGTGCCAGGGCAGTGTAAGGGGTCAGGGGATGTTTTATGGGGAAAGATCTTCTCATAAGAACTGTACACCCCACCCATGCCAGGGCCAGGCACTCTGCTATTTTTGAAGCTCTATGCAATTCTGTCTTCCAGAAATGCCCTGCTTCAGTTAAAAACTTTTTACTTGAAAACAACAACGAACAACACGCTCCACCCTTTGGTGCTAATCACACTTACTAATGAAAAGGCTCCTGCTGCCTTTTCTCCTGAGAAGGTGACTTTAGAGACCAAGTCATTACTACAGAGTCAGGACAGGCTCAGGGAGGCCAGCAAACTTGGTTAGGACAGAATTGTTCTGAAATTCCATTTCTGATTTGATTTCTTGTTTATTAGGCTAGACCAGTGGTCGGTAAACTGCGGCTCGCGAGCCACATGCGGCTCTTTGGCCCCTTGAGTGTGGCCACGAAGTTTCAATCGCACTGTACGTGCGCGCCCACACGTGATATTTTGTGAAAGAGTCACACTCAAGGGGCCGCCGTTTGCCGACCACTGGGCTAGACAAACATGGGAATCTGCTGGCTCAGCTGAGACCTGCAGAGGCAGGTCTAGCCAGGCTCCATTTCTCTGACCTCCTCTCCTCTCTGCTCTCCCCTAGTGTTGTCTTCATCTCTGGCCTCCACACCCTCACTCCATGGAGCTGGAAGAAAAGTATGGCTCCCTCCTGGAAGTTCCCTGGGAAAAGGGAGATGGGTTCTCTTCCCCAGAAACCCTAGCAGACATCTTGCCTTTCATTGTCCTGAGCTGGGTCATGTGCCCTTCCCCGAACCAATAACATACTAGCAGGATGGGGTAGGCTGCCAGCTTAAACCAATCAGGCCTCACACTGGAGCTGAGGGTGGGCCATTCAGACCACTTGACTGAGAGGGGGTACAGAACAGTCCTCTAAAGGAGATTTCATTGGGCTTGGTGGTAGGAGGTGGGACGGAAGCTGGGGAGACAGCAAAGAACTATGACAGATGCCAATCCTAACCCTGAGGTGATTAACAACAATCAATTAGAAGTCTTCCCTGCAACTCTGGCCCCATCTCCCATGTCCTGCCTTATGCCCAAGCCTTCTGAGAGGTATGAAGTCCCCTGTGCCCCACCATACTACCTCATGACTCCATTCATTTGCCCAGGCTGTGCCCTCCATCTGGATTCTCTACCTCCCCTCCCCCTACTCCCTTGCATCATCTTGGCTGCAACTCAAGCTTCACCTTTTGCAGCTACGAAACCTTTGCTGGAGCCCTCACAGCACCTTCTCCCACCACCATCTGCTGCACCATGATGGTCAGAGTTCCAATTGCCCCCTGCCCTGCACACATACACACACAGTTTGCCAGCTTCTTGAAGAAGTTGAAATACATTTCTAGGCCCAAGATGGAGCCGCTCCTGCCCAGGGGACCACATCAGCAAACCCAAACTCAGACAACTTTCATGCCTTTGTAAATGCTCCCCTTGACCAGAAATGCAGGCTATCTAACAAGCCAGCCCCCAAGGTCATGCCGACTCCGGGCTGTAGGCTGACTTCCTTGTTCCTTATTTATTTTCTGTTTTTCCTGGTTCCTTATTCATTTTCTGTTTTTGTCTTTCTTGTTCCTCATCCTCTTGCTTGTAAAAGCTTCCTGACGTCTGCCCCGTTTTGCAGTTCCCAGAACCCTTGGGGACTCCCTGCTTCACAAAGTGTTAAATGAGTTTGCTTGTATCACCTAAATAGTCTTCTTTCATCATTTTAAAAACAAAGATATGAACCTGGCTGAGTCTTAATTAATCTCTTTATTCCCAGCTTCTAAGTAGTCTATTGAGAAGCCAATACATATTTGTTGACAATGAAAATAAGTCTTTGTTGAAAACACTACTTCTGTGAAGATGTTTGTATTTGAACAAAGAATAAAAAAACCTCAAGCCATAGGAACGAAGCACCGGGAACCTGGGGACAGAGCTGCCTCTATTGTTCAGTGTGTGGAGGAGGCAGGTGGAATTTTCCATGCTCGGCTTTCCGGTGCCAAACAATCACCTGGTCTCAGGAAAAATACAAATGTGTCACGAAAACAAATGTGTTTTCCTTTGGCCTTTTTGTGGGAGGAAACCTCTCTGTCCAGTCTGTTTCCCGGGGCTGGTTCTGGTTGACAGCGTGTTCCTTCCTGACGTCCCTGTGAACCCCGAGGATGATGCCCCGATGGACCTCTTCAGCTCTCTGACCCCACAGTCACCAAGCCCTACCTGCCAGCCCCGCTCTGCCTGGCGGGGAGACTCACTCTGCGGTCCAGACATTTCCATGGCAAGCCCATTGGGCTGGATGCTTCTTCCCGTCTTCCTGGGGCCTGTCCTCAGCACTGGGTCCCTCTCTGGTCTTCCAGCCCACCCTCCACTGTGCCCCAGCTCCATGCACTGACAGTCCCTCTGCCCTCCAGCCCACCCTCCACTGAGCCTCAGAGCCGCCCTCAGCAGCACAGAGCTGACAGGGTCCCTCCTTGCTGGGAACCCTTCCCAGGCGCCAGAGGCACAGGCATTAGCCAGGCCCAAATTCCGGGGACCTCCTGGACTCTGTTTCCCCATCTGACAACGGAGGAATTGGACCAGATGATCGCTAAGGTAAATGCTGCTCCAGATTGACTAACAGATAGAAAAGAATGACCTCAGGCTGGAAAAGGTGGATCGAGCCTTGTTTTGGGGACTCAGGGTCCAGAAGGGGGAGGAGATGGAGCAGGGACCAGCTCCCTGAGGATGAGCTCCTGCTCCGAAGGAACCCACCGAGGAGAGGGAGGGAAAATGAGCAAGATGACAGCAGTCTCAGAAGCATGGGGGCACAGCACTGGGCTTATGAGGAGCTCAGCTATCCTTGATGTGTCTGAGTCCCTACCAAGCCTGGGACATCGGGACAATGACCCCATTGCTCAGAGGAGGTGAGAGACCTGAGGTGGAAGCAGCTCCAAAGGAATGCAGGGCCAGGATTAGAACCTGAGCCTCCACCCAGCACGCCCACCCGCTTCCCGTCCCCACGTGCAGGCTCAGGGCTCAGGGGATGGGCAGGGCCCGTCCTGGGCCTGGAGACTCGGGAAGGCTTGTTGACCTGCTTCCCTTCACACAGAACCACCATGAGACATGCCAGTTTGCACCCAGCGTCTCCAGTCCTCACAATGACCCCTGGGGGGTACACAGAGGTGCCCTGCTTTACCCGGGAGCAAGCTGAGGCTCCCAGCTGTGAGGTGACGTTCCCAGCTCCCACAGCTTGGAAACCGCAGATCCATGCCCAGGGCCGCCTGGCCCCGCAGCCCCAGGCAGCCCGGCTGAGGTCTCATTTCGGGAAGGCAGCGAGATTGATGCCCGCGTCTGCAGCCGGGCCCCGCTGTTCCCAGCTCCCCCGACCCGACCGGCTCAACCAGCAAGTGTTTTATGACTTAAATCACATCCAGTAAGCATTACCCCCTCGGCTGGACATTGAGAAAGCGTCTCAGCCCCCAAGGTGGAAGGGGAGAGAGGAATTGCTGGGGAAGAGGGAGAGTGACTGGCTGGACAGAGGCTGGGGCTGAGCGGAGGCAGAGAGAGACCCGCGGCCAGGGAGGCCGGCCAGGGCCGGGCAATGGGCTTCCAGCCCAGCCATCCCATCGCTGGCTCCGCTGACTCGGGCAGGCTGGTAGCTTCTTTGAGCCTTGGCTTTCTTCTGGGCAAAATAGCTCTGGCTGTTTCCAGCCCCTGGCAGCTCCATTCCTGGAATTTTCTTTGACTCTGACTCTGCTGGACCCTCTCACCTCCTCTGTCCTCCCAGCCTTTGCACGGCTGGTGGCCCCACCAGGAGCCTCTTCCCCTCCTCTGGCCTGGCTGCCCCCGCTCATCCTTCTGATCCTGGCTGAGACACCCTTTCCTCCGGGAAGCCCTGACTCCCCCAGGCTGCCCTGTTCTGCGTACAGCCCGTGTCTCCTTCCCAGGGTGTTAATTGTCCAGCTCAGTGCTGCATCCCCAGTGTCCAGGACAGGGCCTGGCACATAGTAGGTGCCTAATAAATGAATGACATTTCTTTATTCAACAAGTATGTATTGAGCACCAGCTGCATGTCAGGCCCTAGGTGCTGGGGAGCCTGTGGATAAAGGGGAACAGGACACTTGGAGGTTCTGGGCAGCACCAGCCCCTCTCCCTCTCCCTGTAGGCTGCCCTGGCTTCTGTGTGCATCATCCTGACCCCACCCACACCCCCTGGGCCCATTACCAGTCGCTGCAGTCTATGACACAGGGCCTGCTGACACTGAGTGATGGGCTCAGGGCCAGGCAGGGAGTCTGAAGGGGCTCCTGGATGAGCAGATCCTGGGCCTAGGGGATAGGCCAGGGCCCCAAGGAGGCTGGGAGTTGGCCTCTTACAGAGCAGGGGAAGTAACTAGGGTCTGAGGGCTGCAAAAACGGGTCTACACATTCATATTCAAACTGAGTCCACACATTTGACTCTAGTGGGCTGGAGGAGTGTGCAAAGCTGTGACCTTGGAGGGGCTTCCTGGTCAAGCCCACCCTGCCCTTCCTGTTACAGTTCCCCTTGCTGATTCCACCAAACACCTCTCTTTCCCAAAGATGCTCTGGGCGTCCCCACTTCCTGGCTTCTGCCATCTGGAATGCCTCTCCCGCCCTATGGCCCATGTTCTAACCCTGTGTCTCGTCAGAATCCTTAGCCTCCTTCATAGTCCAGTTCACATGTGGCCCTCCTCAGCCCCTGCCCAGATCCCCACAAGCTGCACATTGCCTCCCTCTCCTCTGCTCTGAGTGGATAGAAAGAGCATGAAAGAGAGCTAGGCAGGTGGGGTTTGCACCCAGCGCCTTGCTGCCTGGCTGTGTGACCTTGGGTAAGTCTCTTCCCCTCTCTGAGCCTAGTTCCTCTCTGAGTCTAGTTCCTCACCTGATGACAGAAGTGACACCCACTGCCAGACTGTGGCCTGACTTTCCATAAAGCACTCAGTAGGCGTGAACCGAATCACCCCCACCTTAGGATAGTCTTTTATTCATCATTTTGCTCCACAATCTGACTATAAACTGAACTCCTAGAACTAAAGACTCTTCTTGCTTCTTTTTATTTGTTTAGCAATTATTTATTAAGTGTCTCCGCTGCACAGGCCAGGGCCTGGCACTGTTATGACACATACCAGCTTACCCCTGCCCTGGAGAAGCCCCAGTGTCTGCATCCTTCCTGAGGGGGTGGCCTGATTATAACTGGGATCCATGAGGCCCCGTCTCCCCTCAGTGTTGTACCCAAAGAAACAGTCCAACAACCAACAGTTATTTAGAAAAGGAATTCCTGCCCTGGCTGGTTTGGCTTGGTGGATAGAGTGTCAGCCTTCAGTGAAGGGTCCCAGGGTTGATTCTAGTCAAGGGCACATGCCCAGGTTGTGGGCCCGATCCCCAATGGGGGGGCGTGCAGGGGGCCGCCAATAGATGATTCTCTCTCATCATTGATGTTTCTATCACTCTCTCTCCCTCTCCTTCCTCTCTGAAATCAATAAAAAAATAAAATAAAAAATCAAAATGAAAAAGGAATTCCTACTTCTACTTCCTGAAGGAAATGAAGGGATACAATTTCTACACCCAGAACATGTTGCCAAGCCCATTCCTCGCATGGGGCACCCCAGGGCCTCTCACAGCCCACACTCCGAAGTCTCCCCTGATCACAAGTTTGCAGGGCTCTTCTCTCTGCCTCCCTGGTCCTGGCCTCCCCGTTTCATTATATATGGAACGGCCATCCGAGTCTTCTGGTTTCTCCTTTGTTTTTCTCTCCACGGCGGGTTCTCCTGGCTCAGCATCACGTGCAGGCACACACACATCAGAAACATCTTGCAAAGGTAATATTTTCCTTCAGAGGGCAGGGGAAGGGGGGAGGCTGGGTGGGTAGAGATAAAATTCCCGTGTGTGTGTAAATGGTTGCAAACACCCACACGATAGTAAATCCCGTTCCCGCCGTGCAGGTTATCACTAAGTGCCTAGGGAAGTCCCTGCAGACGGAGATGCTGCGATTCCATGAATTTTAAGATGTCAGGCCTCGAGGGGAAGGGGATGAGCTAAAGCCCTCACCCCGCCGGTGCACCGGTGCCTCTCACATCCTCACCAACTCCAGAGCCATGAGAGGAGCCCAACCACTGGACAACAGTCTCAGAGGAGAGATGGGGACCTGGTTCACTGAGGCTCTTGTCCCAAAAGCCCCCTTGTTTCCTGTATCACCCACAGGACCTCGGGGGCCGCAGCCATATCCAGTACAGGGAGTGCTGTGGACCATGGTGTGTGTGCATGTGCGTGTGCGTGTGTGTGTGTGTGTGTGTGTGTGTGTGTGTGTAGGATAATCAGGGCTCTGCCTGCAGAGCAAAGGGCCATCACCTTTACCCCCGGGGAGAGCCAGGTGCTTTCCTTCTCTTGAATGTTCACCTTGAATATCATTAATTCAACAAACCCTCAATGTCCCAGCCCTGGTCCTGCCCTTGGGTGGGCACTAGGACCTAGAGCAGTGGTTCTCAACCTTCCTAATGCCGCAACCCTTTAAAACAGTTCCTCATGTTGTGGCGACCCCCAATTTCATTGTTACAAATTGAACATAATTAAAGATAGTGATCAATCACAAAAACAATATGTAATTATATATGTGTTTTCCAATGGTCTTAGGCGACCCCTGTGAAAGGGTCGTTTGACGCCCCAAAGGGGTCGCGACCCACAGGTTGAGAACCGCTGGCCTAGAGGAACCCCTCCTTCAGAGTGCCTGGTCTGGAGGGGAGGCAGGTGGAGACACAGACCACCTACAAAGCAGAAGGATAAGGGCTCCAGTGAGGCGGTGAACAAAACGGGCAGGAACCTGGAAGCCAATGCTAGGTTGAGTTGGGATCAGAGAAGGTTGGTGGGGTGGTGCTGGAGGAAGTTCCAAGCTGCAGTCACAGACTCAGCTCGGGTCTCACCCCATCATTTGCTCATCTATCCAGCACCCACGCCATATTTCTTGTGCACTGGATGTGATGCTGGAGAGACAGTGCCCGGGACCTGGTGGCTGCCCCCACGGAGTCAGCCGCCAGTGGAGGAGCGATGCACTGAACCAGTCACTGCGCAGGAGTCATTCAGCACACACCGGGCAGTGCCACGTGGGAGGCGGCTCTCATGCTCGGAAAGACACACCGTATAGAGATTGGACCGGCCTGAGGAGGCCAAGGAGAGCCACAGGGACCAGGTGGGTGATCTAGGCAGGGATAAGAGCAAGTGAAGGCCCTGCAGTGGGTGGGAGCCTGGGGCATTCTGGGAGATTGAGAGAAGGCCCTGGATGCTGGAAGGCAGAGGGAAGAGAATAAGGAAGCCAGTGACTGAAGGAAGCCTGGGAAACAAGAGGGACAGGCTGCGGGGGCTTTGGGGAGTCCACCCTGTTCCTATAGCTGAGCCATCCCTTCACCAACCACGTGTTCAAGGGATGTTTTCTGTGCCACACCCTGTGCTGGGCACTGAAGGTCCCGGGCGTGGAGACAGGTGACTGAGACCTCTCTCAGCTCTCCCCACCCCCAGCCTCTGGCCACGGTCTTGGCCCTTGCTCTTGATGTTCTCCAGACACCTGAAGGGGCCCTGGTCCAACAGGCAGAAGATGGGGGTGCATATCCCCAACAGGTGGCCTGGGACAATGCCTTTACCTGAAAATGGGGAGGATGAGAGCCTCGCCCTCACAGGGTGCTGGTGAGGAATAAATGAGGCGGTGTGGAAGGGGACGAGCTCCTGCCACCTTCTCCAGCCACAGCTCCTTAGGGCCCCGCTTTGCTCCAGAACAGCACTGAGTGCACACAGAGGCGGGCCTGCCCTTCACAGCGGGAGTGAGTGCTCTCCGCAGACGGACAGGCACCATGCTGACCCCTCAGCCATGCTGGTCCCCTGGCCATGCTGGTCCCCTGGCCATGCTGGCACCCTCTGAGGACTCTGCTTGCCTCTAGATCAGACCAGTAAGGCCTCCCTGACTCCTCTGCTCCTAACACTGGAAGGAGGGGTGGCCCACGCTCCCTGCTGGAGGTTGGCTCCTTTCCTGCTGACTCCAGGGCAGAGCCAGCACATTGTCCACGCACAGTAGGCGCTCCAGGCTGTCCCTGATATTTGAGGGGCCCCAGGAGGGAGGCCATGCTAATGGATGCCCACATTCCTAAATATTTAAAATGATAAGCCAGCTAACTGGTAAATAATATATATATTCTTTTTGCTACCTTGACAAATGCAACTTTATAACAACCTGGGAGACCAGGTTTGATTTGAATGTTCTCAGGCCCTCGGGGTTCCACCCCAGATATGGAGTGGCCCCTCCTGGGCCAACCCCTTCACTTCCCATCCCCAGGCTCATCTAACACCACCAAGGCCTCACCTGCATGTGGACGCCCAGCAAGCATGCTCACTCCATCGTCGGGAGAATAGACCCAGAGAAGAGGCCCACTCAGCTCAGGAAGTGGGCCGTGGGACATTTGGGTGGGGAATTTTGGGGTCCCAGGTACCTAAACCATTGTCTAAATTGGGGGCTAGTTTCCAGCAGGCATATCACTTTGGCCACACCATGAGGGGAGGCATGGCTAGAGGAGGGACAGGGCAGGGGCCTAGGCTGGGGCTCTTGCCCAGGTCTGAGGGTGGTGTCAGACCCAGCCCCACTTCATTTGCTAGGCCCTCTGCTTGGTTCTGCAATGAGAAGGACCTAAGAGGCTGGAGCGAGCCTTTAGGGAAAGTCACAGATCCACGCCAAGGCCAAGGCCAAGGCCAAGGCCATGGACAGAGGTCCAGAGACAGGACCAGACTTAGGGCCTAGAGAAGGGGTCTGGGACCCAGGGAGCGTACAGATGAGAGGGTCCAGGTGGGCCTTACCTGGCTGCCTTACAGGACTGTGGCAGGGCTGACCGATCCAACCTCTACTGTTTCCTTGCAGGTCATGACTGGAAACAAAAGCCATGAGCACCCATTAGAAGCAAGCAATTACAGAGCGCTCCACAGCAAAACCATTCAGCCTGCACGGCAGCGTCCCATTGACCTTGCCTGGGTTTACACACTCTCACTCAGCTGCATTTTATGCCACAAATGAATGCCTTTAAAAAGAGCAATGCCTTTGCAGGAGTCCATGAATTTCCTAGATTCATCTCCCTTAACAGATCATTCACAAGAATGAATGTCTTAGTCAATTCAGGCTGATACCGCAGACTGGGTGACTCAAACAACAGAAATTTATTTTCTCACAGTTCTGGAGGCTGGAAGTCTGAGATTGGGGTGCCAGCATGATTGGGTTCTAGTGAGGAATCTCTTCCTGGCTTGCAAACAAACACCTACTCACTGTGTAAATGAAAGAGAAAGAGAGGGAGGGAGGGGGAGAGAGAGAGAGAAAGAGAGAGAGAGAGGAGAGAGAGAAGAGAGAGAGAGAGAGAGAGAAAGGAGAGAGAGAGAGAGAGAGAGGTCTCTGATGTCTCATTATAAAGACACTAACCTCATCATGGGCCCCCACCCTCATCTAACCTTAATTATCTCCCAAAAGCCCCATGTCCAAATACCATCGCTTTGGGAATTAAGCTTCAACACATGGATTTTGAGGGTCTATTATTCAGTCCCTAGCAATGAACATGGTTGTTCTCATTTAAAAGAAAGGCAAAAAGGTAACAGCTAGTGGAGAGAAAACTGCTTTTGACACAATTGCCCTGGTTATTGATTCAACTCCTCTCCCCTCCCCAGAGGTCAGGGGTGTGGAACTGAAAGTCCCTCTAATCACATGGTTGGTTCTCTTGGCAACAGGCTCCATCCTCAGGGGGGTCCAAAAGTCACCTCATTTACAGAAGACACCTTTATCGCTCTCATCACTTTTGAAATTCCAAGAGTTTTAGGAGCTCTGTGCTAGGAACAGGAAGAAGACTAAATATACATTTCTTCAAAAAAATTTTTTTAATTGATTTCAGAGAGGAAGGGACCCGAGAGAGAGAGAGAGAGAGAGAGAGAGAGAGAGAGAGAGAGATCAATGATGAGAGAGAATCATTGATCAGGTGCCTCCTGCACACCCCACACTGGGGATTGAGCCTGCAGTCTGGGCATGTGCCCTGGCTAGGAATCAAACTGTGATCTCCCAGTTCATAGGTCAATGCTCAACCACTGAGCCATGCAGGCTGGGCTACATTTCTTATTATAAATCACAATGTCACACAGCTATTGCCATCTCTGGCTAGGAATCAAACTGTGATCTCCCAGTTCATAGGGCAATGCTCAACCACTGAGCCATGCGGGCTGGGCTACATTTCTTATTATAAATCACGATGTCACACAGCTATTGCCATCATGATGCTGTGCAAAAGCCACCTGAAGTGGTCACCTGTTTTTCCTGTTCATGGGCCTGTGGACTGGCTGGGGCAGTCTGTCCCAGGATATGAGTGGGGTGGGCGTGGCCCCAGGGTTTGGCTTGGGTTTTGGTCCGCTCCACGGGTCTCATCCTCTGTCCATCAGTGGCCCCTGGAGACATGTTCTGCTCATCGAAAATGTTACAAGGGGGTGAGCAGAAATGCAAGATGCTTCTTAAGGACTTGGTTCAGAACTGGCAGCTGTCATCCATTCACATCCTCTTGGCCAAACCAAGTCACGTGGTCAAGCTCTACATCTCTAGGGTGGAGGAATGCACTCTGCCTCGAGGAGGGCCGTGAGTATTTGTGTAAAAGAATCCAAACTATTTCAGAGACTTTGGGTAATTTACTCCCTATGTCTAGACCGTGGAATTCCTTATTTCTTATTTCCAAGAGCTTTCCCACCCGCCTCTCTATGATTCTCTGACCCCGAGACAATGGGGTTTCATTACATCCTGAGGAGTCATAAGGCCCAACAGTGAGCTGGGGTTGGGTGGGGGCTCAGGACCAGGCTCCTGTTCCTTTAAGCTGTTGGGCCCCTCACGCTGGTTGCCACTCCCCACGCTCCTCCTGCTCACAGTCTTATCCTGAGCCTTTTGCTCTGAACCACCCTCTCCTCTCAGTCCAACCTGCTCCTGCTCCCTGACACCCTCTCACCCACCCACATTCACTCCCTGAGCCCGTGCCTGTTACGGCCTTCCCAGCTCCAAACCCCTCTCATCTTTGATGTGACTCCACCTTCTCCCTCATACTCAGAAAAATTCCGGCCCTATCTGACCCAGACCCCAGGATCTTCCCAGCCCAAGCCCCAATACCAGCTGTCTTCATCTTAGACGCCTTACAAAAGGACGTATTAAAACCCAGCCCCCGAATCTCTCCACAACTGTAGGGGGTTCACTTCCCCCTCCCACCAGCAGGCAAGCACCTGCCTGCGGACCCTTCATTCACGTGAACAGAAGCCCGGGCCCCAGCGGATGTGCTCAGGCTCTGGTTGCACGGAAATTGCTCTTCCACAGAAGTCAGCTCCCCCTTTCGTTGCCGGGGGCCCGGCTCTCTCTCTAATGCCTCCTTTTGTGTTGCTGAAATTGTTTTCAGTTCCAGCAAAGTGGGTCTCCAGCTTTCTCCAGTAAAGTCCAAAGTCTGGCCTTGGAGGACGGCTCTCCACCTGCTTTCCCTCCCGCCCAGCCAGGCACCACATCCTCGTGTCTGAGCCACTAAGGATGGTGGAATGGCACCTGGAGGTGACAGAAAGGTCTCTTCCTATGGCCCTAAGTGCCACTGCCCATGAAGTGCATGAGCCCGTGCAGTGGGCCTACTTCCCATGTCCACCCAGGATGGAGCCATGTGATCCTCACAGTAATGACGTGGATGGCAACCGTGATCACGGAGCCCTTCCTGGGGCTGGGCGCTGAGCTGGGCTCCTTCCAGCCACTGTCTCTCAGTCCTCACCGGAACTCGGTAAAGTGGCTGCTCTTACTGTCCCCGCTCCTCATAGGACACCACTGAGGCCTAGACAAGAAACTTTGCTCAGGTCATGCAATGAGTTAGCAGTGGAGCAGGGAATGACCCCCTCCCCCGGGCTGTCTGAGTACAGGTGCTTCTAACTACATCACACCCAAGTGGTCAGTGCTGAACCGGCCCCCGAGGACCCTCGCGTGCCCTCACATCAATGCATACCCCAACTTGTACCATGAGAATGCCATTTGCCTCGCTGATGGCCAATGCCCCTGTGCGCCCCGATGAGAAGCATCCTGTGCACGGGGCGATGAATGCCCCTGTGCGCTCTGGCGATGCCGCCCTGTGAACACAGAGGCCGCTGCTGCCAGTCTGGGTCCGGCTGGGCCCAACTGCCTGTTGTTGGGCTCAGTGATGAACCCCCTTGTAGGCAGATCCATAATCAGCTTCCAGAAGTACTGGACTCCAAGCCCTGGGGGCTATTCATGAACTTCTAACTCATGAACATGTTTTCTAAGTGCCCCCCTCTGCCCCCAAAGGTGACCTGCGAGCTCCAGAGGGGTCCACAAGCCCCTGCTCCCTCCTTCCTCTCTTTAATATCATTTGCCCATTTACAACCCCCTCACGCCCACAGCCTGGCCCAGCGACAGAGGAAGATAATTAACTGCAATCGTTCTGGCCTAATCAGTCCCAGCGTGGGGAAGGCAGTGGTGATGGAAGGAACTGGCTATCGGGGATGTGAATTATGTGTTCCCAGCACTTCGTCACCCACTATTACTGTCTTATCTTTATTCATTCTGGCAAATTAAATTAGCACTGTCTTTCCAATCTTGTTCTCCGGGAGGAATTTAACAACAGCGGCAAAGAGAGAACTGGCCGTCATAGTGGTGTTTGCTTACTTCTGAGCACTCTGTGTCTTAAGGGTCCACTGCCCTGGAAAGTACTGGACAATCAGAGCTACTGGGGACGGAGTTTGGGTCACTTGGGGTCAGACATTTGGCTTTTCCTTATGTTGGACATTGACAGGGGTCAGCAATCCCAGGCCCAGTTTAACACTCTGTGCCTCAGTTATCCCATCAACACGGGGCAACTGCTAGCCCCGTAGTCAGAGGACCCTCCACTCCAGGGGTTGCCAAACCTATTCTGCAGATTTACCTGTGAACTTGTTAAAAATACAGATTCCTGGACCTTGGAATATAACTCTCCAAGACTATATAGCCTGGGATCTGGATATTTCCCCAAAGCTTTCAGGTTACTATCTGATAAAGGTAGTTTCTAAATCACAGTTTGGGACTCACTGCTCTTTTCCTAATGTTCCTAAATTTTGGGAGGGTGTTCCAGACATAATCAGTACTCATCAACATCCTATTATCCTCCCCTTCTGGTGTGCATGGAAGTCTTTCCAGCTTCCCTTGATGCACTCTATGACTAGCTATGCTAATGAATAGTGAGTAGAAGTGATATGTGTCACTTTTGGGCAGCGAAAAGCCCTTGCAGATGTTTCAGCTCTCCCTGGAGGCAGCATGATGAGATGGTGAGACATAAGCTCAGCCTGGATTGCTGAGTCGGCACGCAGAGGACAGCAGGCCTGGAGAGTCACCTGGCCCACAGTAGAGTTGATGAGAGATAAAGAGATAAACTCTTCGCCAGTGACATTTGGGGCTATTTGTCACTAAGCATAATTCTAGCCTGTTCTGACAAGTACAGACCCTTTTGAGAATCTGATAAAAACTATGGATCTTCTCCCTAGGAAGATGTCTACTTGTATATAACCATAAACTTTGGGGTACCTTTCTGGGGTCCCTTTATCTCCCTCAGCTCTAAGAATTACAGCCTCAAGTTACTGCCAATTTCATACTCTCCGATCTGTGACAATGGAGGCATTCCCCTCCTATTACTGCTCTCTTTCCTGCTCCCCTTCATTGATGGCCTTTGGGAGCTTCAAGTCCTTCTCTCTTTCTCATACAGGGCAATCCAATTCTCTGCTTCTACTCCACCTGTGTAGGTCCAAACCTATCCTGGCAGTCGGGAGAATCAAGGGCCTTGTTTATCACCCATACTCATCCTCCTTAGAATGTGTATGGGAGCATAATTAAAGTTAAATAATTAGGAATTATATGTGTATTTATTTGCTCTAAAATTTGATCAAATATCAGGGGACCTTGTTCTCCTTGAATCTCATCCTCTCATTCATAAACACAGATTAATATCCCAGGTCTCTCTTAAGGCCAGACTATTTCCAGTGGCTCATGGGAAATTCTTCAGGACCTCACACATGTCCAATGCAGGTCACTGAGAGGATGTCACAATCAGAGGCTGAACCCCACCTTTGAAGGGTGGCCTGATGGGACCCTCTTACCCACTCTGGTGGCATCTAGAGCGCAAGCGTTAGCTTGGCTGGATGGCCCTCCACATGCTTCTCCCGCAGACATTGATGCTTTCGGCCCCTACCTGAGGCCGGGTTTCTGGGACTTCAGCTGTTAGAAAAATACCAAGCTTCTGAAGTGTGCCGCGCCAGCACGGCCATGGGTGAACCTGGGGGGTGGGGGGAAGGATTAGAAAAGACAGACAAGAGAATAAAGCTGGGGCTAGGTGGGACGCTACCCTCTAATTAGAGAGACAGTGTTACGGCCTGCAAGCCGAGTCTTTATTTTATAGCCAGATTCCACAAGGCAAACTAAGGGCGTGGTCAAGATGTTTACAATGTTCTGGTGGGTTTCGAATCTACTCAATCACATGCACCTGATCAAGCTTTGTTTGCTTGCTGCACCTCCCGCAGCCCATGTCACTCAGCCACGTGCGACCACAGGTTCAGACTATAAGGTCAAGCTTACAACTATAGCCTTTGGCTATAATTGTGCTGGTACTTAGACATGGCTTTGCCATGAGAGGATCATGTCCTCTCATTAGTCCGAGGCTTGAACCTGCCCAAACACTGTAGCCGCTCTCCACACTGAAGGCCTGAGCTTCCTTCAGCTCGAGTCTCTGCTTTTTCCTGCAAGGAGTTGACCTGCAGATGGCAAAGGAGAGAATCCCCAAGCCTCCCAGGCCTGGAGTCAAATGCTGGGTCTGCCACTGGCCAGCTGTGTCAGCTTGGACAAGTCACGTAACATCTGTAGGCCTCAGTTTCCCCACTGATGAAATGTGAGTATTGTACTAGGTCAGTGATGGCGAACCTTTTGAGCTCGGCGTGTCAGCATTTTGAAAAACCCTAACTTAACTCTGGTGCCGTGTCACATATAGGAATTTTTTGATATTTGCAACCATAGTAAAACGAAGACTTATATTTTTGATATTTATTTTATATATTTAAATGCCATTTAACAAAGAAAAATCAACCAAAAAAAATGAGTTCGCGTGTCACCTCTGACACGCGTGTCATAGGTTCGCCATCACTGTCCTAGGTGGTAACTCTCCCCTGCCCCGCGTATGCCCTGCACTCAAGCCAAACCGGGTGGGTCTCTACTCTGGAGAGAATCCCTGCCTCCCTACCTTTGCTCATGCCGTTCCCTCTGCCAAGAGTGCCCCATCACCCATATCCGTCTCTCTCACTTTTAAATATTCCCTATACAGCAAGGCCTGGTTCAAACGCCACCAAAATCTTCCCTGAGCCAACTAGAATGACCTCTCCCTTCCTAGAACCCCCTAACTCTTATTGGCTCTGCCTAACTTCCTGCTTTTTTCTCTGTATCTTCCAGAATTTCTCAATGAGCGAAAGCCAGTGTTGATTGGTTATCTACTATATGCCAGAACTTAAAAAATAAGATAATATAAGTGCTTGGAATAGCTCCTGGCCCATTGTCAACATTTAATAATAGTTGGCTGATCTCATTATTGGTGTCCACTATTTTACTGTCATTATTATCATAGCATTGTGGTTAAACATGTAGACTCTGGAGCCAGAATGGTTTGAATCCCAACACTGTCACTTAACAACTGCATGACCTTGGGCAAGTTACTTAGCCTCTCTGTACCTGTTTTCTCACCTACAAAATGGGGAGACTATTGATACCAACTTTTTAGAGTCATTGGGAAGAATAAATGCATTAAAGTGTATAAAGTGCTTGAAACACTGCCTGACACATCCAACTGCCTATTACAGTCACCCTCCCCATTATCTTTACCACAGTAATCACCTCATCATTCTCACCATCATCATCATAACCACCATCTTCCCCCTCCTCCTCCTCACCATCACACCATCATTATCACCAACATCATCCTCACCACTGTCATCACCACCATCATCTTCACCACCATCATCCTGTGTTAAATCAGTGAAGGGTAGGTTCTCTTTGTTCCCATTCCCCATTTATCACCCCTCCTCTGATTGTTTCTCAAAGAGCAGCCCCTCTCTCTTCCCTACTGTGGTACCTACCCGCACCTACCATACCCCTAGCCTGGCCCTCAGGATGAGACTTTGTTGATCTATAAGGAGCAGACAGAGAAAATGTAAGGTTCTAGACTCTGAGCTGCTGGGAAGGGGAGGAGCGTGGAAGACCTGAGGCCAGTTCCCTCGGAGGAGATGGAGCCAGGGAGAGAGGGGTCATCCAGGTCACCAGGCTAGTCAAGGCTGAGGGGAAGAGAACTAGAGTGTGTGGGCTCCCACTATATACCAGGCACCCCATATAAATTATTACATTTATCCCTCACAGCCCTGCCATGAGGTGGATATTATATTCCCATTTCACAGATGAGAAAACTGAGGCCCAAGGCCATAGCAAGTAGGCAGCAGAGCTGGGAAATGAGCATGACCCTGGACTCCTCCCCATCCCACAGGCCCCTTTAAGGCACTGACATGGTTTTGGGTCTGATACCAGAGACAAGGAGTGTTTCCTCTCTTAGAAAATTACCCTTTGAAGCTGGTTCTTCTGAGGATGCCCAGAGGATCCCTAGTGGGGCTGAGAGCACCCGGGTCAGGAATGCAGACTCAGAGGACCTGGCCTTCCTGCTGGTCTTTATTTTCGAAATATCAGTAACAGCTGGTACTTACTGAACATTTGCTGTAGGCTTGCCCTGCACTGAGCTCTCCACACACATTATTATCTACTTCTTCCTCCCAAGGCATGCTTTCTCATCCCATTTTATAGATGAGAAAACTGACTCCAGATAGGTTAAGTGTCTTGACACCAAAACACCCCAAAGCTTGTCCCCTTTCTCACCGCCAGCCCCTTCCTATGAGGTACAGGAACCTCCTGTGGCCCCTAACAATGGCCATCTTTCCTCTGTTCACATTCAGGCTGAGAGTGGACCCAGTCCTGGGTGCAGAGTAGGAGAAACAAGTCACTGAGTTGCCAAGGAGTGGGGAGGTCACTAGAGGAGGAGGGTGCTGAGGTGTCATGTGTTGATTATGGAGGAGTAGCTTCCTCTCTATCCCTCCTCACCCCCATCTCGCAGGGATGTTAGCAAGGCCACAGCCAAGCTCACCTCTGTCCTGCAGGCTTGCTTAGCTCAACAGAGAAGATAAAACAGTGGGAGGCTATGGTGTCGTGGGCAGATCTGCCCTAGAAAGTGCGGCAGTGAGAGGGGCCAGAGAGCGAGCCCCGTCCGGCTGAGTCACTGCATCTCCTGAAAGGGAAGCAGAGGGTTCTTCCCCGTCCTCACAGCAGGGACTGTCACCTCCTGGCTATTGGGCACAGTTCCTGCTGGCAGGGCAGGTGAGCGGCTGAGAGAGCGGGCTCCTGGGGAAGTCTGGCTCGGTTCTAACTGGGCTCCACAGTTTGCCACCTGTGGGGCCGTGGGCAAGTCGCTGCTTACCTCCAACCTGTGAAATTGGCGGGGTGGGATGGGAGTCTGCACCTGCCTGGTTGGGGCCATTGGAAGGATCCAGGGAGATAATAGCTGTGTAAAGCGCTTTGTTCATCACCGTACACATAACAAGTATGAGCTCATAGGGTTATTAACCAGCCAACTAATAGCTGTGTAAAGCGCTTTGTTCATCACCGTACACCGTACACTTTGTTCATAGGGTTATTAACCAGCCAATCCACCAATGCCTTCCACTGGGCCTGGCTCCAGGCCCCCCACGGCGAAGGGGGACCAGAAACCCCTTTGCAGCAGTGCTTGGGGTGAGCTCAATAAGAAAGGGGTGGGAACCACATTCACTGGGAACTGATTGGTTCCAGGAGGGGAGGGGCGCTCACACTGTCATTTATTCCTCACAGGGTCCCATGAAATGGGTAGCACCCGGATAAAGAGTGAGAGGTTCGGGGAGAATCGGTGTGGAGGGGAGTGATTGCCAAGCTTGGGACCTAGATTCATCACCGCAGGGCTCTTCACTGACGACATTCTCATGCTGCCCGGGAAAGACCTCTGATGTTGATGGGGCTCGGACTCCGTGCTGAGTGCTCTGCCGTGCCTGCTCCCTGGGCCACTGCCCCTCACAACCAGCCCATGGTGGGTACTGTTGTCATTCCACTTACAGGTGAGCACACTGAGGCTCAAGAGCTTACATGGCTTGCCCAGGGCACAGCTGCTCAGGGTCAGAGTCAATATTTGAAGGGCATCTGATCCCAGTGCCCTCCGGTGCCTCCACGCCTTCAGCAGTAACCCCACCCACTCCAGCCCCCAGGTGACCACAGGCTGATTGAGAGCAGCCAGTGAGTCCTGGAGGCAAGACTGGAACCTGGGCCTGTCTGACCTGGGCTGAACCCTTAACCCCAGTGACCCCTTCGGGGAGCAAGGCCAGGGCAGGGCCAGAGGCTGAGTCCAAGGCTGAGCCAAGGGGGGACCTTGTCTGGCCCACCAGAGCCTTCTGCTGGGCTGGGTCATCCAGTCACTCCCGTCTTGGCTTCTTGTCCACTGACCCAGTGGAGGCCCAAGCAGTGCTGAGCTCTGGGGTCAGAGACCTGTGTGAGCTGGACAAGCCACTGAGTCCCCACACAGGCCAGGAATCTCCTCCCCACAGGATTGCCTGAAGGTGCCTGAATGCGACCGAACGTGCCTCACGAGCTCCCCCATCAGGTGAATAATGGTTCCGTTCGGCAGGATGGTGTGAGGACAATTCCTTACTGATCCTGGGAAAGCCGGCAGGGCCTGCCGCTCAGTAAGAGAATGAATGAATGGATAGATGAAAAGTTACAATGGCTACTTTTAAGTAAATATTTTATGAACGAATGAGTGGCTATGATCATTCCTTCCAATGTTTAAAGAGCTGCCATGGGAAAAAGGATTCAACCTGTGTGCCCAGGAGTTGTGTCTAGGACAGAATAGTAAGGCCACATGGACAGCTTTTAGTTTAGTCTAAGGCAGCGGTCGCCAACCTTTCGGACCTCATGGACCACTAGTGGTCTGCGGACCACCGATTGGCAATCGCTGGTCTAAGGAAAGCCTTTCTAACAGTCAGGGATGTCTTGTTGCTTGCTTGTTTTGTCTTTTGTTAATCCTTACCCAAAGCTATTTTTTCTCACTGATTTTTAGAGAGAGTGAAAGAGAGGGGAGGGGGCGGAGAGAGAGAAAGAGAGAGAAAAACATTCATATGAGAGAGATACATCAATTGGTTGCCTCTTGCACACAGAACCTGCAACCCAGGTATGTGCCCTTGACCATGAGTCAAACCTGAGACCCTTCGATTGGTGGGGTGACAACACCAGCCTGGGCCAGTCAGGGCTGTCCTGGTGTGTTGGGTGATTTGGGGGAGTGAGCGCCCTATCATAAGAAGTGTGTAAACCTGGTAGCGAGGCCTGTGACAGTCCCCAGGAGGTGTATCAGTACTGGACTTGGTAATCTAGAGTCTTGGTGTCAGGTGGGGCCATGGTCCACTTCCTGGGATGATAAAGAACATTGGGGGTGGGGGTCCAGGTTCCCCCGACTCTCTGATGGGGACAGGGCACAGGAGAACATCTCGCTGGAGGGTGCAGAGAGCTGAAGGGATCACACAGCTCTATTGGCCTGGAGAGCTCTGGGCATTTGACCTCCCAAGGCTGAGGTCAGGATGGAGCTGTGACAAGGGCTATCACAGCCTCTGGGGTGGGATGGGAACAGGGAGGGAGGGCAGAGGGGCTTAAGAGAAGAAGGTCTGCATCCAGGGATCCAGACCTGTGCTGGGTCAGAGAAGTCCTGGGTGTAAGTGCTGACCAGCCCTGGCAACACCCTGGCTGGTGCCCTTGGGCTCATCACTGCTGCTCCCGGAGCCTGAGCTCCGTTGTCTGTCCAAGGAGAGTTGGGCTCAGTGCTTCCCAGGAGTCAAGAGTACCAGCTCCCGCTGTGTGTCCTTGGGCTCATTGCTTCAACTTTCCGAGTCTTTGCTTCTTTGTCTAAAAAGATGAGGTCATGGTGATTATCCTCCCCAATCCACAGGGGCATTCTGGGAACAAAGTCATATTTACAATAGGATGTCTCTCATTCATTCGATAAATCTTCATTGTGCACCTTCTATGTCCTTTGAAAAGTCTGAACTGTCATCCCCATTCCAGCTGTTGTGTGTTTATATATGTTGAGGTGACTCCACGTTGCCTCCCTGTACAATGGGTCTATGACTCCTGCTCTCTCCCCACAGCCGAGGGCTGTCCCTGCCTGTCTGTCTGTGACCTGAAGGGCTGGGACACGGGGAGTCCTGCTCTGAGAGCAGACGCAGCTTCAGCTTAGGGAGCAGCATCCTTAGTGCCCTTCAGGGACATCCTCAGAAAACCGTATTTCATGAATGAAACATCACAGTGTTTACAAGAAATCCAGTACCAAAGGCAGTCCTGGTTTTCTGGATGAGGTGATAGAAGCATCAAAGGACCTGATTTCTCTGGATGCTTTCCTCAGGCCCTCTGGGCACAATCCTCCAGTCACAGACAGAGAGGCAGGGGATCTAAGGGCCGCGAATACTGAACATCTACTGGCCAGGAGCCGGGGTGAGGTGAGGTGGGGTAGAGTGAGGACAGAAAGGGATGGGGAGGAGGAAGGGCCCAGGCAAAAGACCAGGGATGATTCATGGTTATTTCCCTTCTCTCTCTCTCTCTCTCTCTCTCTCCCTCCCCGCCCCCCTCTCTCTCACACACACACACACACACACACACACACACACACACACACACACACACGCACACACGCACTCGGGTACACTGTCCTCCCCACTGCGCTGGCTGTGGCCCCTCTCCTGGCTCCTTCCCGCTGCCTGGGACGCAGCCAGGCTCTGGGCAGCAGCTCCGCGCTGGCCGGGCTCCAGGTGTCTGTTGCGCTCTGGCCCCAGCACAGAAGCGGAGCAGGAGCCCCGAGTGTGGGGAGGACCGGGCAGAGAGCCAGGACCCGGCAGGAGGGTCCTGGCAGGAGGATCCCGGCCTGAACCTAGAGGGAAGGTTTGGGTTTCAAAGCTTAGGCAGGCGGAATGTTTTACTTTTCAATGTTTTCTTGTTCCTTTTCACTGGCTGGTACCTCCCTCCCTTCCCGGCTCAGGAAAGGACATTCCATCAAGAGAAAGAAAAGACATCCCATCAGGAGCAGAGAGGTGATGGGACAGTTGTAAGTGTCAAACCCCACCTAGTGATCACACTTAATCCTCCCCCGGCCAAGAGAACCGAGGCTCGATGTGAATCGCTTGAGGCCACAAGCACATTCCGCAAGAAAGTGACCTGGACTTGCCTGACCCCCAGCCCCTCTTCTTCCCCCTCTAGCCCATGACAACTCGGAAATCAACCCTGTTTTTAATTTATTCTTCATTGTTTAAAAGACAGTAGTAATCTTTGAGGAAGTTGAGAAGGTCCCGGGGGACTGACCAGGTAAAGGAAGGAATCCAGTCCCCGCTGCCGTCACGTCCTGAACGTGGAGGTGACCAGCATTGGGGTGGATGACCCCCCTGAAAATGAGAGACGAGATAAGAAGTTGGCGTCTAACTTCCCTGGGTTCAGCCAGAGCTGTCTCCAGCCTCTGGAGGTGATCCAACCCTGGAACTTCCTCTTGCCCGGAGAGCAAGGTGTGGAGCTCCCTGTACCACCAGCGGGCACTCCCTAGACCTCTCAGTGACTTCCCGTCTCAGGGTCAGGAAGCCTTCAGGCTGCTCCTGGTCCAGCCGCACCGGATGTGGAGCTTGCTTTGACACGCGTGGATGAGCCCAGCATCCACCAGACTCGCCAGTGCCGAGGGCCCCTCGGTATGCACGGACCTCGTTTTGCTTGGCTGTCACCCCTTGATGGACACGTGGGTTGCTTCCGTGTTTTGGCTCTCATGCCCAATGCTGCAGAGATCTCGCCCAGACTTTGCTCGAACTTCTTTGTCACCGCCTTAGAGGCACAGGCTGCAGGGTGACAGCTACGGGTTTTCGTCTTTAACACATCAAACCTTAGGGCCTGGAGCAGGAGGGGACGCGCCATCTGGAGGGACAGTCTCTGTTCTCTGGATCTGACTGTGATGCACCGAAATATTTCCATTGGCATCTGGAGAGCAGGAAAGAGGACGGTGCCATATGGGGGCCCAGAGATAAGGGGAGGAGGTGCAGGGGCGCAGAGGAGCAGCGGCAGGGGTGAGACGGCAGGCGGCAGGGCAGAGAGGCCCTGTCCAGGCCTCCATACCTTCCTCCCCTCAAGTGGAGCACCTGCGGCAGATCCCAGAACCCAGGACACGGGAAAGAGCGTTGGTGTCCGGCATGTGTCTCACTCTCCATGCGAGGCCCTCTGATGTATGGGTGTCCCACACCACCAAGCAATGAACTCAATTCGGACACTGTCTACCTGGAGACGGTGTCAGATCCCACAGGTTAGGGACTCAGTCTACAAGACTGAAGTTCAGTTCAGATGCCAATTCCAAGTCCAGGCTGCCACCTGTGTTTCTTACTGACCAGCTATAGACGAGAGGTCCCCAGGACCTCCTTGCATGCAGTTAACTTGCTAGGGCACCTCACAGAGCCCAGGGAAATCCATACTAGCTTACTGATTTATTATAAAGGACTAGAACTCAGGAACAGCCAGCGAGGAGAGACGCACCGGGCAGGTATGTGGGAGGTGCTACTGTGCCCTCTCTGAGCACACCACTCCCCCCAAGTCTCCACGTGTTGACCAATCCAGCAGCTCCCAGAACCCGTGTCCTTGTGTGTGTGTGTGTGTGTGTGTGTGTGTGTGTGTGTGTGTGTGTAGGCTTCATTACATAAGCATGGTTGATTAAATCATTGGCCATTGGCAATTGAACTGACTTTCCAGCCCCTTAACCCTCCTTGAAGGTCAGGGGGCAGGGATGGGACTGAAAATTCTAACCCTCCAATTACATGGTTGGTTCTCCTGGCAACCAGCCCCCACCCTTAGGTTAACCTAGGAGCTTACCAAAAGTCACCTCATTAATATCACACGACACCACTCAACACTTAGGAAATTCCAAGGGTTTTAGGAGTTCTGTGCCAAAAACAGCGGAGGACGTCCAAATATATATTATAAATCACAGTATCTCAGGCCCCAAGAGAGGTGACCCTTGTCCAAGGTCACACAGCAAATTGCTGTCCAGGCTGGGCTGAGGCCCCAGGATTCCTGACTCCCTGTCCAGTGCTCTTTCCCTTCAGAGAGGCAGGGAGAGAGGAGAGGAAGCGGAATGGGGCAGGGCTGACCCCCAGGGCTCCTCAAAGGCCATTGGCCACTGAGTCTGTGGGGAGAGTTTCCTGCTGAGCTGGACTCCTCAGGTCTCATCACAGCTGGGTGGACAGATCACCTCTGAGTGACAGTGGGGAGGCTGGCCTCGGGGCACAGCCTGTAAGCCACATTGCAGGGACATAAGTCAAGGGCTCTTATTTCCAAGCCCAGCCTGTACCATGAGCTGATCTTTTCATTTAAAATCTCATCTGGAACAAAAGCCGGTTTTATTACAGTTTTTGTGTCCTGCACAACCCTTGCCTGTACACCCACCACCTTGTGGTATTCTCATACCACTCTTTTCTCCAGGGCCTCCAGGCTCCTCCAGCCTCTGCAGCCTCTCCTCCCACTGCAAGCTCCCTGCGCTGGCTGCAGTGAGGCACAAAGTGCCCACGCTATTTATTTCCTAATAAAAAGACAGCCCAGGTGGCCCAGGGGAGATTAAAACAGAGATTTACTACAAGATGATTAACCATAAAACCACAGGTTAAATCAACACTAGATCAGGAGAAGGAGGGGGAGAAAGGACAGGAGCTTCGGGGAAACCTTAGCCATGTGGGCTCGCATTTGCACAGGTGACCTGATTACTGTCTCTCTAGGCTTCTGCCCAGAGAAGGCTGAGGGGGGGGTGGGCTGGCCCCTCTCTCTGTTTGACTCCAGTCTCTTCCATGCTCTGGACCTCAATTTCCTCATTTATCTAATGCAGAGACTGGGCTAGGGGCTTCTTGCTTGATACAGGTGAAAAGAACACGGATTTTGGCAGGTGGACTGGGCTTGGGACCCAGTGTTGCTGTGGCCTTAGGAAGGTCACTTCGCTAAGCCTCGGTTTTCTCCCCATGGGGACAGTAGTGAGAGAGGTGATGACGACAATGATGATGATAAGAATAATAGTGACAGCTAACATTTATTGAGGGTTTACCTACACTTCAATGCACTAGAAAAACACCATCTGTTCTAAGCCTTTCACGTGCACTGAATTGTTGAATCCTCACAACAGCACTGTGGGTACTGTCGTATCCCTCCCTCTTGTGGGGGGCTTCCCAGCAAGCTTCCGTGGCCCTCAGACAGCAGGTTTCTGGCAGGTTTGTTGGCCCCACAGTGTCCTCAGCCTGAGCCCGTGGGACCTCAGCAGTCTTATCCTCTGTGGCTCCAGCCACACCCTCTCCAATGAGGGCTGAATCCCAGCATTTCGGGGATTGGTTCTTGAAATTTTGTTTCCTCCTTGAGTACGCTGCCTCAACTCCATATACTGATTATTTCTGTTTAATTTAGAGTTCTCCTTGCTTCTCTGTAGTTAATCCCATTACTAGATGATAGTTCTTTATGTTAAACTTTCCCTGATGAAATTGTTGCTGACTACATCCTGACTGATATAGAATTGGTACTGGAACTGGTCCCAGAATATAGATCAGCAAAGATGACATAAATATGACATAAATATATACATATTTCCCTATAAAAATGTAAAAACGATTTTTAGGTCACGGGCCATACAAAGATAGACCACGGACTAGACTTGCATACAGGCATGGCTTGTCAATCCCTGTACTAGAGAGATTGTCCACTGGAGGGAAGGAAAGACCCAGACCTTTTAGGGATTACTAGGTACTGACTATAAGGTGATGCTATATCCTGGGGTCCCAACATGCCTCTGTGGTCCACCATCCAAGGTGTCTTATTTCAAGTTCATCTCACAATGGGCCAAGTCAGTTATTTCCCTAAGTTCTGAAAGTGTAATTGAAATAGACATACAGCCCGGCCAGCTGGGCTCGGTGGTAGAGACCTATGAACCAGGAGGTCACAGTTCAATTCAGTTGGGGCACATGCCTGGGTTTTGGGCTCCATCCCCAGTGTGGGGGGTGCAGGAGGCAGCCGATCAATGTTTCTCTCTCATCAGTGTTTCTCTCTCTCTCTCCCTTCCTCCATTGATGTCTCTCTCTCTCCCTCTCCTTTCCTCTCTGAAATAAATATATATATTTTTAAAAAAGAAAGAAATAGACATACAAAGCAACTGGTAGAATTCCCACTTTGGCCCTCTGGCCAGGAAAGGCTTTGGTAGAAGTCCCAGAACTTCCCCTCCCTAGGAAGATCATAAACCCTCGGTGATTATGCTTTCAGGGGTGGGGGAAGCAGATTGCAAAGATTCATGCCACCTTCACAGCTTGAAGGAAGCAGGGGGCTTCTAAATAGGCCTGTTACCTAATCTGATGAACTTGTTCAGAAGTTCAATGGATCTTGGCGCATGGCTGCGGGTTATTGTAAGCACAGTTAGGTGGTTACTCCAATTGCAGATGTTTTCCCAGATGTTCTATTTTTGCTGAAGCAAATCAACATGGCCCCTGGCAATTGAAGTGCAGTTACTGACCTGGCTGATGCCTTTTCCTCTAGACCAATTTTGAAAGGACCACAAGAGGCAGTTTTCTTTGACTTTGCAGGGCCAATAGTACACTGTCTGAATCATGCCAAGGGGTATAGCAAGTCTCCTGCTATTGTCCATAACGTGGTCTTGGATATCTTGATACTCCACAAAATGCCACAGTGGTCCACTTCCACCCAGCAACAGAATCATCCAGAAAGCTGCTGGTTTTGAGTGGGAACCTAGGAGGTCTTGGCAGTAAGTCCAGGCTACCAGGCAAACTGCTCTACCCCTTTGGCCTTATGATACAGCAGGTCAATAATACTTGAATTATCATTGCAGCCCTGGAACTCCCATTTGTGTGTGTGTATGTGTGTGTGTGTGTGTGTGTGTGTGTGTGTGTGTGTGTGTTACAGACAACAAACAATAAACACGATAAATAAGTAAATTATACATATGTTCAAAGATGATGAGAGCAGGATGGGGGGGACTGGAAGAGCTGGGGGAGGGGCTGCATTTTAAGGGGACCAGACAGGGTGGCTCACTGAGGAGACTAGAGGGAGGACTTGCAGGAGGCGGGGATCGCTCCTGGCTGTGTGGTGGGTGTTGACTGTGGTGCTAGCTCAGCACGTGCACAGCTCTGTGCTGAAAGTTTCATGCATCTGAATTTAGGCCTCCCTCTCCTCTCAGCTCCTGTCTGTCCTACCCCTCACCCCCCTTCCGCTTTCCTCCCTTCCAATCCATTCTCCCTCCAGGAGCCAGAGTGCAGCTTCCACAGGAATCTGACCACTTTACTGATTAAAACCTACCGTAATTCTCCATTACATTCCAGAACAAAGTCCAAAGTTTTGATAACTTGCTATTCAGAGCTCCCCCATTACCTGGCCCAGCCACAGCCCAGCTCACTGCTGCTCAAAATGCAGAGAGCAGCTACCTCCAGGAAGTCCTCCTTGTCTCTCTGCCCACCCCTCCCCCTGCCCTTTCGGGGTGTTCCCACG
>NW_005367431.1:1303551-1309356 GCF_000412655.1 Myotis brandtii | reverse complement strand
AGTTAGTCCTGGGTGGTCGCTGCTTGGTGAAGATCTGAGTAGCCTTTGGACAGAGGACTGTGAGGAAGGGGTGGTGTCTGACCATTTGTTCCCAGATTCTTGACACCGAGCACTGGGCCAGGCACACAGTAGGGGCACAATAAATCCTTGATGACTGTGAAGATGCATGGATGGCCAGAGGGGTCAGAGGGCAAACAAACGCATGGCAAGCCCCTTCATCATTCCCTCCCCAGGGATGAGTGGATGGAGAGAAACGATTCTGCATCCAGAAACTCATTTGACTTAATTTCACGATTGTTTGGGTCTTTTTTCTTCCTTGACAGCTATGGATTGGGAAATAATCTGAAAATCAATCTTTCTTCCTCCAGGTTCACCCAGGCTTGGCTCCATTGACTGTCCACGGGAACTGATGTACCGTTCACACCGTCCTGTTGGTGGTGACAGATGTTTTCCAAGACAGTGGAGCAGGGATCCTCTTCCCCTCCTGGCCTGGAGCTCCTGGTGGGAGCTCAGAGATGGCCTCGCATCGCATGGGGGGGAGCATCCAAGGAGCCCGAGAGGCCCTGGGTGTGAGGACCAGGGAGGTGATATCCTCATGGTCACGTCATGTCACCCTAAGATACTGATGGGTCCTCCAGGGCCTCTGTTCCTTTCAGCCCATTCTCTCTATCCCAAGGCCCTGGGAGCCTCCATGCCACCTGTGGATAAGTGCAGGGGCTGGTGAGGGTGCCCTGGAGGCAGGCAGGCACAGACCGAGGGCAGAATCCAGATTGGAACTCACATTGAGAACTTTCTGGCCTGGATACTTCTGATCCATATCTGAGTCCTGCTCCTTTCCAGCCCAAAACTTGGAGTGCAGAGGTCACAAGCTCAAATGACTGGGGGCAGGTGGGCAGGTCAGTCATGTAAATGAGTGATGGGGTGAAGACAGCAGGGATAACTGGCAGAGGAGGGAGCTGTGGGCAGCAGGAGAGGGCGGGTCCCATCAGAGGAGAACCAGAGTGAACACAGTGATAGCTTTTACTGTGAACCCAGCTGTGTTTACATGTGTTAAGTTCAGTCATTGCTCTTGAGGACCTGCAAGGTAGGAGCTAGAGATAACCCATCATACAGATGATGTAACTGGGGTCCAGGGGGTATGTCATTTGTCTAAGGTCACCCAGGCATCTGACCCCAAAACCTGTGCTGCTCTTGAAGATGAGCTGGCTCTGGGTAACTGTTGCCATGTGGGACTTTTAGAATGCAGTGTCCTGATTTCCTACTTTTTCAAGAGGAATCAGAGATCCTGTGTAGTTTTTTTCCCTATGAAATGTCTAGATTTTTATTACATTACTAGAGTCCTGGTGCATGAAATTCATGCATGGGGCGGGAGCTGTGGGGGGGTGTCCCTCAGCCCAGCCTGCACCCTCTCGCAATCCGGGACCTTTCAGACATCCTTCTCGCAATCCAGGACCGCTGGCTCCTAACCGCTCGCTGGCCTACTGGCCTGATTTCTCCCCTAAAACTCAAGCTTCTTCTTTTTTTATTTTTAATATTTATATTTCTTCTTCATTTTCTTATTTTAAAATTCAAACTTCTTGAGAACATGAGGCATTTAACATTATTCCATATTCCTTACTGAGAGCTAAGCATGGTAAACACAGCCAATACTTAGTACTTATGGGCTTCTATACAAACACTTTCCAACCAGGAATGTTTTAATAGGCAGCCTCCAAAAACTTGCACTGGAAAACCTAAAAGAGCGCTCCTCAGATTTCAGGCATCAGGTGCTATTTGCAGGATTTCTATCCCAATCAAACTCTAATTCTGAGCTCTCAACAGTCTGGGCAAACTGCCCTTCACTGTCTCCAAAGTTTCTTATTCATCACTATCCCATTTTCCTCCGCTTCCAACCAAGGTAACAAACGAAACCTTTAATTCTGATCTTCCTTGGGACAAGGGAACAGCAAACCTCAATTGAAACAATTCCCCTCCAGAAGTCGCCTCCAAATACTGCGAGACTGAGGACTGTCGGGCTGACTATGCACATGCGCAGTAACAGGCTCACGTTCTAGCCCTGGGCGCCCCTACGGCCTCCACAATCCCACAATCCTCTAGGCGCCCAGGTGTCCTCCTCAATCCCACAATCCTCTGGTCACGTACTTCCGGTTCTTCTAGTTCCTCCTTAACTGGTGTTTCCTTTAGTCGTGTTGCAAGTCCAGGGCCTAGAGTTGGAGAGGATTTTCTGTTCTCTGACGTTGATAGCTGTTTACTGTTTGGAATCAGTGAAGTTTCGGGAGTCCTGCCGCTGCCACGAACATGTCCCAAGCGCACTCATGAAACAAGCGCCCATTCAGTCCCCGGCTGGCGCCGTCCTGGTTGCAATGAGAAAGGTACTGTGCTGAGCCGTTTTCCAATCGGATCTTCCCCTTCCTTCCCCAGCACACTCCACACCTACTCCGGCTGACCACCCCAACCCCGCAGACCCTTAAGACCTCCCCCCCTATTTCTTTGACTTTCCCCCATCAAACTCGCACCCTATGCGTTGCCTAGGGGCGCCCCTAACTGCTCCCTGGGGGCGGGGCCAGCCTGGGCGAGGGGCCCTGATGTTCTGGTCTCTGGTCGTTCTGGTCGCTGGCTTTTTGTATAGATAGATGGGTGTCAAACTAATTCCATCTGGGAGCAGGATTCTGCTCGAGGCTGCTGATTGGCAGTCTCTGGGAGAGTGGAAAGAGTCCTGGTTGGGTTTCTAATCCAAAGGCAAGACTTGGAGGCAAACAGAATCAAGCTCAAAAGTTCCCTTTCTATTCCTAGTTTGTTGAGAGTTTTCCTTTGTTAACCATAAGCAGGTATTATTTTTTGCCAAATGTCTTTTCTGCTTCAACTGGTATGATGCATTTTTCTTGTCTGTTGATACGATGGATTATAATGATTGTTTCTCTAATGTCAATCAGTCTTACATCCCTGGAATAAACAAGATTGGCCTTGATGTATTATTCTTATTTTATTCTTGGATTTGATTTGCTAATATTTTGTTGAAGGATTTTTGCATCTATGTTCACAAGAAACTCAATATTTAGTTTTCTTTTCTTATATGGTCTTTGCCTGGTTTTGCTATCGTGGCAATGCTGACCTCATAAAGTGTGTTGTGGAGTGTTCCCTGCTTGTCTACATTCCCAAAGAGATTGCGTAGAATTATGTCCCTTAAATGTTGGTAGAATTTGCCAGTGAAACCATGTGTGCCTGGAATTTTCTTTTTTGGAAGATTTTCTAACTACAAATTTAATTTCTTAATAGATATAGGGCTACTCAGGTTGTCAGTTTCTTCTTGAGTGAGCCTTGGTAGTTTGTATCTTTTAAGGAATTGGTCCATTTCATCGAAGTCCTCAGAGATATGGGCATAGAATTGTTACATAGTATCTGTTTATTCTCATATTGATGTTTGTGGGGCTAATAGTGAAGTCTCTACTTTCATTTATGTTGTTCAGACCAGACTTCTGATCTATCCTGAGGTTAACTGACTCATTCCACTGTTATACTCATTACTCTATTGAGCCCATACAGTGGCATTTTAAATGCACCCACATTGCATTGGCCAAAGCAAATCATATGGCAAAGTTCAAGATCAGTGAGTTAGGCAACCATACCCTGCTTGTTCCAGTGCTCTGCAAGGTTACCTGGCAAAGGCAGGAAGGGAGTGAAAGGGTTGGGAACAAAAATCGAACCAAGTAAGTTTTTGGAACATCTTTGTCATGGAGCATCAAGTAATACTTGAAAGGCCAATGTGTGAGAGAGCCATAGAGAATCAAGGGTGGTCATCCTGATTAAATGAAGGAAGGTGCGCCCAGGTATTTGTTTGTGACCAGTCCATGGTGGTTCGCTCCTCCAGTGACCACCCCCTCAGTGACCTTGAAAAAATATTAAAATGAGGAAACTTTTGAGAGTGAGAGGAAGCAATATTAATGACTATGCCAAGGCAGTAGGCAATTTAAACTGGACTGTCTTGGGCGAAGTGAGGCATGTGATTCTCTATCCGTTTGTTGTATATCTGGTACTGTCCTCAAATAATCTAGGAATGCTCTTTAGGCCTAAGTTTCTTTTTCATTTCTTTCCCTTACAATAAAAAGCTGAACTCCTGCCCTAGCCAGTTTGGCTCACTGGATAGAGCGTCAGTCTGGGGACTGAAGGGTCCCAGGTTCGATTCTGGTCAAGGGCATGTACCTTGGTTGCGGGCACATCTCCAGTGGGGAGTGTGCAGGAGGCAGCTGATCAATACTTCTCTCTCATCGATGTTTCTAACTCTCTATCCCTCTCCCTTCCTCTCTGTAAAAAATCAATAAAATATATATTTTTTAAAAAAGCTGAACTCCCTGGAAGATCAGTCTCCCCCCCCCCCCCCCACCCACACACTTCAATCATCCACCAAATGTATAACAAAACACTCCTAGATCCTAGCACTGTCTAGGCCTTGGAGAGCCAACGGTGGAATGAGATACTTCCCATCTTTAAGAGGATCACCCATTAGAAGGAGAGACACATAATGGGACTGTTTAGGGATCTTGGTCTCTGCTTCACCTTGACCTTTAACCCTCAATCCATGAGTAGAGACCAATCTGGAAGGGACTTTTTGTGGTGGATCTGGGCTGTTACAGGAAAATCCCATAGCACCTGGAGGTGTCCCCTCACCTGCATTGGTTCAAACAACTTCCAGGCTGGAGTCCTATGGGGATGGTGGACACAAGGCCACTTCCTTCTCTAGCTGGGGAGGAGCGTTGATCACCACTCTCACCTATTACTCTGAAAAGTGATTATCTGTCAAGGTTCATCTGAGTCCTTAGCCTCCCGCAGACTCCATCCTCCCCACCTCCCTCCACCAGACAGTCTTGATGGTGGCTGAGGATCTCTTCCCAGGAAGTGAGAGGGAGAAAAATTACCTTGTACTCTACTTCACCACCTGTTTGGTTTGGCAGTTGCAGCAACAGCTTATGTCCCGCCAAGCCTGATAACAGAACTGTCAAGGTCCGTGGACAATCTGGCCCTGGGAGTTGAGCAGAGGATTCTAGGAAATTGTGGAGATTGCCTGCAATTTGGGCCACCTTAAATTAGACTCCCCTGCTGAGGGATTGCAGACGCTGCAAATTGCAAGTAGGGTAGGCTACTTTGCTTCCCTCTGCCCCAGCTCTTAAAGCATTCTCAAAGACCATCATCGCTAGAGACAGCTGGATTTGGGCTTGAATCCCTGTGTGTGACCAGGTGTGTGACTGTAGATAAATTACTACATGGGGACAGTCTTTCATGGGAATGATAACTGTCAGTCAGGATGCTTTTTATTGTGAGGGAAAGGAATGCAAAAGGGAAACTATAGGCTTATTAAATGAGAGGTCCAGGAGAATGTCAGGTATGGCTGGATCCAGATGATCGGATGAGGTCTTCAAGAATCCATCTCTCACTGTAACTTGGCTGTTGTTGTTCTCCTTTTCACTTCTATACCTTTTCACAACCCCCCTCTTCCCGGAGGCTCCCAGAAGTTCCAGCAGAAGGGAGATCTTCACTAGCCCAATAATTCCAGAAAAAGTCTCAGGATAGAATTTCATTGGTCAATCCTGAGGTATGTCTCCATCCCTAAGCCAATTGCTATGGCCAGAGGTTATGTGCAATATTTCCAATTACTAATTGGCCAGGCGGAGGTTATGTGCCCACACCCAGGAACTCAAGCACCAAGGAAATACGTAGGAGGTGGTGATGGTGGATCCCCAAAGGAAAATAGAGGAGACGGTATTGTAGAGAAAGAGGGAATAGGTTTCAATTAGGTGAAAATAGCTTCCT
>NW_005367431.1:1301227-1302900 GCF_000412655.1 Myotis brandtii | reverse complement strand
CAGAAAGAATATATACAACCTCATGTTCATAGTAGCACTATGTTTAAAATGGCTAAGGTTTGGAAATAGCCCAAGTGCCCATCAGTAGATGGCTGGATAAAAAATATGTGGTATAGCCCAGCTGGTGTGGCTCAGTGGTTGAGCATTTACCTATGCACCAAGAGGTCACTGGTTCGATTCCCGGTCAGGGCACATGCCCGGGTTGCAGGCTTGGTCCTCAGTAGGGGGTGTACAGAAGGCGGCCAGCCAATGTTTCCCTCTCATCAATGTTTCTATCTTTCTCTCCCTTCACCCTTTTCTCTCCTCTCTCTAAAAACAAATAAAAACATATTTTAAAAAAAGATGTGGTATATTTACACAATGGAATATTATGCAGTTATAAAAAAGAAGGATCTCTTACCCTCTAAGACAGCATGGAGGGACGTGGGGAGTATTATGCTCAGCAAAATAAGACAGAGAAAGACAAGTATCACATGATCTCACTCATATGTAGAATCTAATGAACAAAATAAACTGACGAACAAAACAGATCCAGAGACATGGAGGCATGGATCAGACTGACAAATCTCAGAGGGAAAGGGGAGTAGGAGGACATGAAGAGATTAGCCAAAGAACTTATATGCATATATGCATATATGCATAGCTCACAGACACAGACAATAGTGTGGTAGACCGGGGTGGGGTGGGTGTGAGGTGGAGGGGGTCAATGGGGGGAAAAAGGGGACATCTGTAATACTTTGACACATTGATGTTTGAGTCCAGAGACAGTGGTAATAAATGCTCCGCAGCTAGTTTTGATCTGGTAGATGCCCCCCGTGCCACAGGGTTATTCTTTACGGGATGATGGTCATGTGCTTCTAAATCCATCATTAGGCTCAAGTTTTGTGTCTCCAAATGAACCTCCTAGACTAACTACTAGAGGACTCTTTCTAAAGTCAAAACTGACCCATTCCTGAAGAACAGTATGGTGGCTTAGAACACGGGTTCTAGAATTTGAATACCCTGGTTCAATTCACCACTTAATCCCCCTTTCACCACTTAATGGCTATGTGGCCTTTGGTAATTTACCTAACCCCTCTCTGCCTCAGTTTCCAACACTGATAATGGGGAAACTTGGAGTGGGAGTAAGCCTTCCCCAGTTCTAAATCCTATCTAATAAAGAGGGAATATGCTAATTGACCCTCACGCCATTGCAAAAGATGGCGGCGCCCACAGCCAATAAGGAGGGGATATGTTAATTGACTGCCCTGGCCTCAAAGATGGTGGTGCTCACAGCCAATAAGGAGGGAATATGCTAATTGACTGCCACACCTTCAAAGATGGCGGTGCCCACAGCCACAAGATGGCTGGCAGGGGAGAGCTGTTGTGGGCGACCAGGCCTGCAGGGGAGGGCAGTTGGAGGCGATCAGGCTGGCAGGCAGAAGCAGTTAGGAGCAATCAGGCAGGCAGGCAGGCAAGTGGTTAGGAGCCAGCAGTCCCGGACTGTGAGAGGGATGTCTGACTGCCAGTTTAGGGCCGATCCCAGGAGTCGGACATCCCCTGAGGGGTCCCAGATTGCGAAAGCGTACAGGCCAGGCTGAGGGACACCCCCCCCCCGCATGAATTTCGTGCACCAGGCCTCTAGTTAATAAAATAAAAAGGCAAGCAACTAACTTAAAGAAAATATTTGAAAA
>NW_005367431.1:1291781-1300815 GCF_000412655.1 Myotis brandtii | reverse complement strand
CCCCCCCCCCCCCCCCCCCTGCACAAGTTTTGTGCACCGGGCCTCCAGTAATGAAATAATAGCTTGATGACTCTCTGAGCACCGCTCTGTGCCTAAGGCACAACTGGCACCATCGGAGGCTTAGAAAAACCCACTCACTCATCCAGACCCCTGGGCAGTGGGGCTCAGGAAACAGGCCCAGGTGTCACCCATGCTCCTGCTCTTCACCGCCTCCACAGTGACCACACCAGGCTTGCACCCTGCTGGCCTCGCCCTCAGCAACCGGCTTCCACCCTCAGAAAGTGCTCCTTCCCTCTGGGCTCCAGCCTGCCTCCTGGAGCTTCTGCCTCTGCTCCTTGTTTTGCCCCTGGAACTGCACAGTGAGTTTAATCTCCTCAGTAACAGCAAAATAAACTCACTAAACTCCATTAGAGCGTGTGGTCTCATAGACAGGGTGCAGAACTGCTGTGCCTCAGACGCGTCTCCATAATTACTAGCACCATGGAAATTGCAGGGATTAGAGACTCGACTGGAGACGGGGACAGATTGTGTCACCAAGAAAGTACTGATGAGCGGAACTTCCGCACGCTAAGGCGGGCTGGGATTTGCATTAAATTAGGAGGCAGGTCTGTGCCCATTAACTCCATGGGGACTGACACTGACCTTCTAGGGCAGCGGTTCTCAACCTGTGGGTCGTGACCCCTTTGGCGGTTGAACGACCCTTTCACAGGGGTCGCCTAAGACCATCCTGCATATCAGATATTTACATTACAATTCATAACAGTAGCAACATTACAGTTATGAAGTAGCAATGAAAATAATTTTATGGTTGGGTCACAACATGAAGAACTGTATTTAAAGAGCCAGAAGGTTGAGAACCACTGTTCTAGGGTTTGTGTCGGAACCAGGGAAGTGGGGGAGGAGTGGGGGTAGGGGTAGACTGTAGTGATTTGGTAGTAGCCCATCTTTAATAAATGGACTCATTCTGCATCTCAATGTTCATCTGGGCTAACCCCATTTTCTAGGCCAGAGAGCATTCCTCCACCATCCCTTCTCTACTACTGTCCATCCCCAGAAGGGACTTGCCTGCCATCCACACCGCTGGCCCATGGGGACCTGGACCCTAGTACAGGCTTTCTGATGCTGCATCCAGTGACCTTCCCATTAGTCCTGGTCCCTGTCCGCTTTGGTGAAAAATGTCTGTGTACCAGGCTGTCATCAGGTCAGCAGAAAATGCCATGTTGTCAAAAGAAGACTGCTTTTCGTGCACCCGTGTGATCCATAAGCAACCTCGGGGAGGGCAGGATGGAGCAGGGCCTGGCTCCTCTGAGCTCTAGTCTCACCGCCTGGCACACAGACTGGCGCACTCAGCGCTGCCTCCCATCGCGTACTCACGCCAGGCAGTGTTGATTGATGTCAGCGCCGCTCCCACTACGAGTGGACCTCGCAGTCTTATCCAATACTGGAGTTAAATGAAATGAAAGCTATTTGCTATACTCAGTCTTTATAAGCTCCATCAACCAAGAGAAAAAGTGCACAATTTGTGACTTTCTATTTCCCCCCACCTAAAACCCACTATTGAGCATCAACCATGCCATAACTGTGTGAAATGCTAGGGTAGAATTATTGCAAGAATGGCCCCAATTCCCCATCCCTCCCTGTAATGAAGCCTTTTGCTATACAGCTTTGCAGCTTCTTCTGCCAGGTACAGGAGTCGATTTCCCCACTCCTTGTACCTGGGATGGCCTTGGGACTTCCTTTGCTTGATAGAATAGAATGGAAACGATGGCAGGACAGTTCAGAGCCTGGGCCCCAAGGCTCTGCATTCTTCCACCCAATTTCTTGGAATCCTGCTGCTCTCATGGGAACAAGCCTGGGCTAGCCTGCTGGAAGATGAGAGACCCCATGGCTTAATCACCCCCTTACCTCAAATGACAGCCAGAGAACTGTCATTCACCTGAGTAAGGCTATCAAAGACCAACCAGCTCCCGCTGACCTGACCGCCTACCACAGACAGGTGAGCAGGTTCAAGTGGAGTCAGCCAACCCCTGCCCATTCAAAAGTATCCCCCAGCTACGTTACAGTCTCTAGAACGAAATAAGTGCTCATTGTTTTAAGACAATAGATTTTGTATTCCTCTTTAATGCAACCACAAGTAACATGCACTACCTAACGTATTTCCTTCGATAATTTTATGTGATAACAATGACCCGCATTTTACAGATGGGAAGGTTGAGGCTCAGAGAAGTGAAGACTTGTTTGAGGCCATCCTGATAGTAATCACAGAGCAAAAATTCAACCCAGGTTTTTCCGACTCCTTTGTCCATGTTTGATGTAGCTGAAGAGCCTCTAATACTGGAGTGGCAAGCGGGTTTCATTTCATTTGCCAATGTCAGTTAATTGGCAATGACTGCCTGTAATGTAGTGTTGAAAAGACGCCGGGAAAAATAAGAGTACTGTGGTTGATTAGTGATGTCTGCCAGGGGTGGGGAATGCAGAAGCAGCAGTGTGAGTGCTGTACATTTGCCATGGAAGTTTTGTGGATACCCAAACCCAAAGTATGAGTGAATTTTGGCAGACGTATCAGGATTTGTCACTGAGGCAGAGCAGGGTGTCTGTGGGCACCACCTGCTCTTACCTAAGATGACCATATACTCTTGCTTCATATACAGATGCTGGGTGCCCTAGTTGTCAGCCTCGCTGCCTCCGCTATCTGGCCCAGGGTGACAATAGTATTGTTCACCTCTTAGGGTTGGTGTTAGGATTAAGAGATAATGAGTGATAAATTAAAGCATTTAATTTCCAGGCAAAAATGATGACATAAAGACATTTGAACCCCACTCCTCTCCCCAAATCAACTAAGGACAATAACAATAAAAAATGGAATGTAGGAGTAGTTGTCCACCCTCTCCCCCACCCCTGAATTTTTATTGAAATCAGAAATGACCACAGACCCAAACCACAAACTCTGAAGTCTTTCTGCCCCAATACTGTGACATCTAGACCAGCACACAGAAGAAACTGTGGCTACATCCAACATTCTGAGTATGTTTTGTGGATAGGAAACCTGAAGCTTTGTGGGAGATGTCCCAGATCTGAAGACTTTATCTAAAAATCCTTGGCTTAGAGCACTGGGACCCAGACACAGTCTCCCTGGAGTCTTGGCTGGGGCCACACTGACCGCTGAGTGTCAGACACTGAGCTGTGCTCCCACAACAAAGGAAACCACTGATGTGGTGAGAGAGGCTAAGAGGATAAACCCACATGGAAGCTGTAGTCTGCCCAGGGCCGTCCCTCCCCCCTTCCCACACTTCCCTCCCACAAACAGCTGGCCCCTTTCAAACTCGAGTTAAGAAGAAACCAACACAGGAACTGTGCATAGATGCCCCAGAAAAAGGAGAAAGAAAACATAAACAAAGGCAGATGAGACATATACACCACAAGAGGAATTGCCCAAAGAAATGGGGAAAACAGTTGTTGGTCCCAATCGCCATCAATTTCAAGTGACACAATGTTTCTTTAAAGAGACTTGAGTAAGAAATATGAGAATTAAAAGAAGTGATTATAAAGTAACAGCCTGTGATGAAAATCAAGCTGGCTGTTCCCAGGAATGAAAAAGAGAGAGAGAGAAAAAGAAACAGGAGAGATTAAAACCACATTAGAAACATCAATGAATAAAATGAGTGTGATAAACTACAATAAGGAACATTGTGAATAAGCTATAGAAAGCCATACAACATTAAATAGAAAAGAAGAGCCTTTTTTGGGGTCAAAGGTTAGAGTGATAAGAGGCTTAAAAGACTGACAGAGGTTATTCAACAAATCAACCTTGTATGGAACAAATGGTATACAATATTAAATTACACAAAAATAAAAAACTGAAAAAGTCATGAATCTGCTGATCCAAATTGCACATGATCACCCAGGAAAAATTGCTGAAGAAATATCAGCTCTAAGATAATCTGAATGAAATGATTGAGCTCCAAAAAGGAAAGATTTATCTGATAAAAAGGTCAAATTACAATGGAGGAAGAAATCAGGTTTGCATGAATATTTCTGTAATAATGATGCAAAACAGAGTGGGACGATGTCTACAAAGTTCTGAGGGAAAGAAAATACACTCTGAAAATTTTATACCCAGCTAAGTTGTCTTTCAAGTAAAAAGGCAACACATTCTCCAGTGTGCAGAACTTAGAAAACAACATTCTGATTCTTTCTGGAAAAATTATTCCATTAAAAAATTTGAAATGAAAAAAGAACAAAGAAAAGGCAAAGATGTGGTTAAAAGTTTTAAAATAAAAAAGAAGAAAGGCAGGCAGGTAGGCAAGAAGGACTGGGGCTGAGAACAGACTATTTAAATGCAAAGCTCACTCTAAATTGCCATGAGAATTGTGCTTCCAAACCAGCATGAAATGTTATAAACCCTGACAAGGTAATAATAATGTTTTAAGGAACAGTGTAAGTGCGCTAATTTCCTAAACTTTATTACCAGCGAGTCAATACATTCAGTCTAGAATCAAAACATAAAGTGTTTTATTTTAAAGCATGACCACAACATCTTAAAATTTTACAAGCTTTCTTCTTAACTATAAAAGTATTGTAGGAAAAAAATCTCTTGTGAAACAACATTTATCTGAAGTTAATATTTATTCAGTTTAACCTCAATTAAGGTATTTTTTCTGTTAAATTTAAGTTAAATTATATTTAATATGCTTTTATGAAAAATAGGATGTATAATTTTTTTCTTCATCTATCTTTCCTTCTATCCAAATATGTGCATAGAGAAGTGCTTAGAATAAGATTCACCAAATATTGAACTTACTAATATTATTATTTTTGGTAATATTTAGTATTGCTTGGATGTTTTACACTATACATTTATCTTTAAATTTTTAAAAAAAATCCTCACTGGAGGATATATTTTTCATTGATTTTTAGAGAGAGAGTGGAAGGGAGAGAGGAGGAGGGAAGAAATACAGAGAGAGAGAGGGAGAGAGACATCAATTGGCCACCTCTCATACATGCCCCGACCGGGCTGGGGATCAAACCTACAATTAGTCTGCTGGCCGATGCTCTAACCACTGAGCAACCAGCCAGGGCTACATTTGCCATTTTCACAAAATAAGAATTTATTACAATTATTTTGGTGACATCAGTCAGATCTCAGATTGTGTCTTGCTCAGTGAACTCAAATCTAGTGTTTTGACAGCCTCCCATCAGACCCAGGAGGTAGGGACTTTTATTAAAATGTCCACTTTACAGGCGAGAGACTGAGGTATAGAGAGGTTGAGTCACTGGTCTCAGGTCCTGCTGTTCGGAATGGTAGAGCCAGGCTGTGTAGCTCTGTCACCTGCATTCTTAGCCACCCCTCTCAGCCTCTGTCCACTCTCCTCCTACCATCCAGGCCCCTGATAGGTCATGTAGTGACAGCAGGAAGATTCCACCCAGCAGCTGTGTATGGTCATCGATAGGCATCCACCATTAGCTTAGCCACACTCGACCCCTCGAGTCGGGGGGCAGCTGAGCTGTCTGGGGAGATTGAAGATTGAGCATTTGGGGATGGGGTCAAGCCCTCCCTGTGAGGGCTGTGTGACCTTGGGCCAGCCAGTTAACCTCTCTGGGTTGTCCTTTCTTCCTGGGCTTTGCTTCCTGCCGGGTGCAAGAGAGAAGTTCAAGGGGATAAGAACACACTTTACAAACCTGAGAGCCGAGAGGGATTAATTGAGGGCCTGTGGGTATCTTTGTCACCACGGGGACCTTCCTGTTCTCGAGCAATCCCAGGGCACAGTAAGAAGCTCCTCTCTCCTCCCCTTGCACTGCTTTTCCTGAACCAAATCCCCAGCAGGCGAGCAAGTGAAAGCTATGATTGCGCTGTCTCTATCAATATCCCTCCCACTGTTTGCGTCCTCCCTGTGGGCTGAGCAAGAGAGATCCACTCCTGCCTCTGGAAGCTCTAAGCCTTGCCAGGCCCTCAGGTTCCTTAGAACCCCTGCATGTCAGAGCTGGACCCCAGGATGCCGTCAGGCTCAACCCTTTCACTGTGCAGATGGGGAAACTGAGGTCTGAGAATAAATAGTAACAACAACAATCATTGTCTGTCAACACTCTCAGGTGCACATGATGGGAAAAAATCCACATGGAGCTGATTTCAGCACAAAGGGGAGGTATTGGCATAGGTCAGCGATTTTCAACCTTTCTCATCTCCTGACACACATAAACTAATTACTAAAACTCTGCGGCACACCAAAAATGTATTTTTTGCTGATCTGACAAAAAATAGGTATAATAATGATTCATTCACACTGAACGGCTACTGTTATGTTGGCTGTTGTCATTTTTTCACTTGACAATCTAAGGGAAAAGAGGTCAGTGCCCCTGCCTAAATAGTCAGGTATTGCACACTTTAAAAATTCTTATGGCACACCTACTCTGACTTTTCAGTTATCCACGCCAGCGATTTGGCAAATCGCTGGCATGGATAACTGAAAAGTCAGAGTAGGGCTTCAGGAATGGCTTGATCAAGGCCTCAAACAATGTTACTAGCTCCGAGTCTCACTCCCTCTCTGCTCTGGTTCTGCCTCATTGGCTCCGACCTCAGACCCTGTGTGATGGGAAGATGGTTGCAGTAGCTTTTTTGTCTCTTCAGGTTCAATGTCAGGGGCAGAGAGCATGTGCCTCTGCACCAGCACTCCCAGCCAATGCTGTGTGCACCTTGTTTGCTCTTATTGGGCCCCGTGACCATCCCCGAGTCAATAGCTGTGGCTGAGTTATTGTCATACCCTGACTCGTCGGGGCCTGGGGTGAAGCCCCAGGACTGCAGACTGCGAGTGGAAGAAGGAGGATGCTTTTGATTCCTCCCCAAGTCAAGGTTGTCGTTGACATGAGGACATGGGTTCCGGGGGTCCAGGCACGATGCCCGCTAGAGTCCACATGCTGGATGGAGCACCTATGCACACAGATGCTGCTCTGAGCACTTGGTACCCATTTTCACAAATCTTCCCGGCAAGCTGCCAGGCGCCATCCTCACGAGGAGGAAGAAACATAAGGTGGAATGCGAGGCCACTCACCTGAGGACATGACTAGGAAGGGTTCAGGGTCAGCTCACCACAGTGCATGTTGGGACAGTTACCACAGGGGCAACTGAGGCTCAACCCAGATGGAGGGCAGATGTAGGCAGGACCTGACTCTTCTTTCCCACTTTGTCCAAAAAAAAAATCACTGAGCGGGTGAGTTAGGCCAGAGACTGCAAGGCTGGCCCTGCAGCTCCCACTTCCCATTTTCAGCTCCCTTCCTCCTTGGAGGGGGCCATAGGGGCAAAAGGGGGGCGTCTCTAATGTTCTCAACAATAAGATAAAAAGAAAAACCCATATAGGAGCAAGGTAGGAGGATCCATCTAGGCTGTGAAACGTGTACACGGGAGCCGGTAGAAGGCGCGGCCAGGGCGTGGGAGAGCACAGCCCGCACAGAGACCCAGAGCAGAGGGCCAGAGGAGTGGAACACAGCAAGACGGGTACCTGAGCAGGATCCTGCCACGCCCGAGCTGCCCTCACGGCTGGGTGTTGGGACACCTTCAGGTGGGCCGCCAGAAATTCCAGGGTGCTGTGACCCCAAATATTGAGAACCATCTTGATTTTAGCAGTGGTTCTCAACTTTCCTAATGCCACGACCCTTTAATACAGTTCCTCATGTTGTGGTGACCCCCAATTTCATTGTTACAAACTGAACATAATTAAAGCATAGTGATTAATCACAAAACAATATGTAATTATATATGTGTTTCCGATGGTCTTAGGCGACCCCTGTGAAAGGGTCGTTCGACCCCCAAAGGGGTCGCGACCCACAGGTTGAGAACCGCTGCTTTAGAGGGTCGGCAGCCACCTTTTGCTCCTCGGCTCTGGGCTGCACGGCCACCTGGCTGGAGGGGACTGGGGTCCTCAAGGGCAAAGTGACCCTGTGAGTGCCCCTCCTGGTGCTGGGCCCTCCTGCCACCACCCGCTTCCCTTGTTTCCTTCTCCACTTGCAGGTCAGGGCTCGGGCTGGGAGGTTAATGGAAACCTGGAAGGGGCTCGGAAGGGAAATTGCTATTATGTTGCCTTTTTCTCTCCTTCTGCTGCGCGGTCCTCTGTCCTCACCCAGACATCAGCCAGCGCTCCTGCTCGTAATTTCAAAGTCCTTTAACTTTTCCAGGTCAGAGTTTTATTGCTTTTGGCCAAAGGCCACTTCAAAATTTATACAGCGGAGAGGAGGTACAGCGCGATCTTTAGAATAAGTTCGCGGGTTCAGATGGAGCCCGAGGCCTGATTTAGTGGCTCTGAAATGCCTTTCACTGGAGCTGGCCCAGCAGCTGGCACCCACGCTGCAGACGCGGCCATTGGGCGGTTGGACGCGGTTCCTCTCCCCCAGGTGCACCCTGATCCCTGAAGGGCTGGCGGTGGCTCCAGGCCTGGGCAGAGGGGGCGCCAGCGGACAGGCCACGGGTGAGAGTTCACTGTCTGCTTTGCACCCAGGGCAGCCGCTGTGGTTGTGGGCCAGATCCAACCTCTCCGTGCCTCAGTTTCCTCGTCCACACGTGGGGTGAGTAGCTACACCCCGGTGACTGTTGTGAGGGTGCAGCGAGGTGATTCGGATGAAGTCTGTGTGCCAGACACTCAGGGTTTCCAGAACTTTCCATCAGACCCCTGTCTCCTGGTCATGGAAAGCGAGGAGGCAGACATTGGAGGGTGGTTTTGTCTCTCACTGAACCACAAGCAGGACCTGGGGCCCCGAGGGAGGCCGGGAAGTGTCCTGGAAGGAAGAGCCACCCGTCGGGCCCTGACTGACGGGCTCCCACAGGTCTGCTGGGGCCGCGGGGCCTGGGGCTGGACAGAGGGGCTGCCGACGGGTCAGCACTGCCGGGTCCGCCGAGTGACAGGCACCTGAGGGGTTTCCAGATGCTTCTTGTGGCTGCAGGACCTGAAGCTGAAGGCCCCGGGCCTGGGGCTCACCACCCAGCCCCTCAGTCCCTCCTGGGGAGCCGGGTGAGGGTCTGCAGGGGCCTCCCCCAGGACCCCCCCCA
>NW_005367431.1:1144995-1291758 GCF_000412655.1 Myotis brandtii | reverse complement strand
GGCTGGGTTTGGGGGAGGAATGGAGGATGAGGGATGGGGCCAGAGCTGAGGGCAAACTGGACAAGTCATTCCATTCGGAGCCTCACCTGACGCCCCGCAGAAGGGCAGTGGGGGTTCTGGCCGCAGCTCTGGGAGGGTGGCACCAGGCAGGTGGATGGAGGTCAGCTGGGGCCTGGCACAGAGTCAGACCCCAGGGTGCCTAAAGGACACTGCCAGGTTTAAGGTTTGACTCTGCCACTCTGCAGCCACACTGCCTTGGTCAAGGGACTTAAGTCATCTGTAAGTGGAAGTTAAGAATGGCGGCCACCTCCTGGGGCTTTGTGAGGATTCAGTGGTGGGTTTATTTGAAGCCCATGCAGGCACATAGCTCTACTACCTACCTGCTACGATTACCACCCCGCAGCCCCCACAGGGCTGTCGTGGGATCAAATGAGAGCCTGTGTGAACCGGGCCCTGAGGGGCCTCCCTGTATGTGTGCTGGTGTTTTAAGGATGCATTCATTGATAGAGCACCTACTATATGCCAGGCACTGTTAGGAACTTGGGCACATCAGGAACAAAACAAACCAAGGTCTGGGGGGCAAGCGGCAGGATGAAAGGGAGGGGGTGGTGAAGGCCTCCAGGCAGTTAGGTGACTTTGTAGTCACAAGAAAAACAGGGCAGAGGCGAGGCAATTACCAAGGGGAACTGCCCTGGGGTCTGGGAGAACGTGGCTCTCCCAGAGAACATGTCCTGTGCCCTGAGCCAGACGATGCCCAGCCCTGCCCACCCTCTCAGACCCTCCAGGAGAGAGAGCAGGGGTCAGCCAGCCCACCCAGGCGGTGTCCTCGAAAATAGACCATCTTCCTGGTGACCCAAGTGAAAGACGGATTGTTTGAAAAGTGCTGTTCAAACGGAATTACCTGAACCTTTCTCAGCAGAGCGGGCTTCCCATGGCAGACATCTGGCGAAGGTGTCAATTTCCATAATTAATTAGACCTTCCCGAGTCCTGACACCGCATCTGTTGGCAGGTGCTGCCTGCCGAGTCTGCAGGATGGGGGACAGGGAGGGACTGACCCCACACCTGGGTACTGCCCCACCCATGGGAGCTCAGGGAACCTCAGCCACTAAGACAGCCCCGGGTGGGGCAGCTCTACCCTCGGGGACAGTTTCTGAGACTCAGAACAGGCAAATGGGCGGCAGAGTGTGTGTGTGTGTGTGTGTGTGTGTGTGTGTGTGTATGTGTGTGAGAGAGACAGAATGTGACAGTAATAGTGATGATGATGTCACAGTTCTGGTGTACAGAGTGCCTACTCCGCTGGGAGGAGATTAGATTTTACCGACAGGGGCTCGTTTAATTCTAATGACAAAAGCGGCGCAGTGTGTGTGTGTGTGTGTGTGTGTGTGTGTGTGTGTGTGTGTGACAGAATGTGACAGTAATAGTGATGATGACGTCACAGTTCTGGTGTACAGAGTGCCTACTCCGCTAGGAGGAGATTAGATTTTACCGACAGGGGCTCGTTTAATTCTAATGACAAAGGCGACTACATGATTTATGGTTCCACTGGGACCCTTCAGAGAGTGGAGGGGGGTGTTAATAATGACACCCCCCTTGGGCTCCTGGACAGGTGGACTCCTCCACTTCAGGTCTCAGCTCAGATGTCATCTCCCGGGAGCCCTCTTGACCACTCTCTGAAGTCTGAGCCCCACTTTCAGTAGCACACTGTCCCCCGTACTGTTCCGTGTCCTGGTCCTGTCCACAGGCCTCTGCTCTCATCTGAGCCACCTTTACACCCTCATCGACGCGCCCCATCCTGAGTCAGTCAGCTGCTGCTGTGTCTGTCACCTCTCCCATCACCCAGTGAGCCCACTGCTGCTCCCCTGTGACTAGAGCAGAGCTGGGCCACAGTAGCTGCTCATCAAATGATGGGAGGTGGGAGGATGGGTGGCGATGAATGAATTAATGACAAGTTGTGAAACAGAGGAACTGGGATAGGAGCTCACGGGCTTTGCTGGGGTGACAGCTCTCCTGGGGGAAACGTCTGAAATCTCGGTCACTTTCCTGGCCTGGGGGAGGGGCAGCTGGGGCCTGGGGATGCGCTGCTCTGTCTGAGAGGCAGACTGGTAGATCCGCGCACGTTCCCAGCAAGGTGCTGGGAGGGTGGGGACTTTGAAAGCCCAGCTGTGTTCACCCACCAGGGCTGGGAGGAGGATGAAGGATGCGGCCTGAATCAGAGGAGGGGAGCCGGGACAGCTGCCTGACCTTGGGCCCTGCATTGCCTTCCCCGCCCTTTCTTGTGTGAACAGCAGCCTGCCTAGGGCTGCTTTAAAGAGGAAGGGAGGCAAGGATGTGTGGGCACTTTGAAGCAGTGCCTGGGCTCCAAGGGGAAGGGTCCACTTTGACTCTCCCCTCAATGCACAGGCCTCCTGAGAGGGTCCCCACCCCCCACCCACCCTCCAGCAGCCGGCTGTCCCTGTGCAGGGCTTAATTAAGGGGCTCAGCCAACCAGGCAGGCCCGGAATCCTGTGCCTGGGCTGTTAACTCCTTCTGAGTCAGCCAGTCCTTAGTGACAGATGTGGACAAGTGAGGGGTGGGAGGCAGTGCCAGCAGGAGCCAGGGGTTGGGCTCTGCCCCATGCCCGGGTCAGGATGGGGCCAGGGCATAAATCCTCCGGGGGACTTGGTTTCCCTAACGAAGAGTTCTCACTACAGCCTCTCACAAATCTTTACTGAGCGCCTGGTGCATGCTGGGCACCGTGCTGGGGCTGGGGGTCATGGGAGGGACACAGACCCGGCCACTGACTACCTGGAGGGCAGAGGCCAGCAGGAAGGGCGGGTGTGAGTGAAGTGACCACCCAGGACACAGGAACGCCTGCTGGAGAAGTGCTGCGGGGGCTGGAGGGGCTGCAATGGAGCGACCTCAGACCAGCCCTTCTCTCCCTGCCACCTCAGTGTCCTTGTCTGTAAAATGGGGCCAAGGGGAGGTGTGAGGGCAAAATAAATCTCCCTGTAATGTGCTGGGCACGTGCCTGGCCGGAAATTTCATGATCACCGTTGTCATGATTATTTCAAGTTGCACCATGAGAAGCACGCACGTCAGCGGGAACCAGTCACCACCAGTTTGCCGTGTGGTCTCGGCAAGCTGCTTCCCTCCCTGTCCTCAGTTTCCCCACTGAACACAGAGGGAAAAGGGGGCTCGCTGCTCAGACAGGGGTCGGGCTCTGAGTCAATGGCGGGTCAGGGCCCCTTCCCCAGTTGGGGATCCCAGAGCAGGACGAGGTCACAGCAGCCACCGACCAGGAGGTCTGGGGTGGGGACATGCCATCTTCTCTGGAAACCCTCATCTGTCCCACCAGACGCTGTGCAGCCCGCCTTCTCTTCTCAAACCACTGCTCTGCCCTGCTTAGGTCCCACCCAGGACCTTGGTCCTCTAGGTCAAGCATGTCAAACTCAGGCTAACACGGGCCAAATAAATGAGGCATGCGGCCCGCTGGCCACAAGTTTGACATGCTTGCTCTAGGTCAGTGGTTCTCAACCTTCCTAATGCCGCGACCCTTTAATACAATTCCTCATGTTGTGGTGACTCCCAACCATAAAATTATTTTCGTTGCTACTTCATAACTGTAATTTTGCTACTGTTATGAATCGTAATATAAATATCTGATATGCAGGATGTATTTTCATTGTTACAAATTGAACATAATTAAAGCATAGTGATTAATCACAAAAACAATATGTAATTATATATGTGTTTTCCGATGGTCTTAGGTGACCCCTGTGAAAGGGTTGTTCAACCCCCAAAGGGGTCGCGACCCACAGGTTGAGAACCACTGCTCTAGGTGCTCCCCATCTCATAGAGCAGGAAGCCTAGGGCCAGGATCTGGCTTTGCTCACCATGGTGTCCTGCCCCTTGCACAAAGCCTGGCCTTGCTTAAACTATTTAAAAATAGGTCGGTGAATTAGTAACTAACGGAGGAGCTTGACTAATCCAGCACCTAAGGGTTCCAAATGGGTCTCCCAACCCCACTCTGCCTCCTCACCAACCACCAATGATGTGGGTACAGCAAAGCCCTTTCTCTATTGATATTAATATTATATTAATAGAGGTCTGTTGTGTCATTCCCCCCTCATGTTTCTTCAGCCTCAGAACACGCTAGTTTATAGATGAGGGAAGAGGCTTAGGGGAGGGTCTGACCCACCTGGGCTCAGCTGGGGCCTAGGAAGCCGGGGAGGGACCTCTCGGAAGTCACAAGAGGGCAAAGGGGCTGGGACAGGTGACCCCGTGAGGCTTTGAGTGGCTGCTTCTGACGAGGCCCCCAGAGCCTCTGACCTCCCTGTGGGCCTTGGTGAGGCCCAAAGGGTTAATGCTTGAGATGTTTGAGCCCTGCCAGTCTGCCCCTCCTCAGCGTGATTAATTCAGTTGGTAAAGCTGTATTTACGCTGGAAATTTAATCGTCATTTCGGATGGTAGAGGAATTGAAAAACAAATTGGAAGTGTCAGACGATGCATTAGGATGGGTGGTGGAGTGGAAGCGGGGCGCCCACCTGGCCTCCCCATTGGGTGGCTTTGGGGCCCAAGGAATTAACCAGGTTTCTGTTTCTACAACTGCAGGATCATGAACCACAGGTGATGGGGTGAGGGGGGTGGGGCAAGGGATGAGATGAGAGAGGAGAGACATCCGATGTGGAGTGATGGCAGCATTAGCTGTCACAGAGGAGCTGGGCCTGGAGAGGGGCAGGGGTCTATCCACGATGCCACAGGATGCTGGGGTCTAGGCTCCTTCCGGGGGGCGGGGATCCTGATGGGGGTCTGGCCTCCCAGGAGAGAGATGCTCTTGGCAGCTCTGCCTCAAGGTTCACGCCTCTGAGGGTGGCCTGCACCTCCTCCAAGCTGCCCCTTTGCCTTAGGGAGGGGGCGCCCACCTGCGAGCAGGGCTGCCTCACCAATGGTCTCTATAGGGACAGAGTGAGCTCCGTCTGTGGGAGTCTGCAGGGACCGGGGTCTCCTCAGCAGTGCCTGGTCCCCCAGAGGGCTCCCGACCCCACACAGGACTAGGACTCCCCACTTAGATGGGATGTTTCTAAAGGCAGGGCTGTCTCATCCAGCAGACTGAGCCTGCTAAGGGCAGCTCTGAATCTCCCTCCAGGTCGGTGGCTGCTGAGAACCTATATGTGTCTCCTCCCTCAGACTTGGGTCACCTGAAGTCAGGACTGCCCCCCTTCCCCCCCGCCAGCCTGAGGACTCCCTGAAGGCGGTGGACAAGCCTACGCTATTAGACATCCTCTCCATAGTCCACTTAACAGGCCTGGGTGGGCGGGATCTGTCGAAGTGCCAGTGGTCAGGCTGGCTCTGTCTAGACTTGGCAGACATGTGGAGGGGTGTAGGCAGCGAGCTGGAAATGGAGAGAGGCCACATGCTGACTCCCAAACCCATGGAAACAAGAGAAGGACCTTGTCAGGAGCACCAGGGGCCAAGCGGTCATGAGGATGGGCCCCCACTGTGACCTCCAGCCTGGGAGGACCAGCCCTGACCATACTTAAAAGCCTTCCTGATAACCGTGGAACAGGGAGAGCCCAGCACAGGAGGCAGGGGGTCATCCGTTCATCTCGTAAGCACCTACTCTGTGCCTGGCACCCTGCAGGGCACTGGAGATGCAGCAGGACATAAAGCAGAGAAGGCCCCTGTCCCACAGAGCCTGCAGCCTTGTGGAAAGTGCTAATAAACACACCAAGGAACGAATAAGCTGGATTTCTGGAGTGTTAAGTGCCGTGAAGGAAAAGGAGCAGGATGACGTGGTATAGCGTGCCTGGTGTCGGGTCCTTTTCCAGGAGATCTGGGAAGGCTTTAAAACTCTGGGCTGAGATCTGTGGAGGAGCCACGGGAAGGGTATCCCAGGCACTGGGATGGTGAACACAAAGATCTCGGCACCATCTAGGAGTAATCAAATCCAGGGTGGCCGGGCTGTGGGACATGAGGGACGGTGGGAGACGATGGAGAGGACTGTCGGTTTCTACACAACCTTGTGGCCCTGCGAGGACTCCGAAGTTGATCCTGGAAGCATCAGAGTCCCTGGATGGTTTTCAGCAGGAGAGCGGCACAGTCGTATGTGTTTTTTTCAAGGTCACCCTCACTTTTGTGTATGTGGAGGGGCAAGAAGGAGCAGGGGGACCTGGCAGGGGCCACTGCAGGTGTCAGAGCTGGGGGCCTGGACCAGGTGTAGGCAGTACAGGTGGAGAGAAGCAGGTGAAACCCCGAGGTTGAATCAATGGGACTATGGATGAGACAGTGTTTAAGACAGAACTGGTGATGGATTTGGAGTGGGTGGCGGGGAAAGAGGAGCGTCAGGATGACTCTCAAGTTCTCAGGTTGATTAACTGGTGGATGGAGGTGCCATTTGCAGGCACGGGAAGGCATGGGGGCTGGTCTGGAGGAGGAGGAAGTTCTCTTTTGCAAATGCTGAATTTGAGCTGCCTCCTGGGTATACAACTGGGGATATCAGACATGCGGTTGGCACTTGTTCTGTGCACCAACTTTTCCTTTTCTACTCCCAGACACATGGTGGGATGCACTTCTCTGCCCACTTGAACTTGGAGGAGGTCATCTGACTTGCTTTGTTCAATGAAATATGAGCAGATAGGAGCTTAAGCATCTGCATGATTCCCTTGCTCCTTTTTCTCTCTGCCTGAATGTTGAGAAGTGCTCCATTAGACCTGTCAGCTTGGGTCTTGGAGAGAGGCTAATGTGGCTCAGAGGGGACGGTCAGCCAGGGACAGGTAGTTTGAGTGAGAAAGAAGCCTTTGTGGTTTTAAACCACTGAGATTCTGGGGATGTTTGTTAACACAGGATAGCCTATACTAACTGACTGATACAAAGCTCAGAGTGTGGAACTCAGAGAAGTGCTCATTTAATTTTGAGAGTCACCGTCACCAGTGATTGATTTAACATCTTTAAAAAAAATCATATTAGAAGATACTGGGAGTAACATTAGTGAGAGAAATACCCTTTGCCTTCTCTGCACAGTATGATGCAACACTGCTCCGTTGAGTTCACTACCTTTCCCCCAAAGTCAGGCTTTACCCCAACATCCTCTGAAAAGCTCAAACGCCCAGAATGATTCTCCAAGTCTCGGCCATCTCTGCCACCTCCCTCCCCTGTCAATTTGTCCTTCCCCCGCCCCTCCACAGCCCCAGACATGTCAGCCCTGTAGGGGGGCAGGCAGTGCTGGCTTCAAGCCTGAGGTTTGCCACCTAACAGATGGATGACTCTCAGGGGTAACACCCTCTCTGAGCTTCAGTTGCCCTGAGAAAATGGGACTATGGATGAGACAGTGTTTAAGATTAAATAAAACAAAGCACATGAAGTTCTTGGGACCCACAGTGGTCAATATAGGGTCACTAGTCTTACACCACGATTTCCTGGTCACTACCCTCCTGCCTCACCCACTGTGCAGCCTCTTCACCAGTTTCCCTGCCTCCAGACTCATTATCCCCAGTCATGTCCCCCTGCTGCCTCCAGAAACAGCTCCCAAGGCAAGCTCTGACCGTGTCACTCCTGTGCTCAGAACCAGCCATGGCTCCCTATTACCTACACAGTGATGTCCAACCTCCTCACCCTGGCCTTAGGCCCTCCTTTCCTCTCTCCCACACAGCAGCAACCCGATCCGTATCTTCTCCCTTAAACAGTCTCTTAATCCCGCAGTCAGAGTGGTCTAAAGAGCCCTGGCATGAGAGGCAACCTGAGTTCTAGTTCCTGCTCTGCAACGATTTGTAGTGTAGCCTTGGGGGAGTTTCTTGCCCTCTCTGGGCCTCAGTTTCCCCATCCAAGGAATGGAGGGGAGAGGGGAGGCTGAAATCAATCATCTCAATGCTTCATCGTAAAGCAGACATCCCGTTTGTGGGAGCCTAGCTACTACCTCATTCCCAGCACGGCTCGGCCTGTCCCCACTTCCCCATCTCTCCCTCCCCCCTCTGCAGTGGGAGAGATGGCTCCGAAGGTCTGAGCAATTAAACCTCAGGGAGGCGGGGTCTGGTCAGCGCCAGGGCTGGAGTGCAGGTTAGACTGAAATTGCCCCTTGTTTCCAGGATTCCGAGTGGGGCGCTGGGAGGAGGTGGGCAGAGTCCTGAGCACAGGGGGCGTGGGTGTGGCCGGTGAAAGGGGGTGGGTGGTGGGCAGGGAGTGAGGGGGACAGTGACATTCACTGAGTTCATTCTGAGCAAAATGCTCACCAACATCGTATCTTTTTTTCAAAGTGCCATGTAAGTGTCAGTTATTATTATTATGCTTAACCTTCATAATTGCCCATCATTATATTAAAATAGCTCCCATTTAGTAAGCACTTACCATACACTGGGCCCTGCTTTAACTTCTCTTAAGGCTCCTGACTTACCTAATTGTAATGATACCTCTACAAGACACCTGTTCTTTTATTATGGTCTCCCCACTTTATGGGTAAGAAAATTGTGTGGTTAAGCAATTTACCCAAGGTCCGGCAGCTCACAGGTGTGCAGGGCCCTATCTGAATCCAGGTCCTCAGGGCTGTGCCTACTCAGTGCCCTGCACGGCCCATATAGACCATACTGCTACCCCTACCCTCACACCCTTGTCCTCATTTGACAGGTGAGGAGACTGAGGCTAAGAGGAGGGGAGGGACCTGCCTAAGGTTGCAATGGGGGGACCAGCCTGCTGGTTTTGGGGAGACAACAGAGGTGGAGGAGTGATGGGGACCCTCACAGAGTAAAGAAGGGAGGAAGAAGATGGACTTAAGGGTCATCAGGGGCCTGGGTTTGAATCCCTGCCCCAACAGGTCCCTTCAGGGACTCCAATTATGTGTGTACAATAGAGTCTGAATTTGTCCCACTGCTGCTCTATTTAAAAAATTCTCTTTCTCTCTGTGTTTCAGTTTAAATAGTAACTATTGCTATGGTATCCTATTCATTAATCTTTTCTTTTGCAGTTTCTAGTCTGCTGTCAATTCCATCCAGCGTATATATCATCTCACACATTGTAGCTTTCACCTCTCAATGTTCCATTGATCTTTTTGATATTTTCCATGTCTCTATTTCACTTTGAGAACATGTGACATACAGTTATAATAGCCTTTAAAGTCCTTGTCTGAGAATGCTATCATCTTCATCACTCCTGAAGTTGGTTTTGGTGGATTCATTGATCTCCTCATCATGGGTTTCACTTTCCTGTTTCCTTGAATACCTGCTAATTTTTAACACGTTAAGCGCCATGTCAGTCACTGGTGACTGAAACAGAAAGGAAGACAAAAAGGTTTGGTGCTTAATGTGTTAATCGACTCCAAGGTGTCGTGAATTCTATCTTGTTGGATCCTGGGTAGTTTTCTATTTCTATAAAATTTCTTAAGCTATCTTCTTTGGTGTATTTAAGCCACTTGTTAATAGTTTAATCCCTTTGGTCTTGTTTTTAAGAATTGTTAGCAGACCCAAAGTAGTGCTTAATCCAGGGGCATTTACTCCCCATGATCTAGGCAAGAATCTCTGTGTATCTACTCAAATCCCTGAGAACCATGGGGCTCCCAGTCGGGCTAGTGGAAGAGGCTCGATTCCCAGCCTGTGTGAGTGCTGGCTCTGTTATTCCTCATCCTTTCAGGCGGTCTTTCTCCAGAGTTTCCTCAAATGGGCACACTTATCTGGACTCAGTGGACTACTTGAGAGGGACCCTCTGTAGATCTTCTGAGTTCTCTGTTTTCTTCTCTCTCCTCGTGGTACTCTCTGTCCTATGGACCCGAAGTGTCCTGTTCCTCCTGGGTTCTCAGCAGTGTCTCAGCTGCACCTGGTTCCTCTCCTCTGCTTCATGGCCTAGAAATTCTCTAGACAGGGGATCACTGGTCTCACCTCTCTGTGCCCCATCTCTCAGGGATTGCTGTCCTCCGCTGTCTAATGTCAGTGTCTTAGTCCTGGTGCTTGACTTCCGGGGCTGGTTTCCTTATTCACCAAAGGGGAATATAAGAGTAACTAGAGGCCCGATGCACGAAAATTCGTGCAAGAGTAGGCCTTTCTTCCCCCAGCTGCCGGCACTGGCTCCCCTTGGCCCCCGGGACCCGGGCTTCCTTCCTCTGGCCACCTGCAGGCCCCCAGGACCCAGGCTGGCTTCCCTCTGGCCCTGGCTTGGTCAGGAAGGACGTCTGGAGTGATGTCTGGAAGACGTCCGGTCTAATTAGCATATTACCCTTTTATTATTATAGATTACCCCCCCTTCCCAGAGTTGTTGTGAAGATTAAATGAGATAATCTACCAAACCACCAAGCCCCAGGCCTAGTATCCAATAAGTACTCAATAGATGGTGCCTGCTACTATTATATCACTGCTGTAACCACTGCTATATGGTACTAATGGCTGAGGAAATGCATAATGGGCAAAGCCATCAGGAATTCAGAGATGTCTTTATAATCACAGTAGCACATGATAATTATATAGAATAAAATAGTGGCCTGTTATGTGCTACGCCAGTGATTCCATGTACACTCAGTGCTTGGTGCTGTTACGTGCTAGGTATACAGCAGACAAATTGGAGAACCCCTGGCAACAGCCATCCCCAGGAGTTTAATAAGCACCCTGACCTGGGTGCAGACAAAGCCAAGGGGGATTTCTGATCGCACAGTTATGGCAGCGTTGCAGCAACAGGAGTAGGAGTCACCTGGGTCCGGCTTCACCCCCTCCCCTGCTCCCCACACAATCAGAGTTGTCAGCAGCCCGTTCTGGGTTCAGAGCTGGGCTCTTCTCCCCTCCCCACCCTTAAGTCTCAAGCACTTGTGGCTGAGGTTTGTGGTTCTTTTTTCTTTCTCTCAGTGAATACATAATTGTCTCATAGGATGAGCCGAGATGATGGCTGTAATAAAACCGGTTCATTACATCCCTCTACACAGAGCTGTTTAATGAACACATGGCTGCCAGCCCTCCTTGGCCCCTGAGTCAAATGAAAATGAAATGCATTCCACAGTATCATTTAATTAGTTAGGGAGTGGGCTGGGGAGAGGGAGGAGATAGTATGGGGCAGAGACAGAGAAAGGAGAGAGCATGAGGGTGGGAGAGAGAGGGGCAGGGGAGAAGCAGAGAGGATGAGGGAGGGCAGGAAGGAGGGAAGAGGGTGAGGGGAGGAAAGGAGTGGGCCAGGAAGGGGGAAGAGGTAAGGTGGGACCTACATTTGGATCTAACTCTCCAAATCCCTCTTGTAGGGAGGGAAGTACTGGGTGGGCTCATGATTCCCATTGGAAAATGAGGACAAGTTCTATGTGCTGCCCACCGCGTTAGGGGCTAGATGAGACAGGCTCCAACCATGAACACAACAGACAAGATCTCTGCCTTCTTAGGTGGAGAAGACAGGTATTCGGCAAATAGTCACATCATGAATACACAGAAGTACAGGTAGCTTGTGGTTATTTGCAGGATTGTGTTTAGAGGAGGGGTACAGAGTGGTTAAGAGAGTGGGCTCTGAAGAATGACTGCCACATTATGGGAATAATGAGCAAGTGACTGGGAATGTGAGCAAGTTACTTAACCTCTCTGGGCCTCGGTTTCCTCATTTCTGAACTGGAGATAAAAGTAAGTAGCTCATAGGGAAGTTGGGAGGATGAAACAAAACGATATGTGTAATTCACTTAGAACAGTGCTTGGTGCCCAGTAAGCAATGACGGATTCTCCTTGACCAGACCTCGACCTTGGCTTGCATATCCATTCTTGCCAAGTCCAGTTTCAGCAAGAACCCTGCTAAGTCAGGCTAGAGAGAATCTCTCACCGTTGGCATCTGATCACCCTGGCCTGCGTTCAGTTAGAATCCTGTTAGGTCACTTTAACAAGAATCTCCTGCCTTGTTGCCGCCTCTTAGTAATTTTCCATCCACCAACCCCCTCACACTGCTGTTTGGCTATAAAACCCCGCTTGGGCGTGTTGTATTTTAAATTGTGCTTAGTTTTATATTGATGTCTCTCTTCCACTATTGCAACGGTTTTTAAATAAAATCTGTCTTTATAACTTTAATTAGTGCCTGGATTTGGTTCTCTTTGGTAGCACTTGATATATTCCAACGTTGAATATAAAAGAGCTAAAAAGTAAAGCAAAAAGGATTAGAGGCTGTGGTTTAGCTCAGGGGCCAGGACAGTATTTTCTGAAGAGGTGCATCTTAAGCTGAGATCTGAAAGATGATCCACCTGTCAAGAAGAGGAGACAAGTGGCTAATGGGCCTCTGTTTTTCACTGGCCTGTCCAGAAGTCATTCCTCTTGTGGTAGGACCACTCCCCAGTTTTCCTTTAAAAAAAACTCTCTACCCACTCTCAGTCCATCCTGGTGGGGCTAACCCATCCCTTGGCTTCTGCCACCCAGCCCTGACCATTCAGTTAATTTCACCTGCTGGCTATAGTAATCATTGTAGTCATGGGCAGATGACCCAAGCCAGACCAGTGAGAATCAAACCAGGAAAGAGAGATGCAAGCCAGTGTGATGCAATCCTAATGCTAAAAGAGTGGAGAGCATGACTGTGAAAGACACCAATCTAGAAGAGATGGAGAGACAATGTCCTGATGACATCATGTAAGTGCCTGAATCCAGCTACGCTTAAAATCATCAACTCCCTGGGTTTTTCAGGTAAATGTACCAATTAATTTCCCTTTTAAAAATTAGTTTGTTTAGACCAGATTGTATTTTTTTTTTGCCACTTGAAACAGAAATAATTCATTTTGATATTGTACATTTCTGGCAAAGGAAATAGCCTATGAAGGGTCTCAGAGGAGAGAAGGATCATGGTTCATTCAAGAAATCCAAAGAATGCCAGTGTGACTGACATGTGATGTGTGAGGGGAGTGGTGAGGTCGGCATATCATGGCTCAGGGTGCCAAGAAACCTGAGCATACATGGGGGAAAGTGGAGAAGCTAAAAACATTGACAAGAACTTATAATTCTTTATAATCAGTATACCCCATGATCTGTCCCAAAGGCCTCATTTCCTGTTGTGCTTCAGGCTCAACTCTTTATCCACTCATGGAAAGTTCTGAATCAAAGACCCCAGGACAGTTATGACTGGACAGTTATGGAGCATGAATACTTCTTACTTAAATATCCTCATTTTACTTTATTTTAAATAAGTAACCAAATAATATAAAATTATATTATCATGGTAAAAAGTCTAATAATATGAATGAAGAAATGGTCTCATTTTAAAGAATGGGAATTGGGTCCAAGAATCTTCATCGTGCATAGAAAGATGCTGGGATAATAATAATAACAACAATGATAGCTCACATATTATTTTGGCACCACCTATATTCCAGCCACTGTGCCAAACTCTTCACTTCAATTATTTTCTCTTGTTTTTCATTACAACCCTAGGAGGTATGTACCATTATTATCCTTATTTGACAGATAGGGCAGTCATGGCACAGAGAGGTTAAGAAACTTGCCTGAGATGATAGGACTAGTAAGGGGCAGAGCCAGGATTTAAATTCAAGCAGTCTGGCTCCAGGACCCATTCCCTCATTCCTGGTCAAGAGCAAATTTCCTTCATCAACTTGGTAATTTTATCTGGAATGCAGAGGGAAATGAGTGATCCCAGGAGTCTGAAGAGAAAAGCCACTAGTTGCCCTGAGAGCTTTCCATGGTTCTGAAATCCACATGGAAACTAACCGACACAGGAACCTGCACCTTGGATCTACTCTCCTGACCTGCCCCCACCCTCTCTCTCCCCTCCGACCCCCCCCTCATTCTCTGTCCACAGCTGTTCAGACTCCTCTTTATAACACCCACCTGGTCTAACCTGACATTCACTCCTTTTCTTATGAGCCTCTCAGTTGAGCTTTGGACCGGCAGTATTCCCAAGCCATAACTCTCTTTGCTTTTTCTCTTGATCAGATCTGTGTTTATACTTGGGATTTAGGGAGGAAAACAGACCCAAGTTCGGTTGTTTGTGGTGTGACCTTGGGAAAGGCCCTCCACCACTCAGAGGACAGAAGTCTCATCTGAGCAAAACCCACACTGGACTCGGAAACACTGGAGCTATAGGCAATTTGGGGACATAATATATACAAGATGCACATTAGGTAAGGCCTATACGTCCGAGGGTTGCAAACCCTGCATGGTCTCCTCTGTCATGATCTTTTTGTCTCAATGATTACCTATAGTCTCTGAACACAGATGCATCTCTGGGCCTTTTCACATATAGCTCTCTGACTGGCACAGCCTCCAACATGTCTGCTGAGCTCAGGTGCCACCTCCTCCAGGCAGGCTACTGTCATCTCTACCGCATTACCAACAATCCCAGACTGAGTATGTCTCCCAAACCTTTGAGGTGTTTGAGGGTGAAACTAATTATGGAGTATATAATAAAGCAATGAGATATGGCAGCATTCCATGCCAACACCCAGTCTTTTAGAGACAATCTGGGGTACCAGAGGAGCTCTAGGCTTAGAATAAGAACTAGGTTGTTTTCTGGAATTTCCTAAATACACTGGGATCATGACTTCAGGCACCCTCTTTGCAACATAAGGGATTCGAGAACTCACTAAATGATTCAAGAACTCACTGTTTCCACAAACATGCCTTGAGTGTCCACTGTGAGTGTGGAGCTGGGTCAGGCCCAGTGCAGGGGTGGGGTGAATGCAGAGGGAATCAGACCTGAGTGGTAGGAGAGGACAGGCCTGGACAACATCACAGGACCCAGGAGAGACCAGAGCTAGACAGCTCAGATGAAGGACGGCCCTGCCAAAGCATGGGCATCAAGCAGGCTTCTTGTGGGAGAGAGTATTTGAGTGGGGGATGAAGGATTTAAGATGATATAGGAGGCAGAGAGCATTTCAGAGAGAACGAAGGTCTTTGGTTCTAGTGGTCTAGGGTCCGTGATTCTGGGCTCTGGCTCTATAACTCTGGGTTCAATGCCATTTATTTTTCTGCTGTAGATTCCATGGCTCAGGATTCTGTGACTCTGGGTTCTGAATCTCTGGGTTTAGAATCCTGTGATTCCAGGGTCTTTGCCTCTAGGTTCTGTGGCTCTAAGTTTTGCAATCTATGGTGCCGGGGCCTGTGATTCTACAGTCTTGATTTTGGGTTATATAATTCTGAATTCTGGGCTATATTTATCATTTTGGGAACTGCATCATGTTTATTCATCTCCAAGCCCAAAGGCAGGTGTTGGGGAAGAGAAGGAGATCCCTACATTCTCCCCCGCCCCCCCACCCAGCTCCTCTGAAGGATGTTGTCTCCTCCCCACAACAGGCAACTGGTCAAAGGAAACCCCTTCACCTGTTCCTTTCTACCCTCTCTTACAGTCCTTTCCATTCCAGTTTCTCTGCCCCCAATGAGGTGCCCTATGGGGGCCAAGCTGAGAAGGTGTGATTGGAAGGGCCAGTCCACCTAACTCGGCAGGGCAGAACATATCTATCCCAGGCTCTGCCCATTACTAAGTGATGGATGGCCTAGGTAGGGCACTGCTCTCAGCAAACAGCCCCCTTCTGTCCTGAAATAACCTGAGGGCTTACCCCTTACTGAAGAAGGAGAAGGAGGGAGTGTGACTTAGGGCCCCTTAGAGGCACTGCACACTACCAGGGAGTCATCACGTTGGATTAAGCACCACCCTACCCTGGTGTCATTCCTCAGGCTGCTTCATCTCCTGATGAAGGCCACTGGAGTCCTGCTTAGCCCCTCCGTTCTTCCTGAGCCAAACCCAACAGAGACAGGAAGTAGTGAAATTGGTGCAACTCCTCCCCCAACACGCACACACATGTGCACGCATGCATGTGACATAACCATCTCCGGCTCCCAAGAATTCTGGGCTCTCTAGAGGGAGGGTCTGTTGGAATAGAATATAAGAAGTTCAAGGACAGACGTGTCATTTGTCTCAGGGTATGGGTGTGTATGAACTTGACTGGGTGTGTGAGAGAGGCCTGATGGGGGGGACCATGGCTGTCCCCAGGGGTGTGGGTGGTGGCCTTGAGATAGCACAGCTCTCCCAGAGTGCCTGTCCCAGCTGGTGTGAGGTGCATCCTTGCCCATCTGGTGATAGCTTCACTCTCACTCTCTCTCTGGGCCCATGGCGGGTGAGGCTGGGGAGAGAGAGCCGCTCTTCTTTGTTTGGTTTTTAGATAATGGACCAAAAAATTAAATCTAAACTCTTTGCAGGGGGGTCATTCTTTCTAATCACTCACTCTGCTGCTCAGATCTCCACAACTTGATTACCTCTAATTAGATTAATTAGGTGGAGAATGATTTCTTTTCTCTGGGAACACGAATGGTCACCAGTGTTTCCGAGTCCAGCGTGGGCTTTGCTCAGACGAGACTTCTGTCCTCTGAGTGGTGGGGGCCTTTCCCAAGGTCACACCACAATCAACTGAACTCAGGTCTGTCCGATTCTGAAACCCAAACTCTTACCTTTCACACAATTGTTCTCACTTTAGTCATCTCCCCTCCCCTCCCGTCCTGGGTGTGGGATAAATAGAGTGCACCCTCTCCAGCACCCAGGAGCTGGGTTAGGGTGTGGCTCCCCCCCCAACTTGACAGTGAGCTGGCCTCCTGAACAAACCCTTCCTCATGTCCCTTGCTGACTGCAGATCCTGTCTCTATCCTAAATCATGGGTCCCTCTCACCATAAGTAAGGATGGGGGAACGATTCTAGGAAACCAGAGCTGGCAAACTGCAAGGGCATTTGGAAGAGCGCTCTCTGTGGAGTTGTTGGCCAAGGAATTGAGAGAGACTCTGGGAGGTACCTGGCCCTTCTGCCCCAACTCATCCTGGGCACCTGTGATCCCTAGCTGCACATCCCTGGCTTCACATCTGAGCCATGTCAGCATAAGCTCGGGGGGCTGGCCTCCGCCCCCACCACACCTGAGATCACCTGGCTCCACTCGCAGGCTCAATGCTTGAGCCCTGGATGGGCCCTGACCTGCAGCAGGAGAGGGTGGGTGTCAGTTTCACCCCCTGGGGCTCAGCACCAAGTCCTGGTCTCCGGTTTCCACCTCCATGCCAGGCACCTTGCACACACTGTCACTGACATGCCCCCTCTAGACCTCCCTGTGTTCTGCAAGTATTCATTGAATCCCCACCCTGTGTGGCCCGGCTGAGACAGGCACGCACATGCTCTGAAAGAGCTGAGCTATCCTGACACCATCACCCTCACACTCAGGGACAGTCACTGTCCCTCCTCTCACATACAGTCACGTGCATACACACCCACACCCTGAGGCGTCTGCTTTCACCCCAGCAGCCCCAGGCAGAGCCAGAGATGGAGTCGAGGGCCTGGGAAGCAGGGAGGCCTTTACAGCCCCCACATGTGCACAGACAGATGCACACACACTCTGCTTTCACGCCAGGGTACATCTGCAAGAAAAATCGTTACCAGCTCCAAGTGACAGGATTCGCCATCCAGGCCTCGCCCTCCCACCACCGGAGACCAGTGACCGCCACCTGTTCCCTGACGTTTTTTCCTGAGAATTTTGCTGGTGAGGGGGACCATCCAGGGAAGGTGCGAGAACAGAAGATCTGGAGCCAGAAGCCTAAAGACAGATGAACCATGTCTAGTAGCTAAAGACAGGCCCTGGGGACAGTTTGAAGGAAGGGGGCCTGGAGTCCCAGGTGGGCCACAGACTGGGTGGTCAACAGAGGAGTGAGCGTGTCCATGGAGAAGCAGCAGTCACTTGCACGGCTGGAGCGAGAATGCCCCTTAGAAGTTTGCACCTACTGTGGGTGCTTCACTCGCCTCACCCTAGTCCCCGAGGGGCTCTGCTGCTGCTTCCTGTTCTGCCCCCTTCTCTGCACAGCTGTGGCCACTTGATCCCCACTGTGTGGCCAGAGGGCTCTAGGATACATGACCAACCCTGCTCCAGCCAAGGGGTTTAAAGAATTCTATAGCCTGTAGCAGGTGGGATGGATCTTGGAGTCTGGCCTGTTTTGAATTCCAGCCACTGACTCCCTGCAGGAGCTGAACAGCCTCCTTCTCATCTCTGGGCCTAGGGTCCCTCATCCTCTCAACAGGGTATGGAACCTGCCAGGACCCCATGTGGGCTCCCACCAGGCAAAGGTGGCATCTGCAGGAGCTCAGTGGACGTTTGTTCCAGTCGCCTGTGCAGCCACCACAGTGCCTGGCTCCAGGTCAGTGCCCAGTAAATTGGTGAGATAATGAAAGGAGCCCATGCTGCATGTGGCCAGCTGGGTGGAGGCATTGGGAGTTTGGCTGCCAGACATCAGGGAAGACTTCTTAGAGGAGGCAGGCCTTGGGCTGGATAGAATTTGGATAGTGGAGGGACAGGCATACTAGGAGGCGGAGACTCCATGGGCAAAAGGAGGGAGGTAGGAAGGCAAGGCATTAAGGTGAGACCTCTCTCTTGTGTTGTGAGGCTGGCATGGGGTATTGTGTGTGTGTGTGTAGCAAGGGTGGTCCCAGCACAGTGCTGGGCTTCCAGGGACATTCGGTAATGGGGGCTCCTTTCCCTTCTTCAGCTCATCCGGGTGACCTTCTTCCCTCTATCTTCAGAGATGGCCTCCTGACCTGGTTACATGTGCTCCCAGTGGGGAGCAGACTTCAGTGCAGAGACCTGGGGGGACCATGGACACATCACCCCTCTTGGGGAAGACCACCAGGCTCTTCTTGCTTTGCCATGAAAGCTTGGAGCTGGGAGGCTCCTCCAGCACTTCCACCCTGTAGGAACCCGGCACAGAGAGGTTAAGGGAGTGGCCCAAAGTCACCCAGCTCTCAATGCGGGCCTCCCAGTGTTCTGCTCTCTCTCCAGCCTGGGCGTGGGGGCGGGGGAGGCCTTTGTCTACAAACACCTGAACAGAGAGCCTCAAGGATTCCTCTTCTCCCCTCGTCTGCCCTCTGCCCTCACACCCACTCACTCACCAGACTGAGATGAGCTTGAAAGGGGACCCAGGCCAGTGATCTGTAGGCCCATCCGGCTGAGGTCTGTGCTGGGAGGGGGAGGGTTAAGTCTTGAGCAGCCCTTTCTGGTCAGTGTTTAACTTGCAGTTTCTAAAGGCCATCAAAAGCCCCACAGAACAAACGTTTTTTGTCTTAATGACACTGCAGTAGATTAAAGAGGACCATCTCCCAGCCAACATTGAAGAGAGACCATCCATCACCCAGAATGGCCACAGGCCGGCAGCTGGAATAACTTTCCCAGAGACCTGCCTGAGTGGAGGAAGGGCCCCCTCATTCCTGCCATCAGCAGCCCTTGCCTGGTCCCTCTGACACTCACTCCAGAGAGGACAGTCTGGAAAGACACTGAGACAGGCTGGGGCTCTGCTCAACACAGGAGAGAGCTCCCAGTCCCAGTGGACCGCACGTGGACAGCCATCTGCCTTCATCTACCTTTTCCTGTTTTTTAACCCCTTCTCTGTCCCCTTTTTCTCAGGCAATCACTGATCTGCTTTCTGTCACTATAGATTAGTTGACATCGTCTAGAATTTTATATAACTAGAATTATAGAGCATGTATTCTTTTGTCTGTTTTCTTTCACTCAGCCTAATTATTTTGTGTTTCATCCATGTTGTTGCATGTATAAACAGTTTGCTCCTTTTTGTGGTTGAGTAGTAATCCATTATATGGATATACCACAATTTGTTAAACCATTCACCTGTTGATGGCATTTGGGTTGTTTTCAGTATTTTTGATATTACATAGAAAGCTGCTATGAACACTTGCGTATGAGTCTTTGGCTAAACTTATGCTTTCATTTTTCTTGGGTAAATAGCTAGGAGTGGAAGGCTGGATCATATGGGAGGTTGCATGTTTAACTTTCAAAGAAGCCAGAAAACTGTTTCCATGGTGCTGTACCATTTTCCGTTCCCATCTACAGTATGGGAGTCCTCCCCGACATTTTGTGCTTCAGTTTCTTTAATTTTCACCATTCTCAGAGGTGTGTAGTAATATCTCATTGTGGTTTTAATTTGTATTTTTCTAGTAACTAAAGATGTCAAGCATCTTTTCGTGTAATTATTTGCCCTCTGTATCTGTTCAAGTCCTTTGTCCATTTAAAAAACCGGGCTGTTTTATTTGTATGGAGTTTTGAGATTTCTTTATATATTCTGGAAACAAGTCCTTTATCAGATATACTAGAGGCCCAGTGCACGAAATTCATGCACAGGTAGGGTCCCTAGTGTCAGCTGCCGGCTGCCAGCGGGGGCCTTCCTTTGTTCCGCGCTGCCCCCTGATGGTCAGCACACATCATACCGACTGATCTGACTTCCCAGTCAGTTGCACTCCCAAGGGGACACTTTGCATATTAGGCTTTTATATATATAGATGACTTGCAGATCTTTCCTAGAGTCTAGGGTTTGCCATTTCAGTCTTTAACCAGTGTCTTTTGAAGGTCAACAGTTTTAGACTTAATGAGGCTGCCATTCCAACCTTGCTGCTCATTACAGTAATCATGCCATCTGCCATTGTGGGCTCTACATCCCCATAGATGCCAGGGAATCAGTTCTGGAACAGGCCCTTCTCATAGGGTTAAATCCAGTGTCACAGGGCCGTCTCCCTATACCAATGTGCTTTACTAGCCAGCTTATATTCTGCTCTCCTAGTTCGGCACCTCCAGGATCCATTTCCCCATCTGCTCCCCTGGTTCCTGCTGGTTCTCATAGCAGGTCCTGCAGCTGCTTGGATATATATAACTCTCTCTCCTCCCCTGAAAGATCCAATTTTTGGGCAGTTGGTTTATGCTTAGATTTGAGCCTCATTGTAGCAGGTCTTATTGTATGAGGCACCTCCTCAGTTGAGGCCTCTGCATAGTCTTCTTGCAAGGGGCTTTCATCTTTCAATATGGGTGAGTGGGTCACTTTGCAGGCTTAGGGGTTCAGGAGAATCTGGGTTCTCCAGTGAAGTGCATCCATCCAGTGTCACCCCAAGTCTCAGGGACTTCCTCCTTTCCTCCAGGGCCCTGACTTTGGCAAGAAGACTTTCCTAGCCAGAGCTCACCCTTCCTTGGAGATCTGCCACTCCCCTGGTGAGGTCCTGTGCCTGCTTCCGGTTACAAGAGAGGGATGTTTCTTCATATGCTGTCAAGTAGCTTCTCTGATGAACATCTTGCTTCAAATTGTTGATCGTTAAATCTGAGTCTATAATTTTCAGTCTTTAGTGTATCACAGTATACATTAGTGTATCACAGTATACATTAGTGTATCACAGTATATATTCTGGAAACAAGTCCTTTACCAGATATACCAGATGTATAGAGACACTTAACAATAGCCTCTAATTCCAATTTCCTTATAATTACTTATCTCGCATACATCATGGTGCCAGAGACCTTGCACCAGCCAGTGCACACCCCCGCCCACCTGTACCTCTTCCCTGTTCCCTTTGGTGAATGTCACCACATGCCAGGGACTGTTGCTGCTCCCCTATCAGCAGGGACAAGGTCCTCACCGCCATCTCAGCCATTTCGTCTTAGAGCCTACTTCCTAGGGCCATTTCTACTACCATTTAAGCGAGATTGGGTTCCCTAGAAGCAGAGCCTGAGATGAGGATTCTTAGGGAAGTCATTTACTGGGAAGAGGGGAATGAGGGGAGCAGGTGGGACAGGAGAAGGAGCTAAACAAAGATGTTGTCTCCAGGCCCAGCAGAGCTGACTTGGGGGGCTACCTGCTGAATGTCAGAACAGCCCTGGGGAACTTGGGCCCTTGGGCTGGCTTCTCCAGAGAAGCATAATATGGGGTGTGTGTGTATGTGTGTGTGTGTGTGTGTGTGTGTGTGTGTGTGTGTAGGCATTATGTGGAATTGGTTCATGCAATTGCAATTATGGAAACCGGAGAGTGCAAAATCTGTCATGTGGACCTGCAGCCTGGAGAGGCAGTCTGCTGGTGAATTCCCTCTTGCTTGGGGAGATCAGTCTTTCTGTTTATTCAGGTCTTCAACTGATTGGATGAGACCCACCCACACTATGGAGGGCAGCTGCTGACTCAAAACATACCTGTCTAGGTGGACCTCGTGCCTGGTCGTGGAATGGGTGAGACGGGGGGTCACTGTCCAGGCCCAGCCACCTGGCTAGCAAGTGATGTCAAGCAGACTTCCCAGCAGCTTTGGGCCCCAGATGGAGGCCTGTCAGGCAGAGGAACTGCGAGCACAGGGAACAAGAGGGGCATCAGAAGTCTCATCAGAGGCTCGAATAGGAAAAAGTCTGCTTTCACCATTTATCATTCTGCCCACCGCAGCCCTGCCCCTCTGTCTCCTGAGCACCTCTCAGACCCTGCACTCTGTCCATCTGCTGCTCTGCAGTGACCCAGTGCTGTCTGACTTTGGGTTCCTCCAAAAGTGCAGGTGGCTTATGTGGGAGGGGATCCCAGGAGGCTCAGTGAGGAGAGGACAGTGGAGGGAGAACACCCTAAAGGCTGAATCAGAGAGCGCTGTGGGCTCAGTCCTGCCGGGGGCCCTCTGAGGAAGTGTGTGGGACGTGCTGAGAACTGCCACCACTATGTTCCTCTGCTGCAGGTGAACTCAGAGCTGATCCAGGTGCACGTAGTGGGGTATCCAAACCAGGAGGCTCCCACTAGGAATCCCCTCCTCTCAAGGGACCTGAGGCAGCTTCCCAACCTGTGCTGTTCTCCACGGCTCCCTATCAACAGCCAAACCCCATCTCCAACCCAACCAGCAAAGCAGCCCCCACTTCATACTAAAGGCATAATTTGCTGCAAATTAAACTTAATGGGACCAGAATAATTATATTGACTTTAAAAGGTACTTAGAGATGAATACCTGATTCAATATTTCAGAGCATCAACTTTTCCATTGTGTTTCTTGAGCAAAAAGGAAGAGGAGGTGAGGGGGAGTCAGAGAGAAGATGCCAAAGGAGGGAGAAAGTGTCAGAAACCATTTGAGAGCCCCCTCCTTAGGCCCTGCATGGGGAGTGGGACCCAGGCCAGCCTCTGGGAAAGCAATTTGGCAAAGTACATCCAAAGCCTTAAAAACACCCATACCCATTTCCCTGGTAAGTCCACAAATCTATCATAAAGGAAAAATTCGAGGGAGACGAAGAGCTATGTGAAGAGTCAGCCATCCCAGTATCATTGATAACAGACACATTTAGATGGGAACCATCTGAATGCCTAACAATGGCAATTAGCTACCTCAGTTACAGAACAGCCACATGACGGAATGTAGGGTAGCCATTAAAAACCATACAGTCAAAAAGCAATTCACGTTGGGAAGATGCTAACAAAATAGGAGTGAGAGTAAAAAGTAACGTATAAGCATTCTAGACATACCCAGAGAAAAAGAAACCTCAGGAGGAAATTTGCAAGAATATCAACAGTTTTTAATTAATTTTTAATTTAAAGGAAAAGCATACCCTTGTGTGTCTCCTCTGCTCTGAATCCCCCACCACCACACTGCTTCACTTCTGATGCCGGATGTGTGCGTTTCTACACATCGAGCAATTCTGCGACATCAGCTGGGTGTCCTACGATTTAATTTAATTCTGATACTATTTACCTGGAGTCGGCATCAGATCCCACAGGCTAAGGGTTCAGTCCCACAAGTTTTCCCCCACCTGACCCCTACAGATGGTGAGCACCAGGTCCGGGTGGGGCTGCAAGGTTGCTGAAGGAATGCATGTTCCCGGCACATGGCTGGGGCTGACCCACGCTGCTGACTGACTGAAACTGCTGGGTCCAGCAGAAGCCCTTCCTCTTGCAATGTCCCTCCAGTGCTCTCTACTAAGAAAGCTTAATGTTGCACTCACTGTAAAGGGGACATGCTTGAAGGAACTCAGCCCACTATTAAAGGTCAGGTTTTGAAGAGTGAACTTAGAGCTGAGAGGCAATGCATTGATCACTGGCACATGAGGTCCACTTTATTGAAGTAGAAAGAGAGTGAAACTGGAAGTCAGGACACCCGGGCTTTGCCTGTGGCCGTAAGCAAGTCCCTTTCCCTTCTGGGCCTCCCTTATCGGACTAACTCTTCCCACATATTAAGTGGGAAGAGTTAGTTGGATGAGAGGATGTCTGTTTCCTTTTGATCTGATGATCTCTGACTACGACTGTTTGGGTAGTTATGGCCCATGGAGACCAGGAAGTGTTGACAGAAGGAAGAGCCTCCCCCAAGCTGGCCATCTACTTTCTCCCTGGCTCCCACAACTACTGAGAACATGGGCAGCACAGTGTCGATCCCCAGCTGGGTCAGGCTTCCCTGTTCAGAAGCTGAGCCTGGTGGCACAACAATTCCCAACCCACAGTGTCTAGCTCTCCCAGGGAGGGCGTGTCAACAGAGGGAGTGACGGATGTCAATAGAGAGAGTGAGCTGTCTTGTAGAGCATTTTCTCATCAAATCTTAGTATTTGAAGAGAACCTTAGTGGTCTTCTAGTTCTATCCCTTGCTTGGTGCTGGGATTCCTTCCATACAACCACTGTCAAACATAAAAACAATTTCACCATCGTTAACAACCTTGTCACCTTTGTCATCATCATCACCAGCTACATCATCAACACCATCATTATCACCATCTCAATCACTAGCACCACCACCACCATCATCATCATCACCACCATTCTCCTTATCACCTCCATCATCACCATCATCATTACCGTCACCTCCATCATCACCATCAGCACCATTCTCCTTATCACCTCCATCATCACCATCATCACCGTCACCTCCATCATCACCATCAATACTGTCACCATCATCATCACCATCATCACCATCATTCTAGTTCTTATCACCTCTGTCATTTCCATCAACAACATTGCCATCATCATTATCACCAGCACCATGACCACCATCATCATCACCATATTCCTTCTTATCACACCATTCTCCTTATCACCTCCATCATCACCATCATCACCGTCACCTCCATCATCACCATCAGTACTGTCACCATCATCATCACCATCATCACCATCATTCTAGTTCTTATCACCTCTGTCATTTCCATCAACAACATTGCCATCATCATTATCACCAGCACCATGACCACCATCATCATCACCATATTCCTTATCATCTCTATAATCTCCATCAACAACATCCATAATCATTACCATCACCATAACCACCACTATCTCCATCAGTACCATCACTCTATAATCTCCATCAACAACATCCATAATCATTACCACCATCACCATAACCACCCCTATCTCCATCAGTACCATCACTATCATCATCATCATCATCATCATCATCATCATCACCATCATTACATCACCTCATCACTTCCACTTATTGAGTACAGCAGCATCATCACCATCATCATCACCATCACCATCATCATCATCATCATCATCATCATCATCACCACCATCATTACATCACCTCATCACTTCCACTTAGTACTTTCTATGTGCCAGGCACATGATACAGATGAGGAACAAATACAGATGGGGAAACTGAAGCTCAGAAAGGTAAAGTGGCCTCAGGCAGCACAGGTAATAAGCAGAAAGTGAGGATGCTTGAATTCAGATTTGTCTAATTCCAAAAAGCTAATCTCTGTCCGCTTCACCACGCAGCCCTGAGAGCTGACCTGTGCTGTGCTCCTCCAGCGAGGGTAGGGGGGCGTGTCCCCACCAGGAAGCTGCTCCATCTTCGGTGAGCTGGAAGCTTTCCTGCAGCCCCACCCATTGGTTCTGGTTTTGACCTTTTGGGGACTGCAGAATAGCCCCAACTTCTGGCTCATGTGACAGCCTTCCTGAAGCTGGAGGTCAGCTCCCATATCCACAGAGCCTTTTCTTTTTTAGGATGAACATTCTATTCCTCCAATTCTCCATATGTGAATGGCCACTTTTATAGCCTCTTTGGCCCATACCCTGGTCATCAGGGACTTCTGTGATCCCTCCTCCTGGTGTCTCTGTTTCCATTCTCACCTGAATAGCCTCTTTCCCAGCAGACACAATGATCTTCTTAAAACACAATCAGGTCACATCACTCTCCTGCTCAAAACTCTGCAATGAACCCCCTCAACACTAAAAATAAAATCCAAACTGTACTATGTCCTATAGACCCTAAATGATCTTTCTTCTACTGACTCCTCACAACTTGCTTCCCACCTCTCTTTCCTCACTCACTCTCTGTCAGCCACACTGACTCTCCACTGTCCTTGAGCATATCATACCTCAGGGCCTTTGCATCTGCTGCTCCCTGTGACTGAATCATTCTCTTGACAATTATTGCAACATTCACTTTTTTACTTCAGGTCTGTGTTCAAATATCACCCTGACCACCTTCTCTAATACAGCTCCCTCATCTTTAGTCTCTTTCCATTCACATTTTTCTTCATTTTAGAATGTATTACTTCCTAATATATACTTATTTGATTATTATCTGTCTTCCCTACTAGAATGCAAGCTCTAGGAGAGCAGGGACTTTGTTCGTCTTCTTCACTTCAAAATCTCCAGTGCTTAGACGAGGACCTAATACTTAGTAGGATTCTAATAAATACTTCTTAAATTAATTAATTAATTAATCAATATGACCTGATTCTCATGCCCTTCTTGGCTTGGAGGCCTTGCATTTAAGGCAAGCTTCAGCTTACCTATGACCCTCTTGAAGTATGACTCTGATGGTACAAGGCTCTGAGCTGCCCAGTTTAATAGGATTCTCTCCTCCCTTTTTTTAGACTATATATCTCTATTTATATGGTCTAAAAAGCAGCAGGATTTGCACAGAAAAATGTCAGCTTTAAAGTCAAATACAATGAGGTTCAAAGTTCAGCTCTTTCACTTACCATCTCTGCATTCGATTTTCTGAGTCTCAGTTTCCTCTAGTGTAAAGTGGTATTACTAATACTGACCACGAGAACTTGTGAGGAGATAGTGTGAGTATGGTGCAAAGTAAGCATTTGGGAACTGGTAGCTATTACCAATGTTCTTGTTATTATTAAACTGACAGGTTTTGGGGCCATCCTTCTCTCAGGAGAAGCCTTGGTTGGGACTGCACTGAGTGGGGGGGTGGGGTGGGTGGGAGAGCAGTGAAGGGACAGGTGACATGAGACAGGTATCAGCTCATGAATTCACACTGAGCTGTCAGTCCCATCTTAAGGCCTGTCTCCCTGAGCTGTTGATTTATTTGGCACCGCATGTTTAATTCACTAGTGCATATGAAATACATCCTGTGAATCTCAGTCTGCGGCTCTGGCCTACAGGGATGTTCTTTTCCGCTCTGGTCCAAGATGCTTGCTTGTCTTCAAGAGCCTGTCATCTGCAAAACAGAAGAGCCCAGCTCCCCGGTGGCGTGGTTGCTAATGCTGCTGGGTCTCTCCCTCTGCAGACTGAAGGCTCCTGGGAGGTGGGGATGGAAGCTGACACTTGAGTAGATGCTGGCCCAGAAAGCCCCAAGCCCCGCCCAGAGGGCACACCAGGATGGTTGGCTGGTGGGAAGTGATTCTGTCAGTGGAACAAGCTGGAAGGTCATTCTGCCCATACATTGTGAATACAGATGAAAGGATGTTGGATCCTGAAGCCATTAAAATAAGTCATAACCTCAGGCTAATGTTCTCATGAAGACTAGAACGAGTTTCAAAGTCAGAATTCAAACCAGTGTTAGGATGAGAGTCAGAGTTCAGAGTTTGGGATTAGGTTGAGGGTCAGGGTCAAGGTCACAAGGAATTAAGTTGACAATTAGAGTTGGGTTGAGGTTAGATCAGGGCCAGGATGCACAGGGAGGAACCAGGCGAGGCCCTGGTGAGGGGCCCTGGCTGGCCTGGGGCCCTGCACCTCGTACTCCTGCTTGAAGCCATAGCCCTCGGCCGTCTTCATCTGGTTGATGTGCTGCAGGAGGTCGGCCACACGCACCGCAGGATGCAGCTGCCCCGTGTGATACGGGGAGCCCTTCCGGCCACACGGACGCCGCGGTGAGCCCCCCAGAAGGCTGCTGGCCTCAGTGACCCCATTGCCACGCTGGTCCCCTGCAGTTGGAGAAAGGGAAAGGGGTTCCTGACACACACAGGCCCAGCCTGGGGAGCCCCAGAGGGACTAGAGGAGCCAGGGAAGGAGGGAGCATGGACAACGTGGAGGATGGCTGGGTGGTTCACGGGAGCCAAGCGGCCTCGCTGGGCCCGCCCATGTGATCTTGGGCAAGTGCCTTCCCTACTGCATCTGGGTTTTCCATCTGTAAAATGAGCAGGTCAGATCACATGACCTCTGAGGGCCCTCCTGGCCCAGCCCTGCCTGCTGTGATCCTGCGGTCCCCTCACCGCATCCCTCTGCTCCCTCCCAGGACCAGACCTCTGTGATGTCTCCATGCTCCTTGAAGGGGACAGCACTCAGCAGAGCCTGTGACAGCCCCATCCTTCCTTTCCCTCTACCAGGGTACAATCCAGAACTCTGGCAACTCCCAGCAATTCCTCTCATTCAAAGACAAACAAATTCCGAAATTAGCTGCTGCCACCACCCCCTCTGTGAGGCACCTGGATGGGGCGGTTCTCTTGGGCCAGCATTCCACTGCCAGCCTGTGCAGCAGCCTCAGCCAATCAGGGAACCGGTGGAGAGGTTCACAGTGCCCCTCTCCCCCCTCCGAAAAACTAGACTCCCCCCCTAGACCCACCCATAGCCTGAGTCTTCTGGTCAGCATCCTCAAGGACATCCCGCCATGGCCCCTGAGATCAGGTCCTGGGATTGAGAAAACAGCCCTATTTAGTCCCATCCACCTTTGGACACTCACTGCCACAGTCATAGGACTCACTGTGTGTTTTTCTCTTCGAGGATCACAGTCCTGAGCTGCCTGTGGCCCAAGGTCTGAAGATAGTTGTTTCATGTGTTCTGTCCTGTGTTCTAGTCGTGTAGGGTGGGAGGGCAGCCCCGCTGTTACGCCATCGTGACCAGAGCTCCACCGATGCCACTTGCCACTTGTAGTGTTTCCCAAAGTGCGTTCCAGAGAACACTAGTCATGCAAGACGATTAAGTGGCAGTCCATTCATACAATAAGCAATAAGGACAAATGTTCAGTTTTTAAAAATGAGTTTGGAAAATTCTGGTTTAAGCAAAATGAAACAGATGTGTCCCTTGCAGGAAATCTCAGGACTTCCAACGCACTAACGTGTGTTCACAGTGACTTTCCATGAGGAGACTGGAAGGAGTGGCATTGCCCAAACTTCTTTTAGCAAGGAGGGCGTTTTTGTCTGTTTCACAAAATGTCTTCATATATGTACTAGAGGCCCAGTGCACGAATTCGTGCACCTTGAAAGGAACTGTGGGCCGCGAGGCTGCAGTGGGCACAGGGGCGGGTCTCGGCCCATCCTCCACGCCCCTGCCCGGCCCCTCCCACCATGGCTCCTGGTCCCTTGTCTGCCAGCAGCCCTGCTCCCACCATTGCTCCCACATGCTGATTGCGCTGGCCCTGCTTGCACCCGCTGATGGCGCGGAGCGATTGGGTACGGCACGGAGCGATTGGGGCCGGCGCCAGCAGCGGGTGCCAGCGGGGCTGGCACTGTCAGCAGGTGCGAGTGGTAGCTGCTGCCCTGATCGCCCCTTAGGAGCAGAAGGAGGTGGAGAAGCCCTGAGGGTCTATAGGGGCTGGCAGCCACTGCTCGCACCCGCTGACGGTGCTGAGAGATCGGGGCCAGTTCCAGCACCAGCAGCAGGTGTGAGCATCGGGCGGGACCGCGGTACACAGGAGCAAAGAATTTTCAGTAACCACCAGAGGCTCGCTCCATGACAGCGACTGGTGCCCCGCCTTGGTCTGGCGCCCCTGCTCACCTGCTCCACCATCCCACCACAGCCGATGCCCACCATGTTCGCGTGTGCCTCCTGGTGGTCAGCACACATCATAGCGACTGGTTGTTTGGGTGTTCGGTTGTTCCACCGTTCGGTCTATCTGCATATTAGCCTTTTATTATAGGATATTTTGTTAATCCTCACCTGATTTTTAGAGATAGTAGAAGGGAGGGGGTGAGACAGAAAGAAAGAAACATCGATGTCAGAGATACATTCACATCGATTGGTTGACTCCTGCACGTGCCCCAACCAGGGCTGGGGATCAAGTTTGCAACCCAGGTATGTGCCCTTGCCTGGAATAGAACCCAGGACCCTTCAGTCCACAGGCTGATGCTCTACCCACTGAGCCAAAGTGGCTAGGGCCACAAAATGTCTTTAGAGAAACAATGTAATGCAGTGATGAAGGGCAAGGACTTTGAATTAAAATGCTTGAGTTTGAATGCCACTTACTGGCTGTGTGTCCTTGGGAAAATCACTGGCCTTCTCTGAACCTCAGTTTCCACCTATGCCAAATGAGGATAAAGTCATTACTATCCAGTGGAGGTATCATGATTATTAAAGGAGAGGATGCATGAAGAGTACCCAGCCTATTGTTGGCATGTCATGAATGCCCACAGATAGCTGCTGTTGGTATTATTAGAATTTACTTTGGAGTCAGACAAGCTCCGAGTCCCAGCAAGCTGGGGGCAGCTTCTCAGAGGAAAGAAGGAGCCGACCAGAGTGGAGCTCGACCTGCCTTTAATGCCCCTTAGAGTAAGAACTTGAACCAGGACTTGAAAGGTAGCGTTGGAAAGATGGTTCTTTAGGGGCAGGCAGCCAACATGCAGAGCCTGTGCTCAGATGTCAGGAGAGAGAATCTTCTCCTGCTCCAAGAGCTCTCAGGAGCTCCAAAAGCGGGGGCTGGGAGACGGAGGCTCACGCAGGCTCTTTATGGAAGCTGTGCTCACCCGAGAGCCCTCCAGGCGGAGGGGCAGGTGTGCGAGGACTGCCTGAGGGCTGGCAGAAAGCGGATGTAGGCGCGGCTCGTGCGGCTGAGGGTGAGCAAATAGTGCCACCTGGTCAGGGTAATGTCAGGAGGCCAGAGCACATTTGGGCGGCTTCCTGGCTGAGTGCAAGGACAGCATAAGCCGGCAAATACAAATACAAATGCAAATACAGCCGGCAGGCAGGGCCAGGATGCTCACGTAAGCGTAACCATAAAGTATTTGTCTTTCTGTGGCTGGCTTATTCATTTAGCATAATGTCCTCAGGTTCCTCTATGTTGTAGCATCTTTCAGAATTTCCTCCCAATTCAGGATTGAATAATATTCCACTCTGTATACACCTCATTTTGTTTACCCATTCATCTGTGATGGATAATTTAGGTACTTCCACCTCTTGGCTATTGTGAATAGTGCTGCTATGAACACGGGTGGATGCCTCCCCAACCCCCTGCCTCCCCAGGCTCTGGGCATCACCTTCACAGGGCACAGCCAAAGACCTCTCTGGAAGCAGATGAGGAGAAGCCTCTGTGGCTGTGACCTTTGACCTTGACCACCAGAAAGAAGGTGGAGGAGGAAGAAGGGAAGGAGAAGGAGGGGAGGAGGGGAAAAGAGGAGGTGAAAGAATTAGGAGGATACAGAGAAGGAGGAAGGGACATGGAGGTTGACAGAGAGTAAAGGGACAATGACAAGGAGAGAGATGGGGAAAGGGACAGAGAGAGGGAGGGACAGGTCAGATATCAACAAACCACAGGGAAGACAGAGAGAGAGAAAACCATGGACAGAGACCAGCTGGTCAACCTGGCTGAACAATGGTATCCAAGGAGGCCCCATTACGAGTGGACACTGGCCTAGAAGGGGTCTCCAGTGTGAATCACAGGGTCTGTGCCCTCCCTCCTGGCCTACCTGGAAGAACTGCCAACACCAGCCAACCAGGTCCACAGGGGACAAACACAGCCGGCCTCCCGCTGATCTCAGGGTGGGGTTAAGCAGATGGAATGTAATACAGACACTCGGAAAAGTTGTGCACTTAAGTTAAAAATTAAGTGCACAGGTAGAGGGAGAGCTGCCTTGTCAGCAGTTCCTGTGAAAGCTGAGCAGGAGGCCGGGAAAGTTGACTGGGGTGTGGCTGCTGGAAAAGCCAGTGTGACATTGGGTGATGTTGATGCAAGTAGGGGGTCCAGGGAGGAGGAGGTGAGAGACCACCATCCTCTGGGCTGGCCCAGGCCATCTGAGCCTGCTCTGCAAGGAGGGAGAACAAACAAGAGTGGGGGGAGTGTTCTAGAAGGCTTGCAGAATCAGGTAAGACAGAAGCAGATGACAGAGTGGCATCAGAAGGCTGTGGCGTCAGACAGGGGCCTGGGTGGTAACCCCAGCTCTGTGACCTCTGACAGGCCCCTTAACCTCTATCAGCCTCAGTTTGCTCATCAGTAAAATGGGATCCTACTTCCTACTCCTCAGGGTTGGTGTGAGGATTCTGTGTGAAGAACTGAGCCCAGAGGAAGCTCCCAGGAAACGGTGGGCCTGAGGAGCCTGGGGCCACCCAGCAAAGAAGGGGCCCCTGGTGACCTGAGTGCTGTCTGCAGCGTGTGCAGAGCTGCCAGTGTGGGCACCGGCCTGCCCCCCACGTGCACACACAGCGGTGCACCCAGAGCGGCCTGTGTGAGGACCTTCCTGACACAGACGTGGTCTGACCAGCAGGAATGGCTCAGGAACACAAGGGGCTGCCTCAGGGGTGAAAGGTCACGTGGCTCAGGGGTAAGTGACTAGCTGGGGTGACCCAGCAGAGCCAGGTCTGAACCTGAGACTCTGACTGCAAAGCCAGTGTGTGTGACCTCCACGTGAGGTCACGTATATAGCTTATATATACTCACAGATGCTCACGTAGACACGCATGCACAGACATATTGAAATGCACACATTGACACAATCACAGACATGTATTCATAAATGTGCACAGGTGTGTGCCCTCACACACGACAAGGGCAAATTTGGGCACCTCTCCCCCACACAGACTCCCCCTGGGTGTGGGGTCCATAAAGGAGCGAGGCCGCCCTTCAAGGGCACCCAAAGCACAGCTCGGGCCAAGAGCCCTGACATGACTGCAGGCACCCACAGGGAGGAGGCAGAGCAGGTCTGATCCCCGCTTCACAGATGAGGAGGCTCAGTCTCAGACAGTCATGATCTTTCCGGGACTCTCTGGGGGTCTCTAGTGGAGTCCAGAGCAGGGTCGGTCCAGACCTAGCTCCCTCCTGAGGCCACATCCAATGGCCCCACATCACCCCATCAGCAGTGACCCCAATGAATGGTCTTTCACAGGGAAATCCTGCAGATTGGGGGAAAGGAAGGTGAGAGGAGGGGGAAAACTGAGGACCAGCAAGGGCAGGAGCTTGCCTGGAAGTCACACAGCACATCTCCTCCATCCTAGGGCAGGGGAGGGCCCAGAGGCTGCGGTGGGGTAAGTGGAGGAGGGCCGCATGTCAGGATGGGCTAAGCTTGGTCAATCCTGGTCGCACCTCTTGCTATGTACAAGTTATTCTTATAAACGGTAAACGCAGGTCCTGTTCTCCCTCCCTTGCCTAATAAAACCCCTGCAGGACTGCAGGTAGCACCCAGCACACAGGAGGGGCTCAGAAGTGTGGGCTGCTGCTGTTAGGACCGGGCTTGCTGCCTCCAGCTGTCTGCCCTCGAGGAAGTCCTCCCCCGTCTCTGTCTGCACAGTATCCACAGCCTAGGACCCTCTAATGACAGCACAGCCACAGGCCACAGTGACGCTCGAATGGGATCTCGAGTGACTGAAAAGAGAAAAAGCCCAGGATGTCTGTACACTGATCCGAATGCCCCAAACTCAGCAGAAAGCGCTGTGCAGCTGTTATTACTGCCCGGGCTCGGCTGCTCCCCCGCCCCCATCCCTCCTCAGTGGCCCCCCAGTCCCTCCAGCTGCCTGCTAATGAGCCGGAGGCTTCAGTAATGAGGCTGCTCCATCATGTAATGCGCTGGGACTGCCTGGGAGGGAGAGGGGATGGATGGGGTGAGGAGGGGAGCAGTGGGGTGCCTGTCTCCACCATGGCCTGGCAGCACCAGAGTCTGCCGGCCCTCAGAACCTCTCTCCCCAGTCTAGAGCAATCAGTAAGAGGGGAGCGAGACACACCCCTCCTCTCATTGTCAAAGTTCCCTGTGCCCATGAAATGTAAGGAAGTGAGGACATGAATATGAGCTCAGCCCTCACCCAGCAGCTGCTCACTAGCCTCCCTGACTCCAGGCTCAACCCCTTCCCCATCTACTCCCTGCCTTGCCTCACAGTGTCCCTGAGAAACCACTCAAGTCTTGCTGTGCCCCTCCTGGACCTTTGGGGCCCACGATGGCTCCTATTGCTCCTCTGTGGGCCCCTGGGCCTGGCATGCCCTTCTCACCTCCAGGTCTTTGCACATGCTGTTCCCTTCTCTGTCTCCACTCCCCTCCTCAGGCTCCTGTGACCTCCTGACTGACCTTCTCCAGCCCCAGCTCTCCCCTATTTTATGAGACAGTTCCCTCCTTGGACACCCTCATGGGACTGGAAGCCACTCAGGGCTCTGCGTCTGGCTCAGTCACCACTGTTTCCCCAGAGTTCAGGGCGGTGCCTGACACCTTAGCCAGCATATATTTAGCGCTGACTGTGCGCTGGGACTGTGCTTAGCCCTTTATAGACGTACTAGAGGCCCAGCACACGAAATCGTGCGAGACCCCAGACCTGCCGTGCCGCGAGATGGAGACCCGCCGCGCCGGGAGACCCATCAATGCACCTCCTGGTGACCGGTTGTTTGGTTGTTACGGCCTTACGGCCACTGGCCTTTTATAATATAGATTTCAATTAACCTTCAAGGTCATCTTCACGGATGTGCTGGAGACAGGACAGCACCGGGGTTGTGAGCAACTGGAATTCCATCAGGCTCTGGCTGGGTGACCTTTATGCAGTTACATGAGCTCTCTGTGCCTCAGTTTCCTTGTGTAAGATGGAGCAAGTAAGGACAGTACCTGCCTCATGGGGTTGTTCTGAGGATTTAAAGAGTGATGATATATAAAGGCATAAAACAGTGCCTGACAGAGTAAGTGCTGGCCAGCAGTACTGGCCACGCTTTACAGAGGAGGAACCAAGAGAAGGAAAGTCACGGCCAGGATCTCACTAATGAGGTGGTACAGTTACAAGGAGAATCCAAGATTTGCCTGACCCCAAAGTGCCGCCCTTGACTGAGCCTTGTGAGCCTCAGTTTCCCAACCTGAAAGTTAGAGGGGCTGATGCCTGGAGTTCCAGGCTAACACTCTTTGCCTCCGTGACTCGGTGCAGAGTCCAGGCTTGGAGGGGCTTCAAAAGCCCTGGACTCCCATGCACATTCAACCCAGGATCCCGCCTACCGCCCATGGAGGACATGCGGGGTTTCTGATAGGCAGTGGCTGGCAGGTTGGTCCGAAGCGCAGTGGGGGCTGGATTTAGCAGGTGAGGCTTTGGAGGAGGTGCTTCCATGGCGGGGGAGGGGGTCCCCGTATTGGAGTGCACTGAGACGGGGCAGTTGGGCTCCAGTTGCTGCCTGCCACGACACGTCACAGGAACGCCATCTGCTTCTGCAGAAGCCAGCTGACGGCATCGGCTTCAGAGCTGGAGCTGCCTGTGAGGAGCCTAATCTGCCAAGGTCGTGTGTGTGTGTGTGTGTGTGTGTGTGTGTGTGTAGGCAGGCCCTGAGCTGAGAGGGTAGTACCAGATTCTAATGGGGGAGGCACCTACTGTGTGCCTGTGCGTTCTGCACCCTGTCCCATTTTTATCCCCATACCCTTCCGCAGACGGAGAGTTGTTCATCCCCAAATTCAGCCACCCTTTCACCTCCTCCCTTAACCTAACTCAGCCCCCATCTCATCTCTCACCCAGTGTTTCGACCACCTCCACCCTGGAAACCTGTGCAGTCCCCGCAGATCACAGCAGACAGTGGAGACCTTCTGATGGCCACAGTCAGACTGTGCCCCCTTATGCCTCTGCTGAATCTTTTAATGGCTTCTCTTCACCTCCTCCATTGGCCTGTGAGGACCTGGTGAGCGGGAAGCTGATGACCCGCCCCACCCTGCCCCGCCCCCACCTTATGTAAGCAGGCTGACATGCTCCGATCCCTCTGCCAGGGCAGCGCCAGATGGTTCTGACCATAAGCTGAGCCTCTACTCCCACCTGGCAGCAATGAGACTTATGTAGTGGTGGAAGGTCGGGCCTATTCACAGTGTGACGGTACCATCAGTGGGGCTGGAGGGGGGTAAGAGCTGAGTCTCTACCCTGACCTGGCATCAGTGAGGCACAGTGAGGTGGTGGGAGGCAGGGCCAGTTGGCACTCTGCTTCCCTCCGCTCCTTGGTGTCAGCAGGGCCCAGTGGGAAGCTCGACTCCTGCCTCCACCTACTACAGTGGCAACTCGGGGTGAGTCAGCTTCCCCAGCCCTGTCGGTGCGTCATTAGGGCAAGTAGGGGGCTGAGCTTAACATTCCATTCAGAAGCAACAAGGAGTTGCCCTATCTCTGCAGGCATGCCTGGGGGTGGGGTGGGGGTGGTTACTGAGCATGCACACCATCTGGCTTCTTGATACAATTTCTGATAAAAAATTAATTAAATGGGATTCAGAGTCTTATAATATTCAAAATGTCCAAGATACAACTTTTTTTTTTTTTAAAAAAAGAATCAGTCATTATACCAAGAAGCAGGAAAATCACAATTCAAATGAGAAAGATAATCAACAGACACCATCCCGAGACAAATCAAAGGTTGGAATGATCTAACAAGGACTTTAAAGCAACCATCACAAAAGTGATTCAATAAGCAATTATGCATTCTCTGGAAACAAATGAAAGAACATCTCAGCAAAGAAATGGAAGTTATAAAAGAACCAAAGGGAAATTATAGCACTAAAATATACAATGACCAAAATAAAAAACTCAACGGGCGGCTCAGCAGTTCGGTGGAGCTGATAGAGGATAGAATCAGCGAACTTCAGGGTAGATCAATAGAATCGGCCGCTCTGAACAGCAGTGTTTCCTCAAGGAAAACTAGGAGGAGGTTAGCTTGGTGCTGGGTGGGCAGAACCACCAGATGTTCCTGGTGACTGGAGTCAGAGCCGGGCCTGTGTCGGGTTCCTAGGGCTGCCAGAACAAAGTGGATGGATGACGTCAACAACACAAACGTGCTGCCTCACAGTTCTGGAAGCGAGACGTTCAAGATCAAGGTGCTGGCAGAGTTGGCTCCTTCAAGGGCTGTGAGGAAGGATCTGCCCCTCTCCCCAAGCTTCTGACGGGCTGCTGGCAATCTTGGCATTCCTTGTTGTCAAAAGCTTCCCTCCAATCTATGCCTCTCTCTTCACGTGGCTTTCTCTATGTGTGTGTGTGTCCAAATTTCCCCTCTTCGTTAGGACACTTGTGACCTTGACTTAGGGCCCATGCTAATAACCTCATTTTAACTTGTTACCTGGGTAAGGACCCGATCGCCTATCTTCTGAGGTACTAAGGCTTAGGACTCTAACACAGGAATTTGGGGAGGACACAGTTCAGCCCATAGCAAGCAAGGAAGCTGGTGCCCCAGCCGCATGCCCGTTACGAGGCCAGGGCACCCATGCTCTAGCAGTGTTGAGCATTACTCTCAGCTGACTCTCTCTGCCACTTGGTGACCTTCCAGCTAATGACTGGCTGACAGAGGTACAAAAAGCCTGGCTCATTGTCTGAAAGGCATGGCCATGTGTTGCCATATGCCCTCTGGGCTCCTCGTAAGCTTAGGCTCCTCTACTCTTCCTCCTCCTCAGGGGGCACCCTCTGTAAGCCCTTGTCCACAGGTCTCGACTCCTCCAGGGAACCTGACCTGCACGGGACCTCTGCCTAGAACATCCTCACCCACACGGCCACCTTCCTGAGGACCATGCATTTCCCTGTGAGGGGCTGAGTCGAAAAGGACCACCTTGTCAGATTCTGAGGAAGGTGGGGCCGGCATCTTGGGGTCTTTCAAACCCACCCCACTTCTCCCCATGTCTGCTCTGGGTCCTCTTGCAACCACCCTCTCCGTGTCATTCCCACGTCTCCCTCAGATCTCCATGTGGTTAGCGGGTTATAAACAAGTTCCGGAAAAAAGGAGGCCCGTGTCTCCCCAGAGCAGCCACCTCTATTGGCAAGTTGCTTTCTGACCAATAGTTTTGTTTTCTTGATTTTTACATAGATAAAAAATTAAGCTAATTAACATACACTTCTTTCCTTCTGCAGGTCTTGGGAAGCTCTTTGCCCGCAATGAATTGATTGCCAGGTTTCTATAAAGGATCTGTCTTTGCAATTACAATTCATTAATGGATTTACAAGAGAGGGAAGATGGTTTAAGTCCCGCTAGGAGGATTGCTTTGCATTTTTCCTCTTTTAATTATATGGCTATGTCCTGGCCCAAAGCTCTGTGAAAAATGGGTGGGGGGAGAAGTACCAACACTCCATCTGTTTCAGGTGCAAGTGCAATTGATGGGGGGGAAGACAACAGGCGAGGGGAGGGGCGTCATGCTAGGCGGACACTCTGGCTGGGAGGCTCTAGGAGAGAGTGAGGGGGGCCTGGGCAGGCAGCCGGAGGATGTGCCAGCACCCACACCAGGGATGGGAGAACAGCGAGGGGCCCCTGGGAGAGCTGAGGGTCCCGATTCTCAGAGTCACTGTGTGCCCAGCAAACTGGTTGTTTACTGTGCTGGGCCTGGCTGGACACGAGGTGCTGGGATTTCAGACGCCAGGAAAACGGAGGTTGGAGAAGACCCTGAAGTCGCCCAGCTGATCCCTCTCAAGGGGTCTCCAAGTGTGGGCTCTGCTGCCCCAAATCCCAGAACCTGGCCCTGAGATCCTAAGTCTTCAAAGGGGCAGGGGCCCCGGAACCTGCATTTCAAAGAGACCCTGGGGGGGTGGATTCTGAGTGGTCGCCCTGCCTCTGCCCAGGCCTGGGTGGGAGACCGTCCAGCACCTGCACAGGGACCCTGGGCGCGTCCCTCTCCTCTGAGCCTCCTCGTCCGTCTGCGAGTGGGGTGATGCCTCCTGCTTCCTAGGCTCCTACTGAAGGCTCAGGGAGATGCTGCCAGGGAATGTGCCTCGGCCTATGACCTGCACACAGTAGGCACATTATCAGTGTGAATGTCTCCGAAACCCCAGGTAGACTCAGCCCTTTCTCAGGCACCCACTGGGAGCTGTGACTGCAGTTTGTAGTGGCAAGAGAAGGAACGGGGCTTGAGCTCAGGCCTGTCTGCTCCATATGCTTCTCTTTCCCAGTGGCAAACCTCTCACTCCCCCACATACTCTGCAGGGGATTGGATTTGGATTGGGGTCCCCTCCCCTGCTGGTGCTGCATCTGGGCGTCCTCCAGCTTGGCCACATCCCCTCAGGTGTGGCCCAGAGTAGACACCCTGTCTGCACGCCCCCTCCTTCCCACAGCCCCCACTCCAGCCTGGAGGCTTTTCTGCGTGTTTCCCAACCCCCCTCCCACCCTACCCCACCACAGTTGCTGTGGCTGGGGATGTGGCTGCCTTTCTGGAAGGTTCTGTTCCCTTTCTTGTTGTCAGATTTTCCTTTGCAGTTTCCTGTCTTAGTTCTTGGCAGGACCCTTCGCAGATGAACAGAAGGCACCTCCTGGCTTCTCTCCCAGGAGCGGGGGGTGCGGAGCTGGGAATTCTGCTCTTGGTGTCTAGGGCTCCCTTTGGGAGAGAGGAGGGGCATGCAGTGAGCACCCCAACATGCACCTCATGCTCAGGGTCCATTGGGACCACCACGGCCTTTTGATCCCTTCCCCATGGGGCCTGTGCTCACAGGGTCCGGACAAGCCCAGCCCCTCCTTGGCTGAGGTCTGGCCTGGGGGCAGCGGGCAGGGTGGGGCCTCCCCAGGAAGAGAAACCCCTCCATCCTGGGCGGGGCTGGGCTGGGAGAGGCCAGGCCACATCCACCCGCAGATGCCACCGCCTCCCCTCCCCCTGCCTCCCCAGCAGCAGGCCCGGGCCTCTCAGGGGAGTGGGACATCCTCACTAGGGGTCTGAAAGGTGACCAAGGGTGGTGCACGAACAAATATTTAATGTTTCCTGTTTTACCAGGCGGGTATGCATTTTAATGGGCATCAGAAAACAACAACAACCATAAACAGTCTGTTGAACCCTTGATTTCATGGATATTCATGCTCAGGATTAGGCAAGTTGAAAAGGGGAGTTCATTTCAAGTCAATTTAATGGGTGGGTTGAGTCAATATTGTGCAGGTGGAGGTTGGCGATGACAGGAAGAGCAGCCAGAGCTGGGGAGACACAAGGCCCGTGAGCCCCAAGTGAGGTCTCCAGGGTCCAGCCTGGCTCTGCCTGTGGTTGTGGGACCCTGGGCAGGTCACTGCACCGCCACAGCCTCTGTTTCCTCCTCTGTAATGTGGGGATGAGCTGTGGCAGCTCACAGGTGGTGGAGAGGGTTAAGTGAGATGAGGAGGGTGGAGTGCAACCTGGAGCTCCGCACAGGGCCAGCGCACAGCTGTGGCAGCGGTGGTGGTAGTTTTATTATTATTAGTGACAGTATCACTATTATCACCAGGAGCTTAGTCTGGGGGAGGTGACCGATGGCTTTCATTGGGGAAGAGCTTGTCACTCAGTCTACCATGGGGCAGATGGAGAAGAGCCTGGCTCTGGGCCAGGCAGGCCAGTGTGTGTATCTGCCTGGGCCACTGCTAGGCAGTGACACAGCTTCATGAAGCTGCCATATCCTTAATGTAGGCCAAGACCAAGAGATCCACCTCACAGAGGCATGGGCAGTGTGAGGAGCAACAAGAAAATGCAGGTCAAATCCCCAGTGTAGTAGGGCCTCATCTTGTTTGAGATTTTGTCTTCCCATGGGGTGAAGATCTGCAGGTTAAGAAGGGACAGTTTGGTATAATCTTGGGGGTTCTGAACCAGCTCTAAGTGTTAGATGTGTCATCTCTGACATGCTGGTCCTTCCATCTATCCATTTATCTTCCATCATCCATCCATCCATCCATCATCCATCATCCACCCATCATCCATCCATCATTCATCCATCCATCATCCATCCATCATCCCATCCATCCATCCATCCATCATCCATCATCCATCCATCATCCATCCATCATTCATCCATCCATCATCCATCCATCCATCCATCCATCCATCCATCCATCCATCCAGTAAATGGTGATTGAGCACCTACTATGTGTCAGGTGTCATGGTACAGAACAAGACAGCTTAGGTCCCACCTAAATGGCACTTCAGTTGAGCACATGTCCCCACGAAGTGTGAGAATGGCTGTGGAGGGGGAGCACAGGTTGCTGATGTGTCCCCTGCAAGAGTCAGGGAAGCCTGTCTGAAGGAAGGGGCATCTGAGGAGCCTGTAGGACCAGTCTCTCCCAGTGAAGGGGGTGGGTGGGTGTGGAGTGTCCTGGTGGAGGCTCACCTTCCCTTGAAAGGTGCAGACAGGGTGTGGGGTGGGGGGACGTGGCTGAGCGCAACAGTTGCTGTGCAGGGTCAGACCTGAGGACAGACCTGAGCAGATTTGGGTTGGAAGGTCTCTCTCGCCACGGTCAGGTGGGGACATCCTGGATGACGCACTTTGGATCCAGCCTCCAGGATTCCAGCCCCTCCCTGCCTGGTCTCCATTTCTCCCCTCTCCTTTCTAGAGAAACCACACTGAACCTGAAGGACAGCCACTGCTCAGAGCTTACCAAGAGCCACTGGATTAAACACTGAATATAGGAGAGGACCTCCGTGATGAGCAGGGCGAGTGGGTGAGGAAAAACAAACAGGGCTGATGAAAGTGGGCTCCTTATACTGAGGGGAGACACACCAGAACATTCTCCTCAGCAAAGGCTCATCCCCATCACAGTCCTCATAGGAAACAGCAGGAACCACCCGAACAGCCAAGTGTTCAGCTGGAAGCACATCCTCCCAGGGGCTGGCCTCATGGGCTCTGTCTCCTCGGGCTTCAGGACCTATTTAACCCACCAAGCGTGGGGGGCCCTGGAGGGTGCATGAGCCAGGTGAGGGGAGGGGGCGACAGGGACTCCTGGGGACCCACATGTGCTGAGAGGAGCTTGCAGGTCATTGCTCAGGGTGTCGTCCTGCAGACACTGCCACCGGAGGGGGTCTTGGACCCTCCCTTCTCTCGGGTGGCCCAGGATTGTCAGATCTGTCAGTCCTTTCACGGCTTCAGTGATGCTCAGGATCTTGGAATTAAAACTTCTTTCACAGACTCAAAGACACTTTCATAAAATCTTTGCATCTCAAGATCTGAGCATCTGGTCCCTTGCACGGAACCCTAGAATTCTAGAATCACAGAACCACTCATGGGCTCACAGGCCCCAGAGTCTCAGGATGAAGGAATCTCTGGAGAAGACCTGGAACCTCTCCCACAGCTCCCTGGCCCCGTGGAATCACAGAATCAATCCAGACACACGTGGCGATGAAATAGACATTCTGGAGTCAGAATCTTAGCACAGGACGCGGCCTTCGCCCAACTCCCCCCAGTTATGCAGGAAGCACCCTTTCACTGTCCTGCAATAACTAGAATCCTTGTAGGGATGGGGAGCTCACCACCTGCCGGGGGATCTGCCCCACTGTTGGGCACAACCAGCTGCTGGTGCTGAGCCTAAATCTGCTCCAACATGACCCCACTCCTCCCTCCCCCGGGCCCTCCTGAGAGCCGAACATGTGACAATGTGACCTGGACTCAACACAGAGGCTTCACCTCGGCAAGCACAGCTCGATCCTCCTGGGCTCTGTCTCCCTGTGGGGCCGAGCGGGCACCAGGACATGGGAAGGGGATGGGGCCATTTGTCTCACTTCAACCCACTTCCATGCACCAAAATGAGCAAGACAAGAATTCTCTCTGCTCCTCTCCTTGAGGAGGGACCCGTCAGGGATAGAGGCAGACAGACAGGACACGGCCGCGTGGAAAGGAGGCTCAGCAATGCCCTGGGAGGGCCTGAAAGGAAGGGGTGATGCCCCCTCTTAGGGGCCGGGTGGATGCCCAGAGACCTGGCCAGAGTTAACCAGCCCTGCCACTGACACCTGGTGGTTTTGAAAAAGTTGCTCAATGTCTCTGAACCTCAGTTTCTCCATCTGTGAAAGGAGTTGATAAAGCTCAGTCTGTGATTGGTGCCAGGCTGCGGAGAACTCACCACAAGCCCTCACTTCTCGGCGTGGCTCTTAGCACACGGCAGGAGGGCAAATATGTTAGCTCCCTCCCTCCTGTCATGCGTGCCTGGGCCTTGGGGGGTGAGCAGGATTTCTCCGGATGGAGAAGACATGGCAAGGCGTTCCTGGTAAAGGGAACAGACTGTGCAAAGGCCTGAGAGCCAGGGGCATGTCAGAATGACATGGGGAGCAGCGCTTACTATTTTTGGAGGGTTGGGTGTGGGGGTGAAGCTGCAGGCAGGTCTAGGAGGCAGTGGGGCCCCAGATCACTGCCCAGGAGGGTGACTGAGGGTGCTGCGAGCTAGGGCAGGTAGAGGCGGCCTCCTGTGAAGATACCTCCCTCCATTCTCCCCCATGGCGTCTGGCCTCAGCCTGCAGACAGAGCGCAGCCGCCTGGCCTCCTGGGATTCCATCGGCCAGGAAGGGGCAGGAAAGTCAAACAAACTAAGACGTGTCAGGAATAATCATTAGAAAATATGAGATCTGCTTGCTCCCAGCCAACACCCAGCCCTGACCACATGGACCGATTTGATCCTGAAACCCAGCACCGGAACACTGGAGCAATTTAGAAGGATCTGGCAAGGTTTCACTCTGACATGAAGAGCTGGATTTCATTAAGTTCACTTCAAACGTCATCTGGGGAGTGAAGGAGGCCAAGTATCCGGATGAGCCTGGGCCAAGGCATGGGCCATGGCAGATCTGGGAACGCAGCCTGAGGCACGTTGCGGGGGCCAAGTGTCTGGGCTGGGATCTCAGTTCTGCTTCTGTCACATGAGCTGTGTGACGTGGGCAAGTTACCTAACCTCTCTGTGCCTCAGGTCCCTCCTGATGCAGTGAGGTTGATGATGGAGCTCTCCCATCAGCACAGCCTGACGGAGACAGGGTGGGAAGACCTCTGCTTCCTTGGGCTGCAGGTGTCCCTCTGTCTTCCACTCCTCAGGGGTCCATTCATTCCTGCTCTCTCATTCACCCCGTTCACTCCGGATCCATGCATCGTCTAGTCAGGTGCGGTTTACTCTCCCCCTCAGTTCTCCTGCTCCTCCTCTTCAGTGCACTCATTCCTGTGTGCACCCAGGCTGGCTCCACGGGGCCCTCCAGGCCTTCCCCGGTGTGTGGACAGATATTCCAGGCCCATGTGTGAGCCCAGCCTTCCTGTGAACAGCCACTGCCGTCCAATGGCCGTGAAGGGGGCTGGGCAGTTTAAAGAGCGTGAGAGTGACTCATTTGGGTCTCACGTTCTCCAGGTGCCGGCTTGCCTCTCCCCCTTGTCACTCAGGGACTGGACATTAATGATTGGACCCTGGAGGGCAGGTCAGAGCAACCATCTGGAGGGGCGCCTGCTGCCCCTCAAGGTTTCTGTGAGACCTGGGCCAGGCCACCTGCCCTCGCTCTGTCCTGAGACGTCCTCTCGCCTCTGGGAGGGTGTCTGAGCACCACGAGCTCTGGGTGGGGAGTAGGTTCTGCCTCTGGGGCATTTGCAGATAACAGAGGCCATTGTCCATTGTGTTACGGCTCCAGTTCTGTTTGTATCTGTATATCTATGCCTGTGTCTATATCTGTTTTAAAATATATATTTTTATTGATTTCAGAGAGGGAGAGAGAGATAGACACATCAAGGATGAGAGAGTCATTGGTCGGCTGCCTCCTGCACACCCCCTACTGGGGTTAAGCCCGCAACCCGGGCATGTGCCCTGACCGGGAATTGAACTGTGACCTCCTGGTTCATAGGTCGATGCTCAACCATTGAGCCATGCCGGCCGGGCATGTGTGTCTATATTTTTATCTATGTCCATGTCATATCCATACCTATATCATTACATGTGTATCTGTATTATCTATATTTAATTTATTCTTCTAGAAAGGCGAGCATGTGAAGCCTTCCCCCCTGAATGTCTCCTGCTGACTAGGCTGAACCCAATTCAGGGTTAGCTCTACTGAACCAGGAGGTGATGGGATGGATTATTTTCAAAATCGATTCCACTTTTTACCTTGGTGAAGGGCATCCTGCAGCTCAGTGCCCTCTGGTTGGTTGCACTAATTAATTGATTTTATTACCTATACTTGAGGCCTCTGGAGCCACGGTATGCAAATATATGCAAATGACCAGAGGAGTGGGTTGAACCCAAAGCCTGGTGAGCACCCACCTGGACTGGGCTGATTTCTCTGCTCACCTTTCCCACTGAGATCCTCTCAGGTTCCCCGGGAGCAGGAGGTGGGGGAGAGGAGCAGGGGCCTTAGCACCAGCCAGACCTGGGTTCAAATCCCAGCCCCTCCTCTTCCTGCTGGGCAGGAACTTGGGGAGTCCCTTCACCCCTCGGTGCTGCGTGTCCCCATCTGTGCAGCAGAGGTGATAGCGCTGTGGACTGTGCGGGGCTGGGCGGGGCCAGCAGGTGCTCAATCAACAGGACTCGCATTGCTGCTGTAAGGAGCAGGCCCACTCGAAGCGCCTGAATCACGCATTTCGGAGGCGGTGGGAGAACAGGGCGTCACTCTGGCTTTGCAGCCCCAGCAGAGCGTGTGCTCCTTGAAGGGGGACTGGATGTCCCCTAATCAGCCGCAGCTGCTCCTTACTCGAGCCCCCGCCTCCTCTCCCTGCCGGATAGGGGGGTTTTATGTGTGACCTTTGCTGAACACAGCCATTCCCCTGGGGGAGGAGGGGAAATTACAAAAAAGATTGGAATTTAAACATCCTGAGAGATTTATTGTGTGCAGTGGATGGAAAAAGTCCCACCAAACCGCACAAGTTATGTCAGGAGAAGTGGGGCTGAGGTGGGCTGGAGGCCGGGCTGGGCCTCGGAGGGAGGTGGGCTGGGAGTTCGGAGGCGGCTGGACAAAGGATTCATTCAAAGACTTCTTAGACTGTGAGCTCTGAGTTGGATGCAGGTGACAGAGTGTGCGCCTTTGCAGGGGAGGGGCTGGCATTTACTGAGCGCCTACTGTGTGCAGGGGAGTTCACGGTGAACCCCAGCAGCCCTCGCTCTGCCCCAGGTGGCGCTGCTGCTCCCACTTTTCTGGAGGGGAGCCTGGGGCTCTGAGGGATGCAGTGACTTGTCCCAGGTCCCTGAGCTTGTCCGTGGCAGGAGGGGAGGGGAGCCCGGGCCTGGGGACCCACATCCCTGCTCTTTCCCTGGGCCTATGCAGGAGGGATGTGGGGATTTGTACATCGGGGAGCTGGGACCCAGACATGGGCGGTGGGGCTTGTCACTGACCCATGTGGGGCTGAGTCCGCATTGCATCCAGCTGACACGGAGCATTTTCCTGTGAAGCACCGGCGGGCACTTGGCGGGTCCGAGGGAGGCAGGTCCTGAGCCCCTGGGAACGTGTACCCCACTGGGGGCCAGGCTCCAAACAAACAGCTGGGAAAGAGGCCCAGGCCTCTGGGGACGCCCAAGGCTCTCTGAGGAGATGGGCAGTGGGGACTCAGAGGCCTGGACCTGGCACAGACCAGGGAGGGTGTCCAGGCGGGGGTCATGGCGGGCAAAGTCTGGGGTAGGAATCAATTGGCAGATGCCAATCAAACCTCCAGTGACGCTCCAGGCCCTGCTCTTTAGGCTCCTGGGATGCAGGGAAGACTCAGAGTGAGTCCTGCTTGAGTTGCAAGCCATCAAATTGGGGAGACAACCTGGGACTCAAGTAGTAACAAGTGGAGAGGTAGGGGCTCCACGGACTCGGAGGTTATTGTTCGGCCACCTGAGGGAGTTCTTCCTCCTTCCCCCCGCCCCCCCCTCCTCCTTATTCTCTTTCTCTGCCCCTCTACCTCTTCTTCCTTCCTGTCCTCCTCTTCCCTCTTCTTCTCCCCTTACTCATTGGGGAGCCCCCTGACACCCCAGGCTGGGTTAGGGTCCCCCTCTGGCTCTCACATAGCTGTGCTTCCCCATCAGATCCCACCGCATCATCATTGTCTGTCCCTCACGGGCCTGGAGGCCTGGAGGGCAGTGACAGCGTCTCGGTCCCCATGGCTGGCACAGGGCCAGTCCCCATCAGCGCTGGGGGAGGGATGGCTCTGTGCCCGCTCTGCCCTCACTAGCTGTGGGGCCTTGGACAAGTCGCCTGACCACTCAGAGCCTCAGTGTCCTCATCGCTGAAAGGGGGTGACGCCCTCCTCCCCGTATTGCTGGGTTATGAAGTGAGGCGTGTGCGGACAGCCTCGGGCACAGTGACGAGCACAGTGGTGGGCACAGTGACGGGCTCAGTGACAGGCACCTGCAGCAGTGCCCGCTCTCAGACCCCAGCCTCTCCCCTCCTCCCACCTCACTCCATTCCAGTCTCACCTCCACCTCTGAGGGTGCCCCGGGCTCCACTCTCCTGCAGGGCTCCCACCACTTCTCCCTCCATTGAGAGGAAGGGTAATTAAAAACCTCCTCCCGGACTCACATGTCCCAAAGTTCCATGCTTAATTAGCACACTGCTAGCTGAGAAGCCAGGCAACAGAAACCCGGCCTCTGCTTTGGCGCCTGGCTTCTCCCTGTAGGACCGGCTACAGAACTTGTGGATCCAGAGACAAATGAGGATGTGGGGCCCTTGTTCAAAAAGCTGGAAAGAAGTGCCATTAAACAACCTAAAATATGGAGCCCTTTCCTTTCTGCCACAGTCCCTCTCTCATCTCGTCGTGGTGGTTTTCATGTTCTATTTCATGTTGTTCTAAGTAAAGGAAATTAGAATTTTAAATTATTAGCATGAACTTTACCGTTCATTTTATATTGTGCAATGCCGGTTTTAAATGCAAATTCAAGAACATTTAATTTGCATACGGAATCGCTGAAATCACAGGATTTGTATTTCATCGCTCACTCACGCCTATGTATTTCATTCTTCCCGGGAGAGTGAAAACTACACCAAACCAGCTCCACAGCGTTTATTTCCCTTCTCAGGATGCGGACTTGCTCCCACACTTTCTCCCTTCGGCACCTGGCGAGTAAGGAGGGACCGGAAAGAAGGGGAGCGGGAAGGGCTGATCTTTGCCTCGCCTCCTGTCATAATTTTCGGTGTAAGTGCTTGGCTGATCCAGGGACGTAACACAAGAAAGACATAATGCAATAAGGTTCCTGGTCATTTTTGTATCTTAGTTGACCAATGATACCTTTCTGCACTTGTAGAATGTTCTGGCTCAAACGGGAAGTCTGGCCCTTTGGGGCTGTCGCCCCCCCCCCCCCCCCTTAGTTGTAGACGTAACCACTTGCCTTGTGCTCACTGGGAGGCTTGCGGAACCACCACACACGGTGTCTGCTGGGCCCATGGGCATCATGGATGCTGTGTGCGCACGGGGACCCACGTGTCACATACACCCTCTGCTCATATGCATGAGTTCCATCGTCACATCGGACTTCACACACAAAACACAAGATAAAGATAAAATTATTAAGAATTTCAAGATGGCCGCAGCTGAGCGTTCAATCAAAGGCGCAGGGCCCTGCGTGGCTGCCCGGGTCCCATGGGCACCCTGTCCCCCGAGGTGTCTTTCAGCCCCTGGCCCCTTCTTTAATCTGGGCCTGTTTCACTGAGATTTTTAAAAATTGAAATCCAGGAGTGGATGATTCTACGTTCCCGCTGGAGGCGATACAGCTCTGAAATGTCAGAGCCAGAACCAGCCCATTAACGAATGTGTTTGTGTGACAAGCTGATGGATTGACGCCCTGCTTTGTGCTGGATCCTGTCGTTCCCCAAGTTCGGTAAAACCCCACGTCATATCAGGGCACCGAACAGATGGGCGCAGGGGCTGCTCCCAGTGCCTCGGTTGGGCCACTGCGGCTTCCTGCTCTGCGATGATCTCCCTGTGGCCCCAACAGTGTGGGGGAGGGGGCATTGGCCCACTTGGCGGAGGAGGAAACTGAGGCCCAGTGAGAGGTGAGGCCACCAGCTAGGGTGAGGGTTATGGGCCCAGCCCTGGATGTGGGTCAGCGGTGGGGTGGGCGGAGGACCCCGTCTGCCACGTGCAGCAGGAGAGGGTGAGGTGTGAACAGCGCTGTCCCTGCTCCTCCCTCCCTCCCCTCCACGTCTGGCGCTCACTGATGACTGTCACTCAGCCTCAGAAACACCATCTCTTGGACCCAGCCTGGCTTAGCCGTGGGCCCTGCCACTGAGTCCCTGCGACTTCATTTCTCAGGCCCGTTCCAGTGGCCGCAGTCACCCAGTCTGCAGACTCCATCTGCTGCCTCCTTCTCTCTCCAGGCCACGTCGTCTCTCCCCCGAGGACGGCAACAGCTTCTCCCTGGGTTTGCCTGTCCTGGTCTCATTTACTGATTCTCCCCAAAGTGCCCTCCACTCTGGCCACGGCCACGGCCACGGGGATCCCTCTCATCATTTCCTGGGAGAGAAGAGACCGTTGTAAATGAGCACAGTGTGATGGGAGGTGGCAGGGAAGGAAAATGCAGGGGTGGCCACGGGGATCCCTCTCATCATTTCCTGGGAGAGAAGAGACCGTTGTAAATGAGCACAGTGTGATGGGAGGTGGCAGGGAAGGAAAATGTAGAGGTTGGAAACTAGGAACAGTCTTGCAAAGTTGGCAGAATTGATCCAGATGACTCCCTGCCTGCGCCCCGTATACCCTGCCCCTGCTCCCCCCCCACCCCCCGCTGCATCCAGTCATCCTGATAGTGGGGGACAAGCTGGCTCCAGTCCCTGTTGGGTCTCCCAGCCCTGCCTCAAAGCTCACCCTCTCAGCCTGCCAACACTCCTTTCCCCTGAATTCTTGCTCTGCCTGGTGGGGTATCTGCTAATCCACGGGCTGCCCTCCCAGCGCCTCATATTAAAGCTCCTGAAAAAGAAGCCCACACCCTGGGATAACTCCTGCTTTCTGGGGAGCAGGGAAGTATTAACTACCACCAGCGCTTCCTTGTCGTCCTGAAACATCAGCTCTGAGACGAGGAATCAGGTCCTGATTAAAGGAAGGCAACGCCATTCCGAGATGGGTCCCCTGTCCTCAGAGATGACAAGCAGCAAGGGAGGATGAGGAAAAGAAAAAAGGAGAGAGGAAAAAAGAGAGGAAACAGAGGTTCCTTGTTTGTTTTGGGCTTTGAGAGCGCACAGCCAGTCCCTGGTGACCCTGGGGGCACCGGCGATGGTGGGGGAGACAGTAAAACCCACAGAATCAGTTTAGGTTTAATACCGCTGATGCCCCACACATTGTGCTTTCATACTGCTGTGCGGCGGCAGAAACATACTGATTAGTTAAAAAACAGATCAGATGTGCTTTGGAGCTGAGTGCCGGGTACTCTCTGGGCGGGTGGAGTGTGGTGGGGTGGCTGTGCCAACAGCCCCGGGCCCGGCTCTAAGCGCTCCCGCCTCCTCTTGCCCTGCTGTGATTGGAGCTGCTTTTCACCCCTGCACAGACCCTTCAGATGGATTTCTGAGCTGAGCTATCCGTCTGGTTCAATGCAGCCCATTTCCTGGACATGCTTTTTTATGCTTCCTCTGGCCATGGGCTCAATTGCCCGGAGGTCAATCCTGCCCTGCCCCTGCCAGCGCAGGCCCCTGGCCCTGGTGGATGGGGACCAAGCAGGCGGAGTAGAGTCTTAATCTGATGGACCCCTATAGAACACTCCATCCAACAACAGCAGAATCCACGTTCTTCTCAGCAAGATGGACTATATCTAGGGTCATAAACCTTAACAAGTTAAAACAAAAACCCAGAAATTATACAAGTGTGTTTTCTGGCGTCAGTGGAATTAAACTGGAATAAAAACAAAAATTTTCTAGGAAATCCCCAATTATTTGGAAATAAATAACACACCTTTTTCTTTTTTCTTCTAAGTATATTTGTATTGATTTCAGAGAGGAAGGGAGAGGGAGAGAGAGAGAGAAACATCAATGATGAGAGAGAATCATTAATCGGCTGCCTCCTGCACGTCCCCTACTGGGGATCAAGCCCAAATCTCCAGCATGTGCCCTGATCAGGAATTGAACCGTGACCTCCTGGTTCATAAGTTGACACTCAACCATTGAGCCACACTGGCTGGGCTAAGCAACACACTTTTAAATAAACCATGGATCAAAAGGGGGAAGACTTAGGGAAAATTAAAAATTATCTTGAACTAGATGAGAATGAAAATACAGCATTATCAAAATTTGTGGTATGCAGCTAAAGCAGTGCTTAGGAGGGATTTTTATAGCACTAAAATACATATATTAGAAAAGAATAAAGCTCTAAAAATTACCTTAAGAAATTAGAAAAAGAAGTACAAATTAACCCCAGAGCAAACAGGAAAAAGGAAATAATATAAAAACTGAGCATAAATCAATGAAATTGAAAAAAGATAATTACAAGAGAATCAGGAAAGCCAAAAGCTGGTTCTTGGAAAAGAGAAATAAAATTGGTAAATTTCTAGTCAGGAAGAGAGAGAGAGAGAGAAAGGGGGGTGGGGGAAACACTATATCATGCACATAAATTTGTTAGATAGAATGGACCAATTCCTTGAAAGACACAGATCACCAAAATTCACTCAAGAAGAAATAGATAACTTGAATAACCCTACAACTATCATAGAAACATCAATGCAACTCATCACATTAATAAATTTTAAAAAGATCATTTCATTATCAATGAACAGTCAGAAATTTAAATTAAAATATCTACTTAAAATGGCATAAAAATATGGCATACTTAGGGCTAAATCTGACAATGGAATGCTACTTAGCAATAAAAAGGAATAAATCCTTGATACATTTACCAACATGGCTAAATCACCAGATAATTCTGCTGATGAAAGGAGCTGCCCAAAAAAGTACACATATTTAAAAAAAATACCCATATAACTTACATTAAATTTTAAGAAATGCAAACTAATCTATAGGGACAGAAAGCAAATCAATGTTTACTTGGGATGGGGAACAGGAGGGAAGGATTACGAAGGGCCATGAGGAAACTATTGGAGGTGATGGATATATTCATTGTCTTCATTGTGGTGATGGCTTGATGGGTGTGTACATATGTCAAAACTTACTCAATTTTACACTTTAAGTATGTTCAGTTTATTACATTCCATTTCCATCTAAAAAAATTCTTAAAATAAAATAAAACATCATATTTCTTCCACAGCAAATCCACTTCCCAGATGACACGCTGCAAATAACAACAATAATCCTGAGTTCTCTCTCTTATCTCTGCTGTGACAGGTGTTTTGGACACATTAGTTCCATCAGTTCTCCATGAATCCCATGAGGTAGATGCTGTTGCTGCCATTTAAAGCTGGGCAAACCCAGGTCCAGAGACATGGGGTGACCTACCCAAGCCCCCTCTGTTAGTAACTGTCACAGCAGAGATTTCAGCCCAGGTCTGTGTGGTTCCAAAGCTCACACTCTTTACCCTACGGTGTGTTTATGTATATTCTAAATCTTCTTTCTTTTACAAAAATCAGATCACACAGAACACTTTTTTTTTTTGTTTTTGTGTGTTTTTTTTTTTTCATTTGCAAATATCTCCCTGTGTGGATCTGGCTGCCTGCTATTCTGTTGCCATAGGCACCATCATTTGTTTAGTTCCCTATAGATGAATATTTAGGTTGTTTTTGGCTTTTATGCTATTATAACAATGTTGCAATAAGCTGATGCTGCCATTTCCCCCATTCACTTTAAATTATTTTTTTAATTACACAAGTGCTGCATGCAGACACTCTCATTGTTTTATATTCAAGAATTCAGACACGGGAAAAGTTCCTCTGTTCTGTCTTCCACCATACTCACCCCCAATGTTCAATCCCCCTCCCCCCATAGTACTGTCATCAGTGTGGCGTGTAATCCTTACAGATCCTTTAATACACATTTCTGTACACATGGATGTATGCTGAGCTATGTATATTTGCTCTGTGTTTTTAAAAGCACCACAGGTATCATACTGCATGTATTGTTTTGTGTCTGGCTTTTTGTCATTTAAGCTAACTGACATATTTCCATGTCGGTAAGTACAGAAACCTCATTCTTTTTTCACAAGGCAGGTATCATGTTCAGTCCCTCCCTTCCTAAAGCATTCCCTGATAAATAATTAGGTTGTTTCCATCTTGTTCTCATCTTTGTACCGCAGTAAACACCCTGTATGTGCCTCACTCTGCTCATTGGGAGCATTTCTCTAGCGTTGATACCTACACCTGGGGTTGCTGGGTGGAAGGGTTTGCCAGGCCAGGTCTTGTCTGAGGCCACAAGGAGCTGGGGAAGGTCAGGTTGCAGAATCTAGGTGGCTGTTTGCACACACAGCCAGCAGGAGGCAAGATGGGAGGGAATCTTCTCTTTATCTGAGTTTGCTATGTGTGGCCCCGTTCTTGGACAGCTCCTGGTGACACAGAGCTCCTGCCACTACTGCCATTTGGGCAGAGTAATCAGAACAGCCCTGTGGGTCGCCTGTGGGGCCAGCCCCACACATCACTTACCTCTTTCTCTTCCTCTTTTTTTTTAAAGATATATTTTTTTGATTTTAGATAGGAGGAAGAGGGAGGGAGAGATGGAAACATTAATGTTGAGAGAGAATCATTGATCAGCTGCCTCCTGCATGCCCCACACTGGGGATGGAGCCCACAACTCCGGCACGTGCCCAGACCAGGAATCGAACCATGACCTCCTGGTTCATAGGTCGATGCTCAACCACTGAGCCATGCCTGCTGGGCTTTCTCTTCCTCTTTGTACTGACTGGGTTCTGGACTGACTGATCCAGACACTATTTATTTGAAGGATTTCAGTCTACTGTACTAATGAGTCCTTGGCAAGGTCAGGGGGAGATGGGTAACAAATTATTCGACAAAAACTGTTCCTGAAACCTCCTCTATGCCAGGGTGGAGGTGCAGGGCCCTGCCTCCAGGAGTTGTGACCTGGATCACATGCCCATCTCTGGGCAGGGGGAGGTGAGGGTAAGGAGGTGTGAGCAATGGGGGAGACACACTTACACCAGCTGGCTAGGGATGTGATAGTGGTAAGTGCAGGACACTGCCGGGACACAGTCTGAGGTGGTCAGGGGAGATTCCTGGCCGAGTCTTAAAGGGTGAGTAGGAATTAACCAGGTGAATGTGAGTGTGTGTGGGTGGGTGAATAGAATGTCTACTTTTTTTTTTAAATCCCCCACTTTTTGTAGTAACAGCCCTTCTTTCCCTTTGAGAGAATGTCCCATTAACCCCGTGTGATCTGAGAATTCTCAATTCCTTAATCTCACCTCCCCTGGCCCCCGAGATGGGCATGTGACCCAGGCGTGGTCAATCAGAGTATTGCACCATGGGACCCAGTGATTGGTTTAGAGGTGGGCCAATCGGAGCTCTCTCTGGGACTCTCTGCTGGAGCTAATGGAAGAAGCTCTGGTCTTTGGGATCATGGACCTGGAAGCAGCTGTGTGGGGCCACCTTCCTTGTTCTCAGGAGGCACACCTGGGTCTGATGAGAGAAACAGGCAACTTTGTGGAATGAGGCAGAGACAGCAGAGGTAATAGGTGAGTGAAGAGAGTCCTTGGAGGCACTGAGATTCTGATTCCTGCAGTTTCTGTTTTGAGAGCTCCCCCATGTGTTCCCCAGCCCTGGGGGCTTGCCAAGAAAGAATCGCGCCTCGTAGAGAATGGCAAGGAGTAACCCTGCCACTGCTCCACAGGTGACACTGGTAGACTTGAGACTTAGTAGGTCAGAGCAAAACCTTTCATGACTCCACAGGGCAAATAGCAAGACCATTAGCTTAGTTGCACTGATGCCCTGCCCCAAGTCCCACAGGGCGGGTGATGGGCCCAGTGGGTCCTACAGGTGCAGTGGGTTGTGGTGGAACCAGGACTTGTTGAGCATGAAGCAAACATTGTAACAGGCACTAAACAAACCAGTCCCCTTCCTGGAAGGAGTGAGCAACTACAGAATGATGGTTCCCACAGGTACCACGGTCCCTCCTTGGCAAGCAGATGGAGCCCATTGGGTTATGGTGGCAGGATTGCTGTGTCCAGCCCAGTGATGGATCCCAGTTGGGATGCTGGCTACTCGGGCTGCTCAGGTGTGAGCAGCCACATTGTTCCATCCAGTTTCATGTGAGTGTGGCATCTTCAAGGGTTTATAAATGTCCCATTGGGCTGTGGCAATGGATTTGCAGAGCTCACAGCTCCATAGAAGGGCATCTTTTATATACCAGTCAACCATCACTTGTACTTGACCAGATACCTAAGCCATTGGCCACAGCCCAAGAGTTGGTGAAAATGTAACGTGTTTGGTTCTTAGGAGTATCGTCCAAGACAAGGGTGATGGTTTTCAGTGTGGCTTCCAGAATTGTTAGAGAAGGACTGCTGCCCCTGAACACCATCAGCTGGTAGTTTGGCTGAGCTGTGAGTAAACTAAGCCCAAGTACCCTGAGGCACATCCTGGAACAGAACACATATCTCCAGATAGCCAAAGGCTGCCCCTGTGCGTGACTGGGCGAGGTGCAGTAGCCTCTAAAGGTGTGGTTACACCTTTTGCATACTGGGGGACACGCCTTTGGCACCGGACTTGCTTCCCTCCTGAGTATTCCATTTAGTAAGATGACACTGCTGTCTCTTTCCAGTGCTGTGGTCAGCACCTAAATGGAGCCACCCCAAGATGGGACTATCTGGGTGCAATGTTAGCGGGCGGTCCTGCATTAGGTGTTCAGTCTCCATAAGTGCCCCATCCTGGGCCAGAAGCTGTTTCTCTAATGGAGTGCAGTGGGGTAGCTGGGTGGGGGAGGCAGGGCACCCAAATCCCCAAGGAGTACCCGTAGGTGGGGACTACTAGCCTTTGCCAAAGGCTTCAAGCAGCAATGATATCCGAGTTAGCAAGGGTCTTGGGTGGGCAGGTCCCAAGGGTAGGGCTGTTATGCTGCCTCTAACACCATCTGCTGATCTGGTCTCCAGACTTTTCACAGGTTTTTCTGGTCAATTTACACATAAGGCTCAACAGAATACCACATGAGGCCCATGTTGTCTTCAGTCCAATTAGGCACTGGGCTTGGGCTAGGGTGGGGACTTCTCCTTTCCTGTCTCAGGGATCTGTCTGAGCCACAGCCCATGTTGCTCCCAGAATATGACTTGGGCACCTGGTCCCTGTAATCAAGTCTAACCCTCCTTTATACAGATACGATATCTGAGGCTAGAGAGATCAGTGAGTTGCACAGCAGGTGAGTGGCCAGGATTTGGACCCAGGTCGATGAGATTCCAGGATTCAGGCCTTTCCCGTGTCCTGTGAGGCTGTTGGTCTTTCCCCACTAGAGGATCCCACCCTGACTCAGGCCCATCTGTGTGCTTTTCTGCTCCATCTGCAGCCCGGTTCCCATGACATGTGGGAGTGGGTGGCTATTGGGCTTTGGTTCTGTGCTCTCACTTCCCACAGCTGCTGTTTATCCATCAATATGGTCTGGAAAGGCATGAACCACCCGGGGCCAGATGCCAATTCTAGGATTTAGTTCTTCATCTGGGCCCTTGGGATGCAGGAGTGGATGTCTACACATCTCTCTCTGAACGCTTTTCCTTCTCACTGTCCCCAGGCCAGACCCTTCCAGTGCTCACCTGGACCATTGCAACAGCTTCCTGACCACCCTACCCCCAGCTAGCACCCCCAGGCTCTGTCGGGTTCCTCTCTGTGGAGCCAACCCTTTTCCCATTCTCAGCCATGTGGTTGGATGGAATTGGCTCACTCACAGCTTTAGGATGGACCCTAATTGGCCTGAGCCAGTTAGCCAGTGACCACAATTACTAGCTCTTAGGAACGTAATCAAATCAGAACCAATGAGATGTTGAGATGTTTGCTGTTGGTTCAGGGAAACGAAAGGTTTTCCCATTCAGCTACCCAAAGAGACTTTCTCTTCATCCCTGAATGCTGTGAGGGGGGCGGATGTGAGACCTGGAGAATATGGGTCATTGGAGGTGAGAATGGGGTGGATGGGGGATGGGACTGAGAAGGGAAGGGGGCAGGGATGCTATCATAGGGAGCCTGAGGGTGAAACTGGCATCACTGAAGGTAGAGGAGGAAGATGGAGGAGGCCTGGGTCTCTGTTGACATCATTTGAGCCACTGGGTCAAGCCACACCTGAAGCCAATTGTACAGAGTGGGGTGAAAGTAGGTTTATAGTTGTGAGTACACACAACACAGACTGTATTCTTGTGTTATTATTTATTAATTATTGTATTTTTTCCATATGAACAACTGTCAACCTACTTTCCCCCACCATGTATGAGTCTGGGTCTCAGTAGGAAACACAGTTGGGCAATTTGAGGAGAATTTAATAAGTGGACAACTTATAAGGGTGAGGGTAGTGTAAAGGGACATCACAGGGACCGTTCAGGGCAAGTAACAGAGGGGCCATTGCTACTCTTGGGCGAGGGGAGTGAGCAGTTGTCAGGACTGGAGACAGAGGGTGGCATGTTGATGGCTTCCCCAGGGGCCATAGCCCCTGGTGACCCTGCACCAGGAGGGAGAGAGGCAGTAGTACTTTGGCCACACTGCTCTGCCTTCCTCAGCCTCCCTTTGGTGCTTCCATAGGTTGAGCCACCCAGAGCCAGAGGAACAGTGACCCACACAGGTCATCCCTCGGGGCACTGGGCAGGGTGGGGTGGATGAACAAACGGGAACCATCTAGTCTTCACTCTGGCCTCTCGTTTACAGGAGACAATCCATTCTCTTGACTGTTCAAGGCAGGGTGAGTGGAGCATTTTACTCGCCACCTAGAGGACTAATCGGTAAGTACACCAAACAGGGTCCCACCACGTGCCTTTGTCCAGGCTCTTCCCTCAAATTGCTCCATCTCTTGCCTCTGGGCCTCCACTGTCCTGGCCTCTCCCAGCACCTCTCCTGTAAGTCCTGATCCAGAGGCTAAAGCCAGGAAGGCAGCAGAAAGCGTGTCAGACAGACCTGGGCCCCACTCCTTGTTCCACCACTTCACCTACTGTGTGTCCTTGGGCAAGTTCCCTACCCTCTCTGAGCCTCAGTTTCCTCATTCAAAACCTGTCAGATTCGACTCTAGCTCCGGGACCCGGACCCTGCACTTGGCCAGGTGTTACCCAGGTGTGCTGGGAACACTCCTGACCTGCCTCTGCCTCCAGGCTGCCGTGTGTCCTCGGGCAGGGCTCTGCTCCTTGCTGGGCCTCAGTTTCCCTATTTGTAAGTCAAGGGGTTTATATTCAGTGATTTTTAAGGCACCCCACTCCCTACTCCATCTTCTCTGGCTTTTCTTTGATTAACTGACTCTCGGTTGCTCAGCTCAACAGACAAACAACCCAGTGGCTTTGTCTCACCCTGTGGAGCGGAGGCTACTGTGGGAGCAGCTTGGCGGCGTTGAGAAGCCTGGCACGTCTACCGTTTGTGTTTAATTACTTTGGCAACTGTTTACTGCCTCCTCGATTTCCTGAGCAAACAGCCCCATTATTTGGAGTAATTTACTGGCAGTAGCTGGGGTTGGAGGAATGGGAGCTTCGAGACGTGCCCCCACTTCAGCCACTGAACCCTGCTCACACAGCCAAGCTCTCTGAGAGGGGCTGAGGGGCCCTGAGGGTAGCGTGCCGGCCGTCCCTGGTGTCCTGGACTCAGGATCCTTTAGCCTGACCCTGGGGCCCTGCAGCCCCTCCAACCTTGGCAGGGCTCCCGAGCTTCTGAAGCCTAGTGGTTAGAGCAGATGCTCTAGAGACCAAAGGATCTGGGTTCAGGTCCCTACTCTCTCTGCTGCTTACCACTGTATGACCTCAGGCAGGTTCCTCTGCTCTCTGAGCCTCAGTTTCCTCATCTGTGAAATGGGTGTTGCAACTTTCCCAGTTCTCCTCTCTCCTTGAGGCATCTGCTGCTGTCCCTTTCTGGGTGGCAATAGTGGGGACTCCCATGATCTTAGATGGCCTGTCCCCTCCCTTGGCCTCTATGGTTTAGACTGATTTGGAACCTGATAATGGGTGTTGCAACTTTCCCAGTTCTCCTCTCTCCTTTGAAGCATCTACCTGTCCCTTTCCAGATGGCAATAGTGGGGACTCCCACGGTCTTAGATGACCTGCACCCTCCTTTGGCCTCTATGGTTCAGAGACAGATTTGGAACCTGACCAAAGCAGGGCTGGTCCTGGTCCCCCAGCTCACAGTGTTACCTTAAGATTTAGGTAACATTGATATGAACCCCCATCCCACATGCTGTGAATGCACATCCCAAAGTGGGGACATCCCAAGCCCCTGGCGTCCCCTTTCTTAGCCTGCCCTAGCCTTGTGCCATCCCCTGAGCTCTTCTGTTTGCTTTCTCTCCCCACCCCCTCCTTCCTCCTGCGAACTGGACTCCACCCACTGTCTGGATGCCATTTGGTCCCCTAGGTCTGTAGTCTGGTTACCCGTCACTGCATAACAAACCACCTGGCATTTAGTGGTGTAAACTTCCAGGCACTACGTACGAGTCAGAGTTCTGTGGGGATGGTTTGATCCCCATTCTACTACATCTGCGGCCTCAGCTGGGAAGATTTGAGTGGCTGAGAGCGACCTGAACAGCTGGGTGTTGAAAGCTTCTGGAGAATTCTTCACTCACACGTGTGATGGCTGAGCTGGGGTGGGTTTGAGGCCTGGACTCAGCTGAGAAATTGGAGCAGAGCCTTTCCCTGTGGCTGGGCTTCCTCCCAGCATGGCAGCCTCCGGGCAGCTGGACTCACATGGCAGCTTTTAGGATCTAGCCCTGGAAGTCATGGCTTCCACCACACACTATTTTTTTTTTTAAAAGAACAGTTTATTGATTATTAGAGAGAGGAAGAGTCCTTTCCCTGTGGCTGGGCTTCCTCCCAGCATGGCAGCTTTTAGGATCTAGCCCTGGAAGTCATATGGCTTCCACCACACACTATTTTTTTTTAAAGAACAGTTTATTGATTATTAGAGAGAGAGGAAGAGCGAAGGAGAAAGAGAGAGAGAAATATCAATGTGAGAAACATTGATGTGAGAGAGGAAACATCCATTGATCTGCCGCCTCTCACGCTCCACCTGCTGGGGATCTATCCAGCAACCTGGGCATGTGCCCTGATGGGGAATCAAACCAGCAACCTTTTGGTGCACAGCACAACACTCAACCGACTGAGCCATACGGGTCAGGGCTTCCACTGCACACTATTGATCAGAGCAGTCAAGGAGAAGAAATGAAAGAATGTGCGATCTTGTTTTGAAATGGCCACTGTTGGTGATGGAGAGGCTGTTGCTGTTGCAGACAGCTGGTGAAAGATTACCCCCAAATGCTAGGTGCCGTATCTGGGTCTGACACACAGGGCCTGGCCTCTTCTGTTCTAGAACCCAGGGAGAGGAGCGGAGCCTGGCGCCTGGCAGTCCTCACAGGGAGTGGCACTCCATTTCTGTGAACATGGGGCTGTCAGTGCTCTACTCGCACCTGATATTTTTCTCATCTCCCCAGACAGCAAAAGCGGCTTATGGGGACGGAGTTCATTGGTTTAATTCAGAGACAGCTTTTAGCCCCAGGAAAAGCCTGGGTTTGTGACTCGGCGTTAGATTCGGTGAGAAAGCCTTATCTCCAGGACCGAAGACTGATGGAGCAGCCAGACCAGGGTCCCTTCCCTGAGCCTGACTTCCGGTGGGAGCGGGTGAGACCCCTGCCCTCTCTGAGCTGAACTTCCCCCTTTGAAAGAGAGACTCATAGGGAGAACGGGCCTCTGAGTAGGAGGAGAGGAGAGGCTGACCACAGAGCCCCGCCCAGATGAGGTTTCCCCACCGTCACCTGCTCTCTGTGCCCCTGATGGGGCCTGGCTTGGAGGGTCCCCGCTATTGCCCCTGACCCTGGGTAGAAGCCGGGTCTGAGAGGAGGATGGCGCCTCCTCAGGGCACGTCCTTAATTATCCCCACCTGGCCCAGGAAAAGCCTGTGGTTTAAGAGCTTTTATATTTAGGGCCCATTTAGCAAGTGGGTTTCCAATTGATCGCCAAAGGGAAAAGGGCTAGATTTATAGCTTCTAAAACCGGGCTGCAGCCTTGCCACCGAGCTGCACCCGGCAGTGAGCAGGAAGTTATTGACCTGACCTCCAGCCTTGGGGAGGGAAAGATAATGAGCTTATGATAAATCCATCTTCTCGGGGTTTATCACTGACCCTTAGAGACCTGGTTTGATGCAGACACGCAGCTCTCCAGGTGCCACAGGGAGGAAGAACATGAAGCATAAACCCTGGGAAATGAGGCTCGCTCTGCCTCCCTCTGGCTCTCAGAGAGTTAGCTCTGCCTTAAGCCCTCTGGCTTTGGGAAGGATTGGAGTCTGCAAAGTTCCCAGCAACTTCAGAAGTTGGGCAATTTCTGGACGCCTGGGAGCTGGTTCCCTGGCCTGCCCTCCCTACAGGCCCCAGCTGGGCCCCTGTCCCTGCAGCCCCTCCCCTCAGCTGTGGCCCATTGCTGGTCTCCCTACAGCAGTGGTTCTCAACCTTGGCCGAACATTAGAATCACCTGGGCATCTTTTTAAAATCCTGATTTCTGGGTCTCATCCTCCGGAAATTCTGTTTCTTTGTTACTAATGTTGTGGCTCCACCCCATAACAAAGAAACAGAATTTCCAGGGGATGAGGCCCAGAAATCAGAATTTTTAAAAGATTCCCAGGTGATTCTAATGTGCAGCCAAGGTTGAGAACCACTGCCCTACAGGCTCAGAACAAGGAAGGGAGCAGGATACCTCCTTTGCTGTGGGTTTGGGAATAGGGAGCCCTGGGTGTGAATTCTTCCACTTATTGGCCATGGGACCTTGAGCCAGTTCTATGAGCACGGTGGGCCTCCGTTTCTTTGCCTGTGAAATGGGAGATGAGAAGACCTCCCTCTGAGGATGGTTGTGGGATGACATGAGGTGTAAAGGGAGCAGCACAGTGCTTGGCACGTGGTGGGCAGGACAAGGGATTAGACATGATGGATGGGAGGTAAAAAGCTGACTCCATGTCTGTGTGATTCTGGACCTGTGCCTTAGTCTGTCTGAGCCTCAGTTTGCTCATTTGTAAAATGAGGAGGATGATAAAGATCCCAGACTCCCCCCTGCACTATTCTACATGCTTCTACAAAATCAATATCATTCTTAACCCCATTTTACAGGTGAGGAGACTGAGGCTCAAATAATAAACAACTTGCTCAAGTTCAACGAAGAAGTGGTGGGGGCAGGATTTGAATCAGGGATTCTAGCTCCAGAGCTCATGTTCTTCACTGCTCCTTGGGGTCCTGAGGGTCCCCTAAAAGGAAGGGTGTGAATGGGCTCTGCAAACTTTAAAGTGCTATAAAAATGCTAAACAGGGTCACCTTCTTTGGGAGAGAGAATTTGAACCAAATAGCTGTGACTGTGCTCTGTAAACTGTTAATCTCGCATTCTGAGGAGACCACCTGCTGTTTAAGAAGAGATGGGCTGAGATCAGAGTCAGGGTGACTGGGCCCCGGAGTAATCAGGAGAGACTTCCTGGAGGGGGTGGACTATATATTGAGGGCGGAGAGATAGGCAGGACTGACTGCCCTTGGTCCAGAGAAGGTCTTGGGGAGACTTAGCTCAGAGAGTGCAGTGAGGGTGAGGCCAGGCCATGGTCTAGACCCAGGGCTCACTTTGGGATGGGGGGTGGGTGGTGGTGGTGGGGGGGCGCGCTCCAAGAACCACTTATGTGGCTAGAAAATGCTCAGATCCCACCACAGGCTCTGATGTCCCCTCTGCATGATTATTTATCACATTAACTGGTTTCTGCCTCTTTTGTTAAGAAGTTGCATGTTTGCTCATAATTCAATGTCATTGTTTTATCAATTCAGCGTCTCCAGCCCTATAATCAGGGGGTGAGCGGTGGCTTTTTTCCTCTGCACTTACACGGGTCTATTGACTTGTCCTTCCTCATTATTCAGCTAGTGATTCTCTTCATGAGCTCCCATCGATTTCCATATTGAAATATTCCTTGATGCCCTTTTTAACAAGAATCTGTTCCACGTGTCCTCGCACCAGGTTAGAATGTTTTCGTTTTGGACCTGCTTTATTGAAAAACAACATCGATACCGCACGGGGCCTGTCTGTGTACTCCCATCCTGGGGGCCTCAGTGAGGACACGTGAGAGGACAGGCGAGACTCCTGGGGCTCCAGGCAGGTAACAGCTGCTCCACGTTCTCACGTGGACATCCCCTCGCCGGGTGTAGACAGCATGTAGACCACCCCAGGTGTGTCACTGTGGCCCTAAAGACAGTCTCCCCAGTTCCCTCAAGGGAGGCCATTGTCAACAAGCAGTCATTGAGCACCACTGTATGCCAGGCCCTGTGTTAAGCGCTGGGCCCAGAGAATGTTCCTCAGAATGTGAACTGGTTACATCCCTCCCCTCCTGACCCCTCAGTGGCTCCAGTGCAGGCTCCTCCCCTCAGCCACCAGGCCTGTGTGGTCCTGCCCTGCCCACCCTGTCCCATCTCCGTCCCTCTCCCCTGCCCTCTGCTGTTTCTCCCTGAAAACCCAGCCCTTTCTTCCCACAGGGCCTTTGCAGGTCCCGTTCCCGCCACCTGGAGTGCCTTTCCCTGCCCTCCCTTCACTTGGCTGGTGCCTCTCACTTTTGGGTCCCACCCCACCTACAGACTTGGTTCCTCTCCCCCCGTGTCATTCCCTCACCCCCTGGTTTTTCCTCTGCTCCCACTCAACACTGTCGGGAATTCTTTTCTCAGGGTGTTCACTGGTACCAGCCGTCACCCATGCTAGTCTGTGAGCTCCCGGAGAGGGGCTGTGTCTGTCCCGCTGCCTGGGGCATTCCCAGTGCCCAGCACATGCCTGGCAGAGACTCGGTGTCCTGGGGGTTCCTTGTGGACTGGATGAGTAAACAGAGGAGTCAGGAGCGCAGAGGCGCCTGGGCGGGCGATCTGCACATTGGAATGGTAGGTGCCTGTCAGGAGGGTTCGGCCTCCGGGATACTGGCAGGACCCTCCCAGACCTGTGACTGGGGTGGTGTGGGGTGACCTGTCTGTCCCACAGGGACCAGCATCCGTGGGGGCCTGGGAGTTGGGGAGCACAGGCCACCCCCTTGCTCCTCACAGCCGTGCGCCTTCTTGGGTGACCAGCGGTGGCCTCCGTCGGAGGCCTGGGCTATGCCGAGTAACCAGCGCCGTGGCTTCCGGCACGTAGGAGGCTCCCTCTCTGCACGACATGCTCGGGGCAGGTGCCAGGCTCTGCTCCCCAGTCGCTCTGGGCTGACAAGGCTCCACCTCTAAGATCACCCCAGCCAACTGTGGGCTGGCTGGTTCTTAAAGGTCCCTCCTGGAAGGGACAGATGCGCCGCCTCTCACATCTCGTTGGCCAGAGCAAGTCACAGGCCACCTCAGCCTTTAAACCGCGAGGGAGATCCCGCTGCAAGTCAGCAATGAGGGAACTGGGATGTGGGAGAACAGGGCTGAGAACTCAGCTTGTCTGCTGCTGGGCCGAGAGCTACCTGGGGGCAGCGTCTGTGTCCACCCGTCTGCACGGCCCCCTGTTGCCTGCCCAGGGCTGAGTGCAGAGCAGGAAAAAGCACACGCCCTTTATTCAGCATATGCTGTGTGATCCACCCTGCGCCAGGGGCAGAGGCCCAGAGATGACAAGGACACAGCCCCAGGGGTTGGGCCAGACTTGCGGAAGTGTCACTCATCCAGCACAGTGTGCTGTGGGCAAACCTTTGTCCCTTGTCCTCCCGCCAAGGCCAGTGACTTGTGGGAGCCCTAACTCAGCAGTTGGCCCCCATGAGCCAGCCCCCCTCCTCACCTCCTCTCTCACCCTTCAGCTCCCCACATGTCACTCCAGGCAGGACTAAACCTCTTCCACTTCCTGAGCTTTCTGTTCCCCTCACTCTTGCCTCTGAGCCTTTGCAACTGCTGTTCCCTCTTCCAGTACACAGCTGCAAGAGGAAGCACGTGGGGATCGGATGGTGAGCAGTTTCTTCACCTTTCTGTGCCTCAGTTTCCTCATCTGTAAAGTGGGGGTTGTGGTCATATCTGCCTCACATTCATGGGAGCGATTGTGAGGATTTCGTGAGTTAATATATAAGCAAGGCCCTTAGAAAAGGCCCAGCACACAGTAAATGTACAGTTAACCCTTGTGCTTAGCAGCCTCTACCCTCAACCGGGTTCACATGTTACCCCCTCAGGTCTCAGCCGAGATACCCCAGGAAGGCATCTGGCATTGTTGTGTCCTCAGTGCCCAGCACAGGGCCTGGCACAGAGGCCCTGGCTGCCCCAAAGGCCTGATAGGGTTATTTGCCTCCTAGCAGCAATGAAAGGAACCCACATTGGACAAAGGTGAAGTGTGCACCATGAATGGGTGGGGTCTGGCCCCACACAGCTGTGGGGGGCAGGGCAGAAGGCCAGGGCTCTCCTGCCCGGGACTGCCCCTCTGTGCCAGTCAGTCTGCAGCTCTTGTGTCTGCACGTGCCACACATCTGGGCCACTTCTCCCTTGTTGGCTTTCAGGAGCGTCTGTCTCCGGCCGTTTTGGGTGATACTAGAAGCATTTGGACATGGCCTAAAAGATAAAGCCTCACACATTGAGCTGTTCCAAAGGATTCAGTGATGTCTGGGCAGAAGCCTTCACTGCATCTTCCAGAGGCCTCGGCCTGGTCACTCAGGGCGACAGGGACAAGGGCATGGCCGGGGCATGCTGCTTGGCAACAAGGAGCAGGGATTGTACATTTGGACACTGGGCCATGCCTAACTGGCCACCTTAGGATGTTTGGCGTTGCAAGTGTCTATCAGCGGTTCTCAACCTGTGGGTCGCGACCCCTGAAAATACATCCTGCATATCAGATATTTACATTACGATTCATAACAGTAGCAAAATTACAGTTATGAGGTAGCAACAAAAATAATTTTATGGTTGGGGGTCACCACAACATGAGGAACTGTATTAAAGGGTCGCGGCATTAGGAAGGTTGAGAACCACTCTAGATAGAGCAGGTTTAGCTGTCGCAGTTACCTAACCTCCCTGGACTGCAGCTAAGAGCTTCGGAGCCCAGACTTGGGTGTAAATTCCTGCTCACCATTTCCCAGCTGTGAGAATGGCTGCTGGTGTCTGTCCTGAGCTGGGCCTCGGGACACAAGGGTGGGCAGGACCAGGTTCCTGTCCTCATGTTGCTCCGTCTGGCAGGAAGGGGTGGAGAGAGAGGAGGGAGGAGCTTCTGATAAGCCAGGTCGGTTAGGAAACGCTTCCCAGAATCCTGTTGCACAGGCTGTGCGCTGCACAGCTTACCATGTAGCAGAAGGCGGATGGCTCCCTCTAGAGTTGTGCAGGCGGCAGCCCTGCCAGAGGGCATTCTGAGCTGTGTTTTAGAGGACGAAGAACTGGTGCAGAATTGTAACAACGACGATAATGACAACAACACCACTTTCACTGAGTGTTTTCTCCGTGCCAGGCATATGCTAGGGGGACAGCGGGGCCTCCTGACGCTGGCCGGGGACTTTCCCGATGCCAGTGTTCAGACTGCCAGGCTGGCGGGCAGTGGCACCAGGCCACGTGGCCTCGGGGACCTGTTGTCAGCGCTGAGAAAGCAATGCCAAGTGGCTGCTTTTGTCCCGAGTCTGGCTTTTATTTCTTTGTGATTTCAATTTCAGGAGCTTTTTTTGTCTGTGTTTTTATTTTCTTGTCTTTCGTTGTGCTTTCTCTCTGGGTAATCTGAGGCTTGCAGGCAGCTAACTACGATGCATACATTCAAATGAAATGCAATAAAATATAATTGAACATATTTCTTTCATGTGTGAGCAGTGGATTAATCTCCCGGTGCATCCGATTTCCTCTGCTTTTTCTCTGAGTGTGTTCCTCCCCTCCCCAGAATCTCTGGGGTTTGAATGGCCCCGTGGCCTCTGTCATTGCAAACACACAGATGATCCTGACACCACGCCCTGGAGTGACCATCCATAGATCCTCCCCGGGACTGAGGAGAGGGCCCTGCGTGTGTCTGTGTGCTTTTGGGGGTCCCCACGGATGTCGGGGACAGTTGCAGGTCCATGTGGAAGCGGCAGGGGCTCCTGTGGATGCACAGACTCTCTCAGGTACTAACTCTTGGCGGGTTTGTCTTTGTTGCTCTAGAACTGGGCTGATATTGGTGACTGAAGCAGCCATGGTGAGTCCCCAGTGACAAGGGCCTTTGCCGTAGATACCACCACTTTCCAGGTGAGGAACCGGAAGCTCAGCAAGGTCAAGTTACTTGCCTGAGGACACACAGCTGGCGAACCACGTTGCTGGGATTCCATCTCAGGTCTGTCACCTACAGAGCCTGTGTCTGTCACCACTGCACCACCCTGTCCCTCCCTCAAGAAGTTCTCCTTGAGGTCTAGCTCAGTTCCCCCATCCTGACCTTCAGATCAGCTGTATTACACTAAGAAACAGGCTACACACCTCCAGGGCTTTATTTTATTCATCTTGGCATGTCCCATATTAATTAAATAATGAATGAATGAATATACAGTTGATAAGGAGGTGAGCAGGCAGGTAGGTGAGCACTTTGGTAGAAGGTGAGCAGGCAAGTAGGTGAACACTTTGGTAGAAGGTGAGCAGGCAGGTAGGAGGCTGGCAGGCAGGTAGGTGAGCACTTTGGTAGGAGGTGAGCAGGCAGGTAGGCTGGCAGGCAAGTAGGTGAACACTTTGGTAGGAGGTGAGCAGGCAGGTAGGAGGTGGGCAGGCAGGTAGGAGGATGTGGCTGCCAGGTGATGGATGAGGGGAAAGCGTTCAGAACTCTGAGGGGAAGGTGCTATTCAAGGGCATAATCTTGGTGCCGCTCATACAAATCTGTGTGTCTCGGGCCTGGAGAGGTCATGGTGGGGAGGCAGGGGTCGAGGTCAGGCCTCCCTGGGAACCACCATCTGCTAGGGTGACCCTGAAAGTGTATATATCACGAGGGGTGTTGATCTGGGCAGCCAGGACTGGGGTGAGTGGATCACTATCCAACTCCAAGTCCACCCTCTGGCACAGAGATGCGTGGGGGGGAGCCCCTGCCTGCCAGTCCCTCAATGACCAGACTTTTCCTGACACCACAAATATGAGACATCAGTGGGAAGAAAAATCACTCCTTGGTTTTGTCAAAAATCCAATTGTGGATGAAGCACAATTATATCAAGTGGCCAACAGAGTTCTCGTGGTGGAATGTGTTTTGTTTCACTGTTTGATCTTGTCGGCTCACAAAACGAATTCTGCCAAGCTGGTTGAAGCCAACTGTCAAATTAAAACATTTCGGGGGAGATAGATTTCTTACTCTGATGGCAAAATTCATTTGAAATGATCCTTTAATCTAGTTTCCCTGCAAAACTTAGAGCTGAAAATTCAAGGTCTTTTCACCCTAAAAGATTACTTCCCACTCCTCCCATGGTCGTCTCTCCTGGTGCCGCATCCTCCATCTCTTGCAAAATAACACAGCAAAGAATTGCAGTTGGAACGATAACCATTTGGTTTCTCACCACAGTTTTCTAGAGAGGACATGGCAGAGCCCAAAGCCTTGTTGCTCAGTGTCTGTAGGGAAGGGAGAGAGGCGCTGGCTGTCCCAGGCTCTCAGCCCAGGGGATGGCTGCGCAGGGTGGGCGGGTCTGACACCTGACGTCTGTGTGGCAGGACGGAGAGGCAGGGGGACAGCAGGGAGCATGGCGGTGCCTCATTCCTGTAGGAGCCCGGGGCTGCACCTTTTCTCTATCCCTGCTCCACCCTGAACCTCTCCCATCCCTCTGTCCACCTTCCAGATCTTACTCCTGCACTGTACAGTCGCAAAGCATTTTCAAATTTATCATGTTCATCCATCCATTCGTTTGTTTTTTTAAAAAAATATTTTTTATTGATTTCAGAGAGGAAGGGAGAGGGAAAGAGAGATAGAAACATCAGTGATGAGAGAGAATCATTGATTGGCTGCCTCCTGCACACCCACACTGGGGATTAAGCCCACAACCTGGGCCTGTGCCCTAATCGGGAATCGAACCGTGATCTCCTGGTTCATAGGTCGACACTCACCCACTGAGCCATGCTGGCCGGGCCATCCATTTCATTTGTTTATTCATTTGTGCACTTGCTCATCACCTACTCATGGTTCTCAGCATGTGGAATCTGTGTGCCAGGGCCTGCTGGCCCTGGGGCCAAGCGGTACAGAGATCAGGAAGACACAGCTTCTGCCTCTAGAGTTCAAGGATTGGTGAGGGAGACGGAATTGCAAACTAGCTGGTGTCTGGCACATAGTCGGGTGCTGCCGTCAGTTCAGACATTCTGAGCAGCACGGAATAGAAAACTCAGCCACGGCCACTCGGGCAATTGAGACATGGAATGATCTCGCATAACCAGATGTCTGGGGATTGTTTTCACCCCTCCTTCAGCTGAGGACACTGAGGCTCAGGGAGGTGACCCAGGTTGAGGGAGGGCAGACGGGATCATCAGATGCCGCTGCCCTGCTCTGACCCACTGCAGGGCCTGGGTGGAGCCGCACAGGCGGGCGCTCAGGTAACCCCTCCCTGCCCTGCTGACCGCCACCCGGGCCCAGGTGGTGGCTGGGGGTGACCTCTCTCCCGAGCCTGCTCTCTGCCCCTCCTGGAGCTCCAGGGACCAGGACCCCCCTGAAGCAACGGGAGGTTTGCCCACCGTCCGTCTGCCCCTCCCCCAGGATGATGAATGGACACACTCCGAGTCTCGGTGCTGGGGACACACTATTGTCAGGCTGGTGTTCCTGTGTTGGTGGTGAATTGGCAACTTGTATTCTTATGGAAACAATATACACTTATGCAGAACACAAGCATATGCTAATGATGGATAATTACACTCCATATTTATAGATTTCTCAAATATGCAAAACCACTCCTGACAATTAAACACCTACAGGCACATCACGTTTAATAACTGCACACGAGGCCCCTGGCCAGCACCGTAATGTAAGCTCGGGCACCAAGTATGTGCGTGTGGCTGCTTCCTACTCAGACCTGTGCCCATCACTACCCTTCCCAGCCTTCCCTGGGATACTGGCCCTCCCAGTATCCCAGAGTGATGACCTTGAGGGGTGGTGCACTGGGTAGAGACCTTGGAGTGGACTTTTCCCTTTTCCAGATGGGGAAACTGAGGCCCATTTACCCATTTGTTCTCTCACCCAACAGTTTACTGAGGGCTGACTATGTGGCGGGCTCTGTTCTAGGCGCAGGGATCCAGCTGGTGTGCTGGGAGCGGGGAGAGGATGACAAAGCCTGGGGGTGATGAGCACCTATAGTGGGGAGGGGAGAGTTATGGGCTGACAGCTGTGGAAGTTCTCTGTGTGAAATGCTGGGCTGAAAATCACAGTAAACGAGATGCAGGCCCCCCCCACCCCCCCGTCCTGAGGGACACTGTGTAGGAACCGCCATTGTACAGGGAGGAGGGCTGAGCAGGTCAGGGGGCAGTGAAGGGTCAGATGGGCGCAGCGACCCTGACCTTGGTCTCCCTCAGCCCACCTGGTCCAGATCTGCATCTCTGCTCCCAGCCTGAATGCCAGGTTCTTCCGAACATGTCTGGTTTCACACTGAGCTGACTGGGTTTCCACTGGTGCCTGCCTCATTTTCCTGGGGTTGGGGGAGGGGGATTGTGGGAGCCGAGGGCCATGGAGTTGGGTGGGAAAAGGAAGGAAAAGAATTCCCATCACAGGAGATGGTGAAGTTGGTCTATTATTCTTATTTTTAAAATCTGTTTCTTAAATGTATTTATTTTTAAACATAACATGAGGAAGGTGTTACACGAGGAAGGTGTAATAGCTCAATAGAAAAAGTATCCCAGACTTGGGGAGGGATGAAGAGGGAGGCATCCAGAATCTTTTACAGCAGAATCCCCCCAACCCGCTCATCGCGGATTAATGATACGCTTTGTGGATGTGGTTAGTCACCGACACCTGCCGATGGAGCCTTCTTTCTGCACCAAATGCCATGGAGCCAGGTGGTCCCTTGGCTGATGGAGAACCATTAGGTGAGGACCACTGGCATCATCCAGGTGATGCCCTTCAAGCAGTTGGCGGAACTAACCCTTGTGAAGAAATCTTTTGCTTCCTGACTTGCGCCTGCCACCTTCCTGTAATCACCCCCTGCCCCCTGGCTGCCTGTCTTCTCTCCATTCTCCCTCCCACTCCTTATGCTCTGTTATTTCTTCCCTAACTGTAAGACACCACATCACTTCCATAAAGATTTTCTAGGGAGAAACACAGCAGAGCTGAGGGTGTAGCCCCTTTTTGCAGGAACGCTTTTGCAAATTGCAGGAAATGATTAAACATTAGAACAGCATTTCCGTCAATTACAGCTGGAGATGGGGAGAAAGGTGGTCCGGGCAGGGCTGGGGCTGGGGTGCAACACCATTCTTACTAATGGGGGGCAGCGTGAGCATGGGCAGGGGAGGGAGCACTGGACTGGGAGCCCTGGAGTCGGGGCCCTCCTGGGCCCTGGGTCTTAGCAAGCCCTTGTGGGTTCCACCCAGATCCTCACCTCTGTATGCACAGACAGGTGCAGAAATGCACAGTGCATGGTGGCCATACCGAGAGACACACCTACCACCCACACACATTCGTGTCACACACAGACCTGTGTCCCCCTGGCCAAGGTAGAGGCAGTGGTAGCTGTGGAAGCCTGGTCTGCAGTGAAAGGTGAGCCCATAGGCAGAGGGGGTGGGGGCTGTGAGTGGCAGCCCCTTGTCCCCCATGCTCTGTCCAACTCTCCTTCGCATGGAGGTGAGGAAGAGGGTGGAGTTGACCAGACTGTTGGTGCCGCAGCCTTCAGGCTCATAGGAGTCAGGAATGGATTCGGCTCCTAGCGCTGACACAGCCCTACCTGAACCTTCTACCTCGAGTCCCCGGCTTCTCCTATTGACAGTCACAGAGACCTGCTCTGGCTCCTTGGCCGAGTAAACAACTCTATGTTGTGATGACGTGCAACCTGCCCACAACAGAATCACGCAAGGCAGGACCTGGCCCTGGTGACACGTACAGATCTGAGAGGCTACGGTTCTCAGGACACTGGTGGGTCAGTGGCCAAGGGAGGATGTGACCCTCACGTCAGGTCGGTCTGTGCTGGCCCTTGGACTGAGGCTGTGTGATATCAAGAAAGGAGAGATGGTTGTTTTGTCAGTGAAAAGAGAGAGGCGGGGACACTACAGAGAGAAGAACAAAAGGGATGCACAGAGAGAAGCTGAGATGATCCCCCAGGAGTGTGTGTGTGGGGGGGCAGGTGTACAGATGTCTGGGGTTCCAGGTCCTGGTTTCAGGCTCTAGTGAGGCAGGTCTTCCATGAGACATCACCTCCCCCCAAGGCTGGTAAAATACTCCATCCACACACACACTTTCTCTTTGCCTAAGCTAGACTGAATGATTTCCTGTTGCTTGCAAAGAGCCCTGACTCAGACACCAAGGAAACCTATTTATTTTTAAAACTGCTTTAAAAAAAGCACCATTTCCAACAATGAATGTCTCTCGCTCATAGAGGCCTCGTCAGATATGAGGAATGAGGCGTTTGCAAACCTCTATGAAAATTAAACCCACAATTTGGGCACACACTTGTTTGACAAGTGATAATTAACTGCTGACAATATAATTTCAGTTTGGATGCAAATGTGTTTTTCATTAAAAAGTAATCAAAGAAGAAGATATATGAATGGCCAATAAGCACAAGAAAAGATGCTCAACATCGTTAGTCATCAAAGAAATGCAAATTAAAGCCACAATAAGATGTCATTACACACCCAGTAGAATGGCTAAAATTAAAAAGATTGAAAATAACAAGTATTGGTGAGGATGTGGAAGAACTGAGCCCTCATGCACTGCTGGTGGGAATATGAAATGTTATGATGACTATGGAAAACAATCTGGCGGTTTCTAAGAAACCTAACTCGCATCTACCATATGATCCAGCTCCGCCTCTCCATTTCTCCCAAGACTTTGGACTTGACTGTGAGAACTCGGCTCGTCTACTGAAAAGATTTTCGGACTAGACGTTGAGTGTCTGCTGCTCTTCGCTGGGATGGGGCCTTGCCCAGAAATGACACTGGGATTGTGTGTCCCTGGACCTCCTGTGACCCAGAGACCTAAGGACAGCCCCCGGAAGATGGCTCAGATATCCTTCTCTTGCTAAGAGGCTAGCATCCTCCTCTGGGCGTGCCCAGCCCTGAATGTGCCCACAGCCAACTGGAGGGGGGCTTGGCACTGACTCCAGCTTCAGGGTAGGAAGGACACCTCCTCTCTGCCACCCCTACCACACTCCAGGCCCTGAGGTGTCATATTCTATCTTCCCATTTCACAGAGGAGGAAACTGAGGCTCGGAGACATGGGGTCAATTATTCAAGGCCACACAGGTGGTGGCAACATGGGGATGTGAACTCTCACCAGCTTGACTGCCAAGTCTGTGCCACTCACCCCACCTCCTTGCCTTTCCCATAATTGACTCAACTCATCTGTGCCTCAGCTTTCTCATGTGTAAAATGGGAATAATAATGCTATTTACCTCATAAGCTTGTTGTAAGGATTAAATAAGTTAATACACAGAACAGTGCCTGGTACATAGATATCTCTCAATCCATATGACTTACGATGCTTATTATTCATTAATTCAGATAATTACAAATGTCATCGTGCCAACTTCATTTCTTCCCCCAGTGGGACCAGTTGGCTCATTTCCTTTAATGAGGGGGATTCCCTCTTAATCTCCCTCATCCATTTAAGAGGGAGACCTGAAAGGGGCCCTTGGAGAACAGGGTGAGGATTTGTTTCCTGGCCCGCGAAGGGCAGACTCCTCTGAGGACAGACATATGAGAAGCCAAGATTCCCATGCCATTCAAGTAGCCAGAAACCTCCAGTCACTTAGTTATTGAAGAATCTGTCCTACCAGGGCGAAAGGGCATTTGAAATGCCCATGTAATTGTGTAAAAGGAAACTTGATCTCATTTCAAAGGAGCCACCACTGTCCATTTCCCTTCTCTTTTTATAACTTCTTGCTCTGGGACAATTTGTGATGATGCTCAAGGACAATTTGAAGAATGTCGCTCACTTAAAAAGAGAAGTCCGGGACTGTCTGGCCTTCTCCAGCTCCCCCTCTCTTCTGGGAGCCGGCAGAAGTCCCGGAATCTCAGATGCAGACCCTCCGGTCAGCAAGATGGACAGCAGGGAAGGCATGGAGTTCATGGTCAAGGGCCAGATTCTCCTTCCAGCTCCTTTAGGCACCCCAGGGAGGTTCAGCAGGTCTCTGCCCCCTGCTGTCCCTCCGGGGGTCAGGCCCACAGCTAACCACTCATCAGTGTGGATACCCAGAGACGTGATATTCCTTCATACACTTTCACCCAGAGCAGAGCCCCTCGCCCCTCCTGAGAGCCTTCTGATACTTACCTTCCTCACAATCTCCAGGCACCCAGGCATTAGAGCAGCAGACAGGGAGTGGGAGAGGGGCCGAGACAGGCAGCCACGATGGAGTCAACAGAAGGACGCCTGGCCTGGGAATGAGGCAGAGTGCTGGGGAGCAGCTGGCTGCTTATCAAACTATCTTTTGTTTAAAAAAAGACAGTTTATTAAACACACAGTATGTGATAAGCTTAACCCATTCCTTTAACCAGTGTCCCCTGAGCACCTACTGTGTGCAGGCATGGCACTGGGTGCTGAGTGTGCACAGAAATGTCCACTGAGCACCTACTGTGTGCAGGCACTGTGCTGAGTGTGCACAGAGGTCCCGGCCTCAGTCTGGTGGGGGAGAAACACATGTCCCAAGATGAGGGACATGCCCTGTGCTGTGGGGGTGTGACTAACCCTGACTCTGAAATGGGTCTAGAGCAGGAGCTCCTAGGTTTTGGATTTTGGGAGTTTGGAGAACATGTTCATTTCACAGGGAAGATGACCGAGGTCCACGTGAAGGGCAACTTTGCCTGACAGCCTGGGTCCAGGTTTTCCTACACCTGAGCTCTGAGACAGCATCACCTGGCCTCCGAGACACAGGACGATCACAGTGACAGTGCAGCCCATTCCTCACTCCCAGTTACACGCGAACTTTCCCATGTCGACATTAATTACAACTCCTGGAGGTTAATTTGTAAGGAGATGGTGAAAATGTGTTATTTAAATAGTGATTATTAAAATCGTGCTGGGGTTTGCCACATAATAGGTAATTATCTGGAACATAATTGGGAAAACAATGTAGTCAATCCTCTTTAGCCCTTCCCATTGAACCCAGAGTTAATCCTAGGGAGTGAGCCGCATACTCAATGGCATTGGTGATATTTGTGCAATCATATTTTTATTACATCTAAATTGAAGTCACTTTAGGAACCTTCTCTGAGAGAAACACACTGATTTGTCAAGACCTTGACCCCCGGTGTCTGAATGGAGACACTTTATTCAGAGTTACTTCCCCTCATGTTTAACCAGGATATATCCAGCCATTTATCCATTTATGCATTTGCACAATATTCATTTTTGCTTATTGTTTGTTATGTTTTTATATCCACTCATTTGCCTCTTGTATTAGGTTTTCCCCTTTCCTTTACTGCTTCATTCATTCATTTATTCACTTATTATCTGTGTTGATTTATCAAAATCTCTGGTTTATTTATTCCTTCTTCTGTTGATTATGTTTCATTCATTCTTTCTTCCATTGATCATTTATGAACTCAGTTCCTCACTCAGTCAACCAGTGATCTCTTCATTCCTTCACTCTTCATTTCATTGGTTCATTCATCCCCTCACTCATGAATGTGCTCTTCGTTGATCACTTCATTCACTTATTCATTATTCCTCACTTCACTCATTTATTCAATGGCTCATACAGTTGTCAATTCAGTCATTCATCATTCAAGAGTGAATGATTCCTTCATATACAATGTGTTGGTGTGTCCCCCTGGTGTGACTAGAGTCAGGCCACCCCTCTGGAATTTTCTAAGTATTTCAGTAAAAGGGGCTTTGGAGATATCCTTTTTAAAATCAATCTTTTTACTCTAGGATAATGTAATGTAAAACTTACATTGAGAAAAATACACAAATCATAGAATTTTCTGAAACTGTAAAGACCTAGGCCAGTAAGAGGGTGTTACCAGTGCCCCCGCAGCCTCCCCTGGGCCCCTGCCTGTCACTAGCCCTCAAGGTGGGATGGGTAATCACACTATACATTACCTGTGCCTGTTCCAGAACTTCAGAGAAGTGAATTCATGCTGTTTTGTGCTCCTACGTGTCTTGTTTCCACTTTAACATTTTGTTTGTGTGGTTTATCCACATTACTGTGTTAAGTTGTACATCATTCACTCACATTGATGTGTGGTGTTTGCATATTTATGAATAAGCAACTATTTATTTACCCACCTAGCGCTAGATGAAATGGAGTACTTTCTGATGGGGGCTGTTAGGAACAGGGCTGCTATGAATTGTTGCACAGGCTTTTGGTGAACATATGGATGCATTTCTGCTGGGCTGACACTTGGGAGTGGAATTTCTGGATTTCATGGGCTACACATATGTTCAGCTTTAGGAGACACTGTCATCCAGCTTTCCAACCTACACTCCCACCAGCAGTGTGTGGGGCCCACCCTTTCTCTGCAGACTTGCCCCTGAGCCACTCACCCTCCCCATGACCTCACCTCACCCTGGGCCTGTCTCAGACCTCCCTCCACGTCTTTGCCCTCCCTGGGGCTTCGGTGCAGGACTTCCTCTCCTCTGGTCCTGCTGTGGCTCCTTCCAGCCCTGGTCCTGAAGCCACATTCTCAAAACCACTCTGAGTGACGTCACCTGGGCCTGGCCCAGCAAGTTGCCTTTCCCTCCCTGGAGCTTTTACAGGTGGAAGGGCCTCCCATACATCCTGACCTACCTCCTGGGGGACGCAACCCCTGACTCAGGCTTCCTGCTGAGCACTGGGGAGTCTTTGATAAACCACAGGAGGGCACTTCCCCTGCGGGGTTCACAGACTGGTGCCTGAGATACAGCCTGGACTTCTCTTGCCATGTGGTGGTCACATCTGAGAGGAAGAAATGAACAGAGGAAATGTTACATGGAGAGAACTCAGAACCTGGCGTCTGGTTTCCTGGGGGTGGAGTGGGGAACAGAGGTGATGTCATAGGACAAAAAGTACCTGAGCTTTAAAAGTAGTCAGACCTGGACTCAAATTCCAGTTCATCCACCTCCAGCTGTGTGACCGAAAACCAACGGTGCCAGTCTGGGTGATTAGAACACACAGAGACTCTACCAGTGCCCCCAGCAGGAGGTGACTGCTGGAGTGGGGGCTGGTCGGTCAGGGAGGGTCTCACCTTTGCCACACTCTGAGGGCTGCAGCCAATGAATCCACGTTCCCTGCTGTTTTCCTTCTGACTCTCTAGCAGTGTGACCCCTGCAAGTACCACCATCTCTGAGTCTCGGGCTCAGCAGTCCTGAGACAGAGTTGATGACCCCGGCCTCCTGGGACTATGGGGAGGGTTGAGTGAGATGATGGTGGTGAAGGTGGTTAACAAACTGCTGCCTCATTCATCACAGCGTTGGTCATCATTCTCATGGAGGATGGTGCTCTCCTCACTTTGTCTCTACCCATCATCCTTTTAAAAAAATATATATTTTTATTGATTTCAGAGAGGAAGGGAGAGAGAGAGAAACATCAATGATGAGAGAGAATCATTGATCGGCTGCCTCCTGCATGCCCCCTACTGGGGATTGAGCCCGCAACCCAGGCATATGCCCTTGACTGGAATCGAACCTTCGATCCTTCAGTCTGAAGGCCCACACTCTCTCCACTGAGCCACGCTGGCTAGGGCTATCCATCATCCTTGAGGGTTCTTCTACCCTCCTCCTTTCCACTCCCTGCTCATTTACCTTCCTTTATCTCAGTTTGGTTTTGACTTACTATACTTTTAAATGATTTTTAGAGAGGGAGGGAGAGGGAGAGAGAAAGAGCAATATCGATATGTGATCGGAACATCTATTGGACCTCCTGCACGCCCCCTACCAGGATCGAGCCCACAACCCAGGTATGTGCCCTTGACCGGCAATGGAACCAGCACCCTTTCAGCGTACGGGATGACACCCAACTGAGCCACACTGGTCAGGGCTTAACTGACTATCATTTTAGACTCAGAAGGACTGTTAGAGAACTGGCTCAAGCCCCCGTTTTACACATCAGGGAAATTGAGGCCCAGAGAAGTGGCTCAATGGGCTCAAGGTCACCCAGCCGGCTGTAGTTTGGCAACCAGCTCTACTCAGGAGTTCCAGCCCGAGAACAATGGATGTCCTTGCTCAGCCCGGCTCCTGCTCTATGCTCCAGGGACATGTTCAACCAGGTCTGGGACTTTTCTGACTGATGTTCTCAACAAAGGAAAACCCAACAGGCATGAAACGCTGCCTTTGAAATGCTGGAGGCTAATCTGCCCTGGGGCCGTATTTTCTTTTAAGATCCCACCAAAAGCCACATTTTCTGATCCAAACGGGCTGTCAGTTTCACTCCAAAGCAAGCACACTTGATCTATTGCCCATGTGAACATAGCAATCGATGTAATTACATCCAGCTTAAAAAATCCTATCCAAGAAGTTTGGGACAAAAAGAAGGGTTTGATTTGGGAGAATTCAAGTTACTTCTCAACTTTTAATTTTATTTTTAAACCAAGAAAGAGCAGATTATTTCTAAAGGTTACCTTCCCCTTAGAAATGCTCCAGATACATGTCGCTCGGGCATGTGCTGTATGTGTGAAACATGGGAGTGTTTTATCCCTTTTCCAAGCCTCTCTCCAACGATGGGAGGACCTTGGCAAGGGATTCCCTGCTGTACGGCGTCACTGGCAATTTCTCTTTGCAGTCCGAGGGGTTTTATTTTTCAGTTTCCTCCCAGAGACTGGATGGAGCTGCTGGACTCAGAGAGATGTGACCAGGTGGCCGCAAGATTTGATTTCGGATTTATCAGCATTTTCCATTTGCTGATAGTAATAGCGACCATCTCTAGGGGACCTACTCTGTGCCTTGCACTGTGTGTGTGTGTGTGTGTGTGTGTGTGTGTGTGTGTGTGTGTGTGTGTGTGTGTGTGTGTGTGTGTGTGTGTGTGTGTGTGTTACATGCCATTGAGTTGGTTCTGACTCCTGGTAACCCTATGAATGAGTGATGTCCATAATGAATGAGTGACATCCTCATAGGCCTGCTTGGCTCCTGCAGACTCATGCCTTTGGCTTCTTTTATGGAGCCAATCCATCTCATATCTGGGCTTCCTCTTTTCCTGCTGTCTTCTATTTTCCTCGGCATTATTGTTTGTTCCAAGGAACCTGCCTTCTCATGAAGTGCCCAATGCCCATGCATTGTGCTGAGTGTTATTTGTTTGTCTGTCTTGTTCTTATTCATCATTTATAGTCTTTATAGTGACCCTGGAAAATGCATGGTCATGTAAGCTTTCACCTTGATCACAATGACCATCGCCTGGATTATTGTGGGAGCTGCACAACCTTCTCCACTATTCCCTATGATCTCTTCTCCCCAGAAGAGGAGTCTTTAAACGTGCCAGTGCAAACACTGCCCAGGGCGCATGCCCTCCATGGCTCCCATCTTCCCCAGGGTAAAGCCAGAGTCCTTTGCTGGTCCCCAAGATCCCTGTGACCTCTACCACCCCTCCCCCCACCCAGACTCTGCCCCAGCTGTATGGGCATCCTTGCTGACTCCTAAGGGTGCTGGGCATACTTCTCCCACTTGTCTCCTTACTTGTGGTTCTCATGGCTTGGAGTACTATTCCCTGGTACACTCCTGGCTCACACCTCTTCTGGTCCAGTTGACCTTGAGGGATTAGGGTTATGAGGGCTTGGACAATCTTTAGGATGCTGGTTAGTGTTATGAGCAATGTTCCTAAAACTTTTCTTGCAAGACCCCCTTAGGGCAGGGGTAGTGAAGGTTCTCTGGGAGCCTGAGGACATTGACAGCAATGAGCCACCACAAAACAGAACCTTATGAGGAATGCTCACTTATCTTTTAAAAAGTCATGTTAATTTTCACTCTATTCCATTATGTATTTATATTTTCTTGAATTAAAAAAAAATCTCCCACCAAATCTTTGTGTATTATTGATGTTCTAGGAAGGCTGGCTTATGGTTCAAAGAAGTGTTATACCTGGGACGCCACCAACTGGAGAAGCAAAGATTATCTTGGGGAGTGAGGTAGGGTGTCGTGGGGTAGAGAGAATAGGGTGAAGCTGGAGTTGGCGTGGGGCCTTTGAGAGATGAAGAGCATGGTGGTTAAGAGCACTGGCTTTGGTGCAGTGAGACCCTGACACGTATCTCAGATCCATACCAACCAGCCAGGTGTCTTTTATCATCAGTTTTTTTCATCTTTAAAATGGCGCTAACACTGGGAGTTATTTCATAGAGCTGCTTAAGTCTCCATTCCATAGACTTCAAAGGGTCAGTGGAAGAATGAGTGCAAAGAAGCCAACACATAGTGATGCTCAACCACTGGCCTCATCATAGTTCTCACCACAGCCAGGGCTGATTTTTTTTGGCCTTCAGCCCAGAGATGTGACTGCAATGTTTTGGGTTGATGTTTCCAGCATGTGTAGAGGAAGTGGACATGGATATTGGCTGGGGGCTGAGAGCTGATCCTGGTTTTGGTTTTAGCTTGACTCTAACTCACTTGTGGACCCTGAGTGAGTCTTTTTCTCTTCCAGGGCCTCAGTTTCTTCATCTGTAAAATGCAGAGAGTTGGATCAAACAATTGCCAAGACACTTCCAGCTGGAACATTCTCTGAACCTGGGAGTTGCTTTCTTGACCTGGACACCATTTCACTGTCTCATGAAGTCTCTGTTAAATAAACGTTTAGAAAATCTTTCAGTTCATTCTCTGAACCTGGGAGTTGCTTTCTTGACCTGGACAGCTTTCACTGTCTCATGAAGTCTCTGTTAAATAAACTTTTAGAAAATCTTTGTTTGTTGTTGATGAATATCACTATTCATTAGCCACTCCTCAAGAATCTTCTACATAGGAGAAGAGAAGGGACAACATACTTGAAAGTCAAAAATATGGTGAGCAGTCAGCAGACTTGCCAGCCTGTTGGGCCCCTTTTCCCATGTGAGGACGGAATTGGGGCTGTGCAACTCTGGGATATCACCTGCATGCTACCTCAAGCCAGGGATCCTCAAATCCCAGACTGTAAGGGTGCTGTGGCTCATAGAGGGGATTGGTTTCCCCAGGGGGATGTAAAGCTGATTTAAGACATGGGTCTTTTAGTCCAGTGACCATTTTATCAAATTACATCACTCGTAAGTCAACACTCCTGGCATCTCTTCACTGTACAATGAAGGAGAGACTAAGAGGGCCTTTGAGATTCCCTTTCACTATGTTAATTTACGATTCCTTGAATCATAGAAGACCCATAGAAGCTGGGGTTAGAATCTAGGTCAGCATGGCTGGTGTCCAAGGTCCTGAAAGACGGTGAGGGCCAGTCCCTACCAACAGGCCCCCACAGCCAAGAGGAAAAGGGCACAATTAAGAGCTGCACTCCATCCACCCCAGAATCGTTATTCCTACTATCTCATCAGACTCCTGGTGCTTTCCCCACCAAGCCTTGAAAACCATATATGATGACAAGGGCCTTTGGGAGACAGGACAGCAGTGGTGAATAATGGGATAGCTCTATTTTCTCTCTGATGAGGCACTGAGGCTGTGTCTGTCCTAGGCTTGGGTGGTCCAGCAAAAAGGATGCTAGAGCCAAGTTCTCTTCATCAGCTTTGATATCTTCATATGATTCAGGGGAGGATGTTTTTGGATACAGTAAGGGACCACTCACATGTGATGGTCAAGTTATTACCCAAGACCTTCAATGGGCTGGCTGTCAGGACCCTGAATGAGCAGCTATAGCCAACAGGGTGGGAGGCCAAGAGTGTGGAAGAGATGGGTCAGGAAGGGCAGGAGAACCCTGGTTCAGACCCACCACTGGAGAACAGGTCAGCAGCAGGGAGGATAGATTTGAGGAGGCTCTACCTGATGATATCAGCCCCTCTTCCAATTCAGTTTTACACATAGTCACTGAGCACTCACTGTGCTAGTCAGCTTACATGTGTATTTTCATTTAATTCATTTCGGTGACCCAATAAAGAGTGCAACATTATCACCATTTACAACTAAGTAAATGCAGCCTGAGTGGTGGAGAGACTTGCCCATGCTCTCTCTGGTTGCGTGTGGCAGAAGTGAGGTTTGAAATAACCTCTGTGTTCTTGTAAAATCCGCACTATTCCACAGCAAACACCCTCATCCTGACCTGATTGCAGAGGGAACAGGGCTGGGCTTGGCTGAAGAGAGTGAGCAGGGAGGTGCTGAGCCTCTTCCCGTCGGCTGACTTTTGGGCAGACACAGCATTGAATCAGGATGGCATGGAAGCCAATTCCTGCGAGAAGGGGTAGTGTGTCCTGGCTGGCATCTCATGGTTGGCATCAGCTCTAAGTGCCCTTTGGGGAGAGTGATTTGGGAATATCCACTGATCAGTTCATCAAAGGAATTGACTGTCAGATCATCCTCGGCCCTTAGGCCAGGAGGCTTGAACACTGACTCAGCTCCCAGATGAGTCTGGGACACTGGGCACCTCTCTCTTGAGATCATGTGGTTCCTTGTATAAACAAGAGCATTTTTTGAGTATCTACTTCACTTATTTAACAAATATCTATTGAGTGTCCACTAGGTGCTGGGCTCAGTGACCACACAAGGCCGGCAATGACAGAGATGGGCCAGCTGGACCCCGGATTTGTTCACTGTGGTTGCTGTCTCTGTCTCCCCTTTAGTGCTCCGGCCCTTCCTGCTGCTCAGCTTCAGGCACTGCTTTCCCCACTCCTCGTAGCTGGTCTTTGGCCTTTTAGTCTCCGTGGAGCTGGGGCTGGTGGATTAGGGGAGGGAAACAAACAAGCACATAGGAGACAAGTCACATAGCCATGTGGGGATCTTCCTGTTTCTTCCTCTAAGAAATGACAAGTTTAACTCAAATGAATTCAAGTGCAGTTCATACCTGAAGAAGAAAAAGGAGTTGGTTAGACTCAGTTTCTTGGTCAGTCTTTCACGCCTGGTATTAATATACTCATCAGCTTCGTTCATAAGGAGAAAACATGCTTTTTCAGAAGTTTTCTAACTGAAAATAAATGCCTCATTAAGTGAAACATATTAACCTGAGAACAGTATTGATGCCAGACGGACTAATGAATGTCATTACAGGGAATGCGCAGTAGTCCTCAGAGGGACCAGCCATGAGGAATTCTCTGCAAACGCGCCCAGCTATTGTGCAAGAAACAGAATCACAGAGGGAGAGGGAGGGATGGGGATGGGAAAGGAGCTGGTGTGGAGCTGCAGTTGTCCCTGGGGGTGATGAATTCCATCATCTTTGAATGATGTGACGGTGCATGGCCAAGGGAGGCACCATGAGTGACATGACTGGTTGTAGAGTCCAAGGGGAGGGCTCTGGCTTAGCCTCTACAGGGGAGGAAGGGCATGAGGGTCAGAGTTTGGGCATCAGAACACAGGTTCTACTCTCAGGTCATCACATCACAGGGGATGAGATTCAGTTCCAGCCAGTCTTCACTAAGCTGAACACTGCACTGGGCACTTGCACATGCAACCCTCACAGAATCCCAGGGAGACAGGCCTTTTGGCTCAGGATTACAGATGGGGAAACTGAGGCTCAGAGGAGATAAATGGTCAGCAGTGTGTGGGTGAGAGAGCGGAGGCTGAGACCCAGGCTGGCTGACCCTGGTGGAGGTTTACCCTCCCAGCCCCGCCCTGCCCCTCCCTCCTGGTGGTCTGTCTTCAGGGCCCACCCCTCCCTCCTCCAGGCCCCTGTGAGACCTCAACTACAGCTGTGCTGGGAAGAGCTCTCTCTATAGCCACACAAGCCCACCAAGGTGTACAGCAAATCACAGGGCTTGGGGGCCAGGGAGACCTTGATTTAAATATGTCCCAGAACACACCTGCCATGAGCCCTGGGCCAAGTTAGTGCTTGAGTCTCAGTTTCTTTACCAACAAAATGGGAATGGGTACTGCCACCCCCCAGGCTTGCTGTGATGAGCAAATGAACTAAGTAAATGTAAAGTTCCTGACCTTAGTAGGTATTCTTACTGTGTGCTGGGCTCCTGGTCATCCAGCCAGATCTGGCCCTGGGGGAAAGGTTGAACTAAGCCCAGGGGAATGTGAGGAGCAGACTGCTCTCCTGTCTAGCAGTTAGAGGCAGCCTCAAGTCCCACAACAGACGGACATTCCTTGAGGACCCAGCCTGTTCTAGGTACCATATGGAATATGGAGATGACCTTGCATGGCCTCTCAAACCAGGGAATTTACATATGAATGAGGGGGATGACCCAAGGGCATTGGAGAGAGTTCAAGGATAGGGGCAGAGAAGACTGAGGAGGATCTGAGACAGAGGCAGAGCCACTGGGACTGGCACAGAGAGAATCCGGGCACAGCATGGAGGAGGTGGCTTTTATATACAGTTGTTGGGTAAGCCAGCCTTCTCCTGGGGTCAGAAGCAGGAGGACTCTATCTCAAGGTCCAGGGCAGCTGGAGGCCTGGTCCAAGCTTGAGGTAAGCAGAGAAAACATAGAAATTTATGTATTTACAGACTCTATGTCTGTCACTTCATTTATTAACAAGGGACTGGACATTCGTGTTCATAATTTTATTTATTTCTAACAAATAATCTCTGAGAGGTGGGTAGGTGAGGAAACTGAGGCTCAGAGCTGCTGAGTGGCTGCTGCAGGGTCATACAGCTCCTAAGAGCTGAAGTTCACACCCACATCTGCCTGACCACAAGGGCCATGATGTCCCCACTGGCCATGGTGCCTCTCACGTCAGCAGGTCCAGCTGGACAGCGTTTGCTTCCCCTGCAGACCACAGACATCCAGAACATGTTTGCTGCTGGCCCCTTCCCACCTCCCACCCTCATTTGGCTCTAAGGTGCATCTCATGGGCAGGAGACTTGAACTCTTCCCAGCCTTGTGTGGAGAGGCAGGCCCTGCCACCACGTGTCAGCACAAGCCCCAGGGACCTACGAAAGACCGCTGCTTACCTCTGATTCCGAGCCTGTGCTCCCACGGTGCAGAGCGAGCCCAGCTGTTCACGGTGGGTGTGAGCTCCCCGCCCTCCGAGCACCTGCTCTCTCCTCAGGCGGGCTCTGAGCATTGTGGCTGAGCACCGTGGCTGCAGCTTAATCGCAGGTTGGGGTACTTTATGTGCTGAATGGCACAAATTCTGGGCGAAATGCTATGTTTAACCCGGCTGTAATGAGTTATTTAATTTTCATATTTCCTCCATGCTTTTTTGGTGGCAGTTTCTTTGTCTGTCTTATTCACCATCTGTTCTTCTGGGCCTGGCACATAGAGGAGGCACATTTGAAACGTTTGTTGAGTGGTTGAACAAAGGACACCCTGAAGGAGGGAAATGCGTTTACTAACTCAGTTGTAGTTTCTTTGGGCAGGGAAGAACACCTGTGGGATTTCAGGGACAAAGATGGTGGAGAAGATCAGTGAGGAGAGTCAAGGTATTAGATGAAATACTGCAAGGCATATCCTGAGTCCAATAGTTATGCAGTGAGAGAGGTGTGGCGTATTAGTTAGCTGATACTGCGTCACAAACCACCCTTAGGTTGTTTTTTTTAAAATATATTTTATTGATTTTTTACAGAGAGGAAGGGAGAGGGATGAGAGAGAAACATCCATCAGCTGCCTCCTGCACGCCCTCTACTGGGAATGTGTCTGAAACCAAGGTACATGCCCTTGACTGGAATCAAACCTGGGACCCTTCAGTCCGCAGGCTGATGCTCTATCCACTGAGCCAAACCAGTTAGGGCACCCTCAGGTTTATTAACATAGAATAATAAGCATTTCTTTAGCTCAGAGTGTGTAGGTAAGCTGGGTACTTCAGCTGATCTGGGGTTGATTTGATCTCATGGGGCACACTCAGCTCCTGCAGTTAGCTTGTGGATTGGCTGGGGCCCCCTGGTTTAGCGTGGCCTCAGCTGGGATGGCTCATTGCTGTTTCATGTGGCTTCATCTGACAACAGGTCAGCCCAGACTTGTCTTCATGGTGAAGATAAAGTTCAAAAGAAGGAGTGAGGGCACACAAGGTGTCTTAAGGCACTGGCTCGTATATTGACCATATATTCTTTTTTTTTTAAAAAAAATTGAATTTATTGGGATGACATTGTTTAATAAAATTATTTAGGTTTCAGGTGCATAATGGTATATATTCTTATCTTCTGGATTCTTGATGTTCTGGCATTGGGACCTTGGTCCCAGAGAAACTTCTTCTCCTGGGGCTAATTCCTAGTTATCACGATTCCCCTGTAAAAACCAATCAACCCAGAACTCCCCCCACCTCTAACTCTCATATACCAAGTCACTATTCCTCCTGCCCTAAATGATCCCAGAGCCAGTTACCAGATACCAGATATCTAGGCACCACCTCCGCAGCCAGAGCCTACTGAAATTATTCCAACTCTCCAATCCTAAGGTTACTCAGCATACCTACCTCACCCTGCCCATCCCTTCCTGTGGGAATGCTAATAAAGGTTCTAGCATGCTATCCCCTCCTCTACCCCTGCCCCCATCCTGGTGCTTCCCCAGGTGTCTCTGTGTGGTGTGTGGTGTCTCTTGTGTCCAGAGATCTGTGAGCATAAACTTCTTCCTTAATAGCAATCATTTCTCTGTCTGCGTGTCTGACCATACCTGGTTAAAAAATCCGGGGTACATTTTAAAACAGCTGAGAATTGGTACATCACTCCTACCACCTTCTATGGGCCACAGCAAGTCGCATAGTCAGTCTAGATTCAAGGGTTGAAGGAGCAGACCTCACCTCTCGATGGGCGGAGAAGCAGTCTCATTGCGAAGGGCAGGATACAGATAGACAAGTATTGTGGCCATTTCCAATCAAATTTTCACCCAAGTTTTAATATTTTATTACTTACCGTTTATATTCCTTATAAAAACTTTTATCAAACTAGGAATAGAAGGGAATAAAGAGCACCTATAAAAATGCAGCAGATAACATCACACTTAATGGTGGAGGATGATATTCCACCCTTCAGTCCTGGAACAGGAGAAGGATGTCTCTTCGCCTCAACATCTGCCCTGTTCACCTGTTGTACTTAAGGGTCTAGCTAGTGCAATAGGCATAAAAAGAAATTAAATGCATCAATATTGGAAAAATAATTAAAACTTTAGTTGTAGACAACATGATCATCCACATAGAAAACACAGGAGAATCTATAAGTTATTAGAACTAATAAGTGAGTTTAGCAGGGTTGCAGGCTAAAAGATCAATGTAGAAGAATCAATTATATTTATATTTACTAGTAGTGAACAATTAGAGATTAAAATAAAAATACCATTTACAACGGCATCAAACATTTTAAATATTTAGGGATAAATCTAACAAAAGATGCATAAGACCTATATACTGAACTAAAAAAAACAACATTGCTGAGAGAAATTAAAGAAGATCCAAATAAATGGAGAGATATATGTTGCTCATGAGTCATGGGGCCTAATATTGATGTGTCAGTTCTCCCCAAATTGATCTCTGGGTCAACTCAACCCAATAAAAAGCCCAATAGGTTTTCTTGGTAGAAATTTACAAACTGGTTTTAAAATCTATATGGAAATGCAAAAGACCTGGAATAGTCAAAACAACTATGAAAAAGAATAATATACTTGGAGGATTAACACTGCCTAATTTCAAACTTGAAAAGTGAAAGTAATAAAACAGTGTAGTATTGGTAATAGTTAGAATGATCAATGGAACAGAATAGAGTGTCCAAAAACAGACCCACAGATATGTAGACAACTGATTTTTGATCCAAGTGCAAAGAAAATTTAGTAGAGAAATAGTTTTCAACAAATGGTGCTGGCACAATTGGGTGTCTATATGCAAAAAGTGAGCTTCAGTTCATACCATCCACCACATAAAAACTGAACTCAAAATGGATTTTACACTGAGTGGCCAGATTATTATGATCACCCCATCAGTACTTCATTGACACTTCCAAAAATACTGAATATTGAAAACTTCCTAAGCAAATATTCTCAAGGTTTTATTATTATTATTATTTGCATAACTAATTCACTTCATTGTACTGATGGGTGGTCATAATAATCTGGCCGGTGATAATAATCTGGCCACTCAGTGTACATCTAAATATAAATCCTAAATTAAATAACTTGTACAATAAAGTGGAGGAGAAAATCCTTGTGACCTTGGGTTAGGCAAAGCTTGCGTAGATATGACACCAAACCCGGGATCCATAAATGAAAACATTGATCAATTGGAGTTAATAAGAATCAAAAACTTCTGCTCTTCGAAAGATATTAAAATGATTAAAATACAAGCCATAGACCGGGAGAAAATATTAGCAAAGCATCCATCTGATGAAAGATTAATATCTAGAGTATGTAAATAATGCTCAAGACAAATAACCAATAAAAAATAGACAAAGGATTTGAACGCTTCATCAAGAAGATACAGGAATGACAGATACACAAGCACATGAACAGATGCTGGACGTATTAGCGATTAGGAAAACAGATCAGAACCACCATGAAATGCCTCTGCAGACCGAGGGCATTAGAATGGCTACAATTAGAAAGGTGGCTCGGATCAGGTTTTGTTGAGGATGCGGAGGAACTGGAACTCAAACAGCACTGGTGGGAAAGTAAATGGTGCAACCAATTTAGAAGAGTTGACGGTTTCTTACAAAGTTAAACACTTACCATAGGATCCAGCCCTTCCACTCCTAGTTATTTACCCAACAGGAGTTTAATGTTCATAGGACTTTAACCATTATAGCCTCAAACTAGAAACAGCCCAAATGTCCACCAGCAGCTAATGGATGAGCACATTTGGCATATTCACATAATGAAATTCTACTCAGCAATAAAGAAATAACTTTTTTTTGTTGTTGTTAATCCTTACCTGAGGGTATTTTTCCATTGATTTTTAGGGAGAGTGGAAGAGAGAGGGAAAGACAGAGAGAAACATTGATGGGAGAGAAACACTTCAATTGGTTGCCTCCTGCACAAGCCCTGACCAGGGCCCAGGCCAGGGAGGAGCTGCAACTGAGGTACATGCCCTTGACTGGAATCGAACTCTGGACCCTTAGGTCTGCAGATGGATGCTCTATCCACTGAGCCAAACCGGCCAGGGCAATAAAATAACTATTGACACATGCAACAATGGATGAATCTCAGAATAATGACACTGACACCAGATACAAAGGACCACATTGCTGTATGATTCTATTTACATAAAATTCTCGAAGATGGAAATAATCAATAGTGACAGGGAGCAGATTCACGCTGTCCAGGGATGGAGACGGGGAGGCAGGGAAGGGCAGGGGACGGGACTATAACGGAGCATGTGAGGCTTCTGAGGGGGATGAATACACTCATGATCTTGATTGCAGCGATAGTTTCAAGGGTGTATACTTACGTCAACCTTATCCAAATGCACACTTAAATACATGCAGCTTATTTTATGTCAATTATACCTCAATAAAGTGGCTTTAAAAAGTCTTGTTATTCAGATCTCCAGCTGCAGTGCAGGGGGGAGGTTTCTGTCGGGCATCAGGCGAACAGGGGGGTGAATAAAGGAAAATTCACCCAGTCAGCCATGACCGACCCTGTGTCTCCGCAGGTGTGTCCTCATTCAGGAAGAGTGGGCAGAAAAGATCAGAAACTGGGTCCAGGGCCTGCTGCTCCCTCCCCTGGATCACTGCAGGGACGGGAGCTCCGTCAGAGGGGCTGCTGTGGTGAGGAATGCTGACGGAGTGGGGCTGGAGGGCCTGGGGGTGGGACATCTGTGGGGGGAAGAGAGCGTTATCTCCAAGTACAGAACGGTCCACCACGTGCGAGAGAAAGCGGATGCCCTCAGAGTGGCCAGAAGGAAGGGTTTTGCAACATTCACAGCTTCTCAGAGATGGACTGGGCTACTTTAAGAGGTGGTGAGCTCCTCATCCTTGGGGATGTGCAATCAGGCGATGGAGGGAGGTGTAATGGTGAAGTGCTCAGGCTTTGGCATCAGACAGACCTGGATTTGCCTTGCAACTTGGGTGTTTCAGGACAAGGGACTTCCCCCCTCTGAACCTCAATTTCCTGATCTGTAAAGTGGGACCATAATACCATCTAGGGGCCAATGGACTGTTATGAGTCTTAACTGAAGTAACACATAAAGCGCCAATGTAGGGCCAGGCACATATAGGATCTCATATAAGTGGCTGGACGCTGATGTCATTGTGCTGGGGCTCTGTCACCAGGTGAGGTGCTGGCTATCACCCTTCATCGCTCTGAGCTTTGGGAACCAACCCCATCATTTATCTCTGGGAATTAATGACATGGCCTTCCTCCTCCTTGCTCTCCCCCTGGTCCCTCTCTCTCTAGAAATGGTCTCTGCTGGTTCACCCCCCTCCCTTACCCCCAACCCGGCCTTCCTTTTCCCAGTAAACTGTGGCATGGAGGGGACATCAGGTCTCCTTGCTCCTGATGCCTGTGTGTGTGTGTGTGTGTGTGTGTGTGTGTGTGTGTGACTGAGTCACACTAGGAGGGACTCCTGGAGCCACAGATTCACAGATAAAGTGACAGTCTTTGGGGAGCAAGACCCCTCTCCAGGGAGTGAGCTGCGAGGTGCCTCCTCTGTCTACCACACAGGGCTGGCTGGCTGCTCTCTTAATCCTCCTCCTTGGTCTCCAAAATAAACTGTAATTTCAGGCAGAGGAAAAAGAAAAGGCGCATAAAGCCTTGTTCCAGGGCTCCCGGCAGAGTTATCATTTCTTGGTCTTAGCCAAAGGCCCCCTCCATGAGCGATTGGCCACTTAGCACTTGTTAATGGGTCTAACTTCCACAGGCTTTAAGTGTTTCCTTGAAATTGATCTTCCAGTGAAAAGTAGGCGTGGGGGACATGAAATAACCATCAGAGAGCCTTAAATGAATTACACTTTATCAGGAGGAGAAAAACAATGCGCTGGAAACAGGGCTACCCGGGGAATGAGGGCTGTCGGGGCTGGAGCCGGGAGGGCGGCCAGGAGAAGGCCCCAGGCCTGCGTGCCTGCTGCTGCTGCTGAACTTGTCTTGTCACAGTGACTGCATTTGCATTCCAGAGGGGGATGCCATGTCTTGGATCATTTTCTCTGCTCTGTGATGCGACGTTTCCTGCTCCCATCCCCACCCCAGCTCTGCCCCCACCGGGAGAGAGGGTGTCTGAGTCACTCTCCTTGCCTCTGGGGCATGGAGGATGGCTGGGCCTGGAGAGGGGAGGCAGAGGGGGTCCAGCTCTCTCCTCAACCCTCCTCCCTCCCCGCATCCTCTGCCTTTTGCCTCCTGGGCCACATGGGCTGAGGAATGAGCCCCGAAGACCCTGGGCAAAGGGGATTCAGGGTCTCAATTCTCAGACGGGAGAATTGAGATTAGCTCCCTCCTCCCCCACACAAGGGCCTGAGGAGGGGGATGCATTTCCAGCGGTTCTCAACCTGTGGGTAGCGACCCCTTTGGCGGTCAAACGACCCTTTCACAGGGGTCGCCTAAGACCATCCTGCATATCAGATATTTACATTACGATTCATAACAGTAGCAACATTACAGTTATGAAGTAGCAACGAAAATAATTTTATGGTTGGGTCACAACATGAGGAACTGTATTTAAAGGGCCAGAAGGTTGAGAACCACTGACTTAGATGCTCAGTTAGCAAACATTAGCTGAGGGCCAGCCTGCGCCCGGCTCTGTGTCAGGTTGGAGACTCCCGCAGGGCGAGTCCTGGTCCCTGCCTTCCCTCTGTGCACAGCGAGGCCACATCGGCCTCTAACCGGCTCATCCATCATCTTTGTCCCATCACCTTGTATATGTTCCCTTAGTGCGTCACCACTTGACTCGATGTGGCTGTGTGTGCTACTCTCTGTCTCTTGTGTGGAATTTCCGCTCCACAAGGAGGGCTTTCCTGTCCCCCACAGAGCTGTGTCCCTGCGCCTGGAACAGCTCCTGGCGTGTAGGGTGTGCTGTGTTCTGTGAGTGAATGTTGTTGGACATGCTCTAATGGAAGGAACAGGAAGCAGAGCTGCAGGTGTCTTCAGCGGGCAGCCTTCCTTGGTATGTGAGGGCCAGTGCCCAGGGGACATGGGTGGGGCACCCACAGGGTCTCCTACAATCCCTGAGAACATCCTGTGCATGGAGCACCAGGGCTCAGAACCCGAAAACTCCAGCCTCCCATGACCGATGACAACCAGCCCCCACCAGAGACAAATGTGTCCCCGCCCTGCTGCTGGGACACGCGGATCTGCAGGACCACCACTTGCCCCAGTCCCAGGCCCAGCGCAGAGACAGGGCTCGGCTGGGGCTCTGTGCTGTCTCGGCCCTGGGCCTCTGCTCTCTGCCTAGAGTGGGCTTTCTGAGCACCAACCAGGCGCAGGATCAAGTGGGCAGATGAGGCTTGGAACCCAGGGAAGAGGCAGGGGTGGAGCGAGGATGTGTGGTGGGAGGGGTCAGGGTACCAGCTGAGAACGGAGAGGGCAGCACGAAGAGCCAGCGTCTCAGCTCCTGGAGCCTCCGCGCTCCACAGGCCTCCCTGGCACAGCTCTGTGGGCAGTGAGACAGGCAGGCACACAGACAAGATTGGCACTCTGATGGGCATTTGACCAGTGGAGGTGCTGGGAGGCAAGAGTGCAGGTGGCAGCCTGGGCCAGGTTGGCAGAAAGGATGGGGGAGACCTTCCCCAGGGAAGGGAGTGGCCGGAGGGAGATCCACAATGGGTTCTAGGGCAGCAGGCAGGGGCCCTGCAAGGAAAAGTGGGGGCAGCAATTGTACAGTGAGGAGCGGGTCCCCCAGCTGCTGCTGGAGGAGTTGGATGGTTTCAGCTGGTGCCCAGGGCTCCCTCTGACAGGCGCGTGCCCAGCCTGGCCTGCACAGTAAATTCTGGGACGGGGGCTGCTCGAATACTCCCTGCACTGGCCTGGGCCTGGACCAGAGAGAGAGAGGGAGATGGAACCCTGTTTATGAAGCATCTCCTAGGAGCCTGTGAGTTGAATCCATGATCCACTTAATCTTCCACATTATCCTCAGGGAAAATAGGCTCGGTGGGGCCCATCTTCAGATGGGAAGGTGGAGGCTCAGGGAGGTGCCCCAACAAATGAACATGGAGGAGGGGGCTCTGAGGAGGGGAGGCCGAGACCCTAGGGCTCCTGGGACTTGGATGTGCCTGCCCTGGGGCCATGGGTGGTGCAGTTCTAGTCCAGGAGGCCTGCACTTCCAACAGCTCCTGGCTGCTGCCGCTGCTGTCCATGGAGCAGGCTGCGTAGCCAGGGCTGCTGGAGGCCGCCCTGCTCGTGCCCTGATGCAACAGTGTGTACTGAGGGCCCCTATGCGTGGGGTGCTGGGATGTGGTGGTGAGCAGATGGGCTTGTCCCTGCCCTGCGGAGCCCACAAGCCGGCTGAGAACACAGACAGGGACAAGCCAGTGGGCCCTCAGGGAAAATAGGCTCGGTGGGGCCCATCTTCAGAGGGGAAGGTGGAGGCTCAGGGAGGTGCCCCAACAGATGAACATGGAGGAGGGGGCTCTGAGGAGGGGAGGCTGAGACCCTAGGGCTCCTGGGACTTGGACGTGCCTGCCCTGGGGCCATGGGGGTGCAGTTCTAGTCCAGGAGGCCTGCACTTCCAACAGCTCCTGGCTGCTACTGCTGCTGCTGTCCACAGAGCAGGCTGCGTAGCCAGGGCTGCTGGAGGCCGCCCTGCTCGTGCCCTGATGTAACAGTGTGTACTGAGGGCCCCTATGCGCGGGGCGCTGGGATGTGGTGGTGAGCAGATGGGCTCGTCCCTGCCCTGTGGAGCCCACAAGCTGGCTGAGAACACAGATAGGGACAAGCCAGTGGGTATGTGCTTTATTTATCTACTTTTTGGCAATTGATAGAGGGGAGACTGAGGTCTATGGAGAGAGAAGGAGGCTATTTTCCCCACTTTGCAGGTGAGGAAGCTGGGAGTCAGAGAGGTTAGTGACTTGCCTGAACGACACCTACAGTAAGTGGCAGAGCAGGATGCAGACCTCGCAGCCCGATCCCCGAGCCTGTGCACTCACCCCATTGTCCACGCAGGGGGAGCCTCAGTGTCTCAACCCCTCTTTCCAGGGAAGTGCAGGGTGGGGGGGAGACTGCCTAGAGGGGGCAGAGGGAGGTCACATGCCAAGTCTGGGCAAAAGGCAGCGGGGAGACTGGCCTGCAGGCTCAGAAGGTTCAGTTATCAGACGGTGAAGAGAAGGGGCTGGAGTCCCAGCCTCAAGAGCTAAACAGGAAAGCTGCCAACGCAAGGGCGCGGAGGGGAGCAGTCGGCCCTTCCTGAGCACCCGCATTGCGCAGGTGCCTTCATCCTCCCTCCCCTCGGAGTTGCCTTTGGATGTCAGAGCCAAGGCTGCTTGCTCACAGTCCTCTTCCCACAGCAGCTGTGCTGACTTTGTCAGTGGGTCTCTCCCTTCCCTGCTCTCAGTCTACGACTGGGGCTGCACCGCAGCTCAGCGGCGGGCAACGTGCCAAGGCTTAAGCCAATCTGTAAAATGGATTTTTCCAGCCGTAGTACTTTGCTCAGAGAGGGCACAGGACCCGTTGGAATTAATGAGCTGCATTAGGGCTTTTACTGGGGCTTCTGAGAACAGCTCTTGCTCTTTGCCACTGCATTTGAACCTGAAAGCTCACAGTCTACAGCTGTTGCCACCTTCTCAGGTGTAGCCCGAGAAGGAAGACAATTTGTGAAGGAGAAATGGAGAGAAGCCAGGTCTTTGGTGAATCGCTGGAGGCCCCTTCAAGCTGAAACCAAGCCTAGCGTTGAACATTTCCACGGCATGGTCAGTGGATTCCCCCTTTGCTTAAGCGAGTTTGGGTTGAGTTTTCTGACACGTAAGACACGGAGAACCCTACACAGACCCACACAAAGGGGCTCCCGTAGGAAGATGGCTTAGTGGAAGGGCAAGGAGCCCCCTCAGACCTCAACTGTAGAAAGTACAGCCAGGGTCCCAGGGCCTGGAGGTCACTGGACAGGGATGCTCCCTGTCTCTCTCTGGATCAGCAGGATGACTCATCTCGTGTTCCCTCTGCTCTTCTTCCTTTCTGCTGTAGACTGGCTTCTCTCCTCCCTTCCCACCCACCATGACCACACCAAGATGATGGCCTCTACCCCTGAGCTACCTGCTCTTCCTGCTGGCTGCCCACAGCTTAACACTCTGTCCCCATGTTCCAGACTTGGATGCGTGGGGGGAGAACCCTAACTGGTTCACAGACCCACACAAAGGGGCTCCCATAGGAAGATGGCTTAGTGGAAGGGCAAGGAGCCCCCTCAGACCTCAACTGTAGAAAGTACAGCCAGGGTCCCAGGGCCTGGAGGTCACTGGACAGGGTTGCTCCCTGTCTCTATCTGGATCAGCAGGATGACTCATCTCCTGCTCCCTCTGCTCTTCTTCCTTTCTCCTGTAGACTGGCTTCTCTCCTCGCTTCCCACTCAGCATGGCCACGCCAAGATGATGGCCTCTACCCCTGAGCTACCTGCTCTTCCTGCTGGCTGCCCACAGCTTAACACTCTGTCCCCATGTTCCAGACTTGGATGCGTGGGGGGAGAAGGTCTGATCACTTGTCCAGGTGTCCACCTCAATACTGTTAATAAGCTGAGGGTTGTTGCTGGTGGTGGTGGTGGTGGGAGGAATGACATCAGAGTTGTGGGCTGAGCAGGAAGGGATGGATCGGGAGAAAAATAATCAACATTTCTGAAAAGATGGAAGTTATAGTCCTTATTTTTCAGATGAGGAAACTTGAACTCAAAGAGGTACAGTGAGTTACTAAGGATCACACAGCTTGCAAGCTGTAGAAATCACGATTAATGGGTTCAGCTGGACTCCAAACTCCTATCCTGAATCTCTCCTGCTTTTGCCTCTTCCTCCATCTGCTCCTCTCACCTGCCACTTCCTGCCGGGCCAAGCAGAGAGGAAGGAAATGGGGAGAAAATGACTTCCCTGAGAGGAGAGATAATGGGGCGGCTCCCGGGGCCCCCAGGAGTGAAGACCGTCATTGCGCCCTCAGTACCCGGGCGTTTGCAGATCCCACAGAGCCCTGTACCTGATGCCCAGGTTGCCCCAGTTCTCCTTCCAGAGCGGGCCTGAGGAAGCCAGCGCACTTGAATTGCATACTCAATTATTCACACGAGTAAGAATTTAATTAAAATTTCATGGTAGTCATTGTATTTTTTATTTTTTTTATGTTTTATTTTTCAATTACAGTTGGCATTCAATATTATTTTGTATTAGTTTCAGATGTACAGCATCGTGGTTAGATAATCATGTAGTTTACAGAGTGGTCCCCCGATACTTCAAGTACCCACCTGGTCCCACACACATTTATTAAGATATTACTGAGTGTATTCCCTATGCTGTAATTTACATCTCGGTGACTATTAAATAACTACCAATCTGCACTTCTTAATTCGTTCAGCTTTTTCATCCAGACCCCTCCCTTCTGTCAACCCTTAGTCTGCTCTCTGTATCTATGCCTCTGCTTCTATTTTGTTTGTTTATTTTTCTTTAGGTTCCATATATAAGTGAAATCATACCGTATTTGTCTTTCTCTGACTTATTTGACTTAGCATAATACCCTCTAGGTCCATCCATGCTGTCACAAAAGGTAAGACTTCATTTTTTTTTATGGCTGAGTAGTATTCCATTGTCTATATGTAGCGCAGCTTTTTTATTCATTCATCTATTGATGGGCACTTGAGTTGCTTCCATATCTTAGCTATTATAAATACTGCTGCAATGAACATGGGGGTGCATATATTCTTTAGAGTTCGTGTTTTGGGTTTCTTTGGATATATTTCCAGAGATGGAATCGCTGGGCCATACACAATTCTATTTTTAATTTTTTGGGGAAATTGCCACACTGTGTTCCATAGTGGTTGCACCAATCTGCGTTCCCACCAACAGTACAGGAGGGTTTTCCTCTTCTCCACATCCTGACCGACACTTGTTGTTTGTTGATTTATTGATGATAGGCATTCTGGCAGGTGTGCGATGATAACTCATTGTGGTTTTGATTTGCATTTCTCTGATGATTAGTGATGTTGAACTTTTCATATGTCTATTGGCCATCTGTATGCACTCTTTGGAGAAGTCAATTCAGGTCGTCTGCCCAATTTTTAATTGGGTTGTCTTTCTGGTGTTGAGTTGTCTGAGTTCTTTATGAATTTTGGGTACTAACCCCTTACAGGATTTATCATTGGTGAGTATCTTCTCCCACTCAGTAGGTTGTCTTTTAGTTTTGCTGATGGTTTCCGTTGCAGTGCAAAACCTTTTTAGTTTGTTATAGTCCCATTTGTTTATTATTTTCTTTTGTTTCCCTTACCCCAGAAGATTGGCAGCCATTGCATTTTACTCAAACAGCTGATGGCCTTGCATTTTTGCCTGAGTCCAGCAGTCCCACCGTGGAGCAAAGCCTTTCAACCTCCACACATCAGTTTTGATAACAAGCTCTCCTGTGGTTGCCACAAAGTCCAAATCAGGACAGGCCTCCTGCAGACACAGCACAGCAGTGACTGTGGGCTAAACAAGGCCCTCTCAGGATCCGGGCTGGGCGTCTGCCAGCCACGCGGCCCCAGCCTCCGGTTCCAGGAGACGATCTCTGACGTTTACTTGGCATTGATTCCAGGTAAACAATGGCCAGGAAGGATTTAGAAAGGGGGTTGCAGTGCAGGCTGTACTTGGAGGTTCTTGAAAACCACATCCCTGCAGACAGGGCAGTGGGAGGCAGGGCCCTGTGTGTACCCCCTTCAGGGTTCCCATGGTCAGGTGGGTGACCTTGGGCAGTGACTTAACCTCTCAGACCCTCAGTTTCCCCACATGAAGTTAGAGCTGATGAACCCTCCTTCACAAGTGGTTGTGAGAGTCACGGGGCGGGGCTGTGGGAAGCTGTCATCATAGTGCCTGCAATGCAGTAGGTGCTCAGATAAGCGGGCCCTGACTTGAGTTGGATGCACAGACCACTCTTTATCTGGGTGGGGGTGGTGCTGGGGAGCCCTGGCTTTCAGCCCTCACCTGTCCCATCGCTGATCCTCTGAGGATGTCCTGGCACCACTTGGCAGTGGGAAGGTGGGTCCGCATTGAGGTGGACCAGATGTGGATACTCAGGGATGTGAGCAATAGATTTTCTTGCCCAAATAGACAATAAGGCTTTGGGGGAAACCCTGCCACAGTTGACAGGAAACAAGACTCAGCATTTAGAGAGAGACTGGGGCAGGTGAGAGCTGGCCAGAAAGCTCATCCAGGCCTTCCAGCAACAAAGCAGAACACAGGTGTGTCCTGCAGGCAGAGCTCCACCCACCGTGGGGGCTGGGAGTAGGAGATGAGGGGAGAACCTGACTCAGGGTGAAGAAGGGCACCCCTAAGATTTGATTAAGGGACCAGTGACTGATCTCAGAGGTCAGCTCAGGCCTGGAACCAGGGTGCCACAGACACTGCCGTGCCCATCCCATCCCTTCTGCATCCACCTTTGCAGGACCTGCTGGTGGAAGGAGAACTGAGAAGATCTAGGGCAGGGGTCCTCAAACTTTTTAAACAGGGGGCCAGTTCACTGTCCCTCAGACCGTTGGAGGGCCGGACTATAGTTTAAAAAAAAACTATGAACAAATTCCTATGCACACTGCACATATCTTATTTTGAAGTAAAAAAACAAAACGGGAACAAATACAATATTTGTATTTGCATGTGGCCCGAGGGCCGTAGTTTGAGGACCCCTAATCTAGGGTATAACGGGTGTTTAGCGTGGTGTAACCTCTGGGAGAAAGCAAGGATCCCATAGGAGGCACTGCTTAGGACTGACTGACAGAGAATCAGAAAGAAGAAAGTTGTAGGGAGTGGGGTGCGGGGGTGGAGGGTGTCCTGGGGAGGGAACAGGTCTAATCCTGGGAGGATACCATGGCAGAGTAAAGGGAACAGCCGGACTCAGAACTGGGAGTTCTGGGTTCTGGGCCCGATTCAGTCTCCAGACCACTGTGTGACTGGGGGCAAGTCACTTGGCCTCTCTGGGCTTAGTCTGCACATCTGCAGAACAAGGTCGTTTCAAATACTCTGTTCCCGAACCTTGACTCTGGGGTTCTGTGTAATTGCCCTCCCACCCCCCACCTTAAATCTGACCAGTGGCTTCCCAGCTCAACCTCCTTTTGCCAGAAGGAGGCAAGTCAGCACCAGGAACCCACAGCGCTGAGTCGGCAGCCCTCAGGGTCACTGCGTGATGCCGGGTCTGGCAGTGACAGGGCTGCTCGCTTGGTTAGAGTTTCGGGACAATGTGCCCCGCTCTTGGAGAGGCCATTATGGGGTGGTTTGTGCAGCTTCCTCTGTGGGAGAGAAGACGATGGAGAGAAGGGACAGCAGGAGACGAACCTGGCTCACCCCCCGAGGAAGAAGCTGACACAGCAAAGTTTTGTGCTGGTCTCAGCTTGGAGACGTAGACACTGACTGGAAGGGAGGCAGCCAGGGGGCTCCTCTGTTTCCTGTGACAGGAGCCTCGGTGTAACCTGGCTTGAGCTCAGAAGATCTCAGCTTGGAGACGTAGACGCTGGAAGGGAGGCAGCCAGGGGGCTCCTCCGTTTCCTGTGACAGGAGCCTGTTACATCCTCGGTGTAACCTGGCTTGAGTTCAGAAGAAATGTATTGGTTTTATGCCATTGAAAAGCTCAGGGAGGGGCCTTTCATTAGACCTCATTGCAGGGACTTGAATGATACCACCAGGACCTTCTTCATCTTTTAGCATCTCTCCCCCATGCAAGGCCATACTCAGGTCCCCCTTCTTGGTGGCCAGATAGTCTGGAGTCCAGCAGAGAAGAGAAAACTTCCCCAATAGCTGATCAGAAGCCCTGGGCTGACTCCCATTGGCTCCTATCCTGAACCCGTCTGGAAGGCCAGGGAGAGGGAATGTGGTGATTGGCTTAATCCAATCAGGGACCATCCTAGACTCTCAGGGTGAGGTTGACCCAGCTAACACTAACCTGAAATATGCTGAGAGTAGGGGAGGAGAAAATTTTGGGCACAAATTTTGTGTAAAGGGTGCCAGGGTACTGGATGGCAGTAACCCACAGATATCCTCCACTGGGTTTGGGGTGGAGGACAAGAAAAGCAAAGTATGAAATGAAATCAAGAGGAATAGGTGGGGAAAGCCCAATATCCGCAGAGCGTGGCTGATCTAATTTCATCTTCCCAATAATCTAATAATCTAACTACTCTGACCCTACATCTAGAATCCTATATTTTAGTGCTGGAAGGATCTTCAAAAGCACCTGGTCTGTCTATAGATAAGTTAACAGAGACCCAGAGAGGTTAAATGACTGTCTCAAGGTTACACAGCTCATTAGTAGAAGACCTAGATCTTCCCAGGAGAGCTTGTCCTAGTGGGTGTCCATCTGCTCAGAGCTGTTGCTTAATTACCGTGAACTCTGCAAGGCACGCCTCACCCTCACCCAAATCAGGCAGGGCATCCTGTATGGGCCAGAGTCCACCCTGCACTGGGTGAGTGGAAAAATGGGTCTGTCATCACCTCTCTGAGTAGAAAGGTATCTTAGCAGATGTCCCGCTGGGTCCTGTTGGAGACCTCTCTGAGGTCTTCACATTTCACACTCCTGATTGGTCCTGATGCTCCCCCCGCTGCCCCGGCCCCATCACCTGACCTTGCCTCCCTGTGAAAGCAGAAACATTAACTCCAAGAGTATGAGAGATGGTGAGGCTCTTCATGATCTAGTCTGAACCTTACATTTTATAGGAGAGGAGACAGACCAGAGGAGGGGTATTCCAAGGCAGACAGTGACCTGGTGGGAGGGCTCCTAGCTCCCATCTAATGCTCTCCCACCACCCACTGGCCTTGCTGGCTGCACGCCCCCTGAGCTGCCATCCTTGTGGCCCCTGGCGGGGACCATCATCCATCTAGAAGCCTAAATACTTACACACTGACAGCCTCTCTCCCTTGAACAGTGTCACCCTTTTCGAGGTGTATCCATCCTCCTATTTAAGCGCGAGACAACGGGGGATCACTGAGCAGCTGGGGGTTTCTAAGGTCAGCTGCTGACCAGTTAGAGACCAGGACAAGCCCCCATCCTCCCTGTGTCCCAGGACAGAAGGCTTCAAAGAATTATCACTTTATCCTCCTTTGATCTGGTGTCCCTGGGACTGCTGCTCTAGTTATCAACGCGGGAACGAGTCTCAGAGAGGCCCAGCCCTTTGCAGTCCCTCACACACTGGCCAGTGGTGAAGAGGGAGTAGGCCAGGTTTCCTGAAGTCCAGTCTGGTGCCTGGTCACCCCCGCATTGCCGCTCATACAGTTAGGAATGGCACTTCACTGAGAGTAGGGAACCGGACCAACAGAGGCATAAACAACCAGGGGTTTATTTTCTCACCTAATGAGTCAGTGGCTGGTGAAGGCCCAGCAGCTGCAAGATGTCATGGGGCCCAGCCTCCTCCTCCATTTCCCTCGGCGTCCTCAGGATGTCCAGCTGCCCTGAGGTCACAGTTCGGCGGCTCTATTTGGGCCTTGGGTCCCACTTGGGACAGGCAGTGGGCAGGCAGCTCATGTTGGTTCAGCTGCTGCTGCCCTTCAGGGAGTTTCCCAGAATGCCTCATAGTATCCTCTGCTCCCATTTTGTCGGTGGGAACTGTGTCACATGACTGTCTGCAAAGGAACGAAACGTAATTTTTTAAAATCCTCACCCGAGGATATATTTTCCATTGATTTTTAGAGAGAGTGGAAGGGAGAGGGAGAGACAGAGAGACACACTGATGTGAGAGAGACGCATAAATTGGTTGCCTCGGGTGTGCCCGGACCAGGGCCAGGAACCTGCAACTGAGGTACGTGCCCTTGACCGGAATCGAACCCGGGACCCTTCAGTCCGCAGACCAATGCTCTATCCACTGAGCCAAACCAGCTAGGGCCACAATGTTTTAAGTAGGGAAATCGTTGTCCCTGACAATATAGGGGACGTGTTTGTATGAAGGAGGAGGCAGGTCACTATCCGTAGACCGCGGGCAGTCTCTGCCCCAGCACTTGCAATCTTATGTTCACATTCGTTCCCTCCTCGGAGCGGCACAGGCACATTCACTGTGATGGGCAGTGAGGGGCTCAGCTGCTTGCGTAGACCCCACAGGAGTTGTTTGCTAAGCCCGGCTAGAGCCCTGGGCCCCTGACCCCGAGCGCCCCAGATCTGTACTCATGTCCCCCTTTGTCTGCTCTCTCCTCTCTGTCCCAATTCTCTGCCTCTCCAGCTCCCCGAGCCCAGCCCAGGGAAGCACATCCTACAGCCTGGAGATGATGTCCAGCTGCCCTGAGGTCACAGTTCGGCGGCTCTATTTGGGCCTTGGGTCCCACTTGGGACAGGCAGTGGGCAGGCAGCTCATGTTGGTTCAGCTGCTGCTGCCCTTCAGGGAGTTTCCCAGAATGCCTCATAGTATCCTCTGCTCCCATTTTGTCGGTGGGAACTGTGTCACATGACTGTCTGCAAAGGAACGAAACGTAATTTTTTAAAATCCTCACCCGAGGATATATTTTCCATTGATTTTTAGAGAGAGTGGAAGGGAGAGGGAGAGACAGAGAGACACACTGATGTGAGAGAGATACATAAATTGGTTGCCTCCAGTGTGCCCCGGACCAGGGCCAGGAACCTGCAACTGAGGTACGTGCCCTTGACCGGAATCGAACCCGGGACCCTTCAGTCCGCAGACCAATGCTCTATCCACTGAGCCAAACCAGCTAGGGCCACAATGTTTTAAGTAGGGAAATCGTTGTCCCTGACAATATAGGGGACGTGTTTGTATGAAGGAGGAGGCAGGTCACTATCAGTAGACCGCGGGCAGTCTCTGCCTCAGCACTTGCAATCTCATGTTCACATTTGTTCCCTCCTCAGAGTGGCACAGGCACATTCACTGTGATGGGCAGTGAGGGGCTCAGCTGCTTGCGTAGACCCCACAGGAGTTGTTTGCTGAGCTCGCTAGAGCTCTGGGCCCTTGAACCCGAGCACCCCACAGTGCCCCAGGTCTGTACTCGTGTCCCCCTTTGTCTGCTCTCTCTTCTCTGTCCCAATTATCTGCCTTTCCAGCTCCTCAGCCCAGTCAGTCCGCAGACCAATGCTCTATCCACTGAGCCAAACCAGCTAGGGCCACAATGTTTTAAGTAGGGAAATCGTTGTCCCTGACAATATAGGGGACGTGTTTGTATGAAGGAGGAGGCAGGTCACTATCAGTAGACCGCGGGCAGTCTCTGCCTCAGCACTTGCAATCTCATGTTCACATTTGTTCCCTCCTCAGAGTGGCACAGGCACATTCACTGTGATGGGCAGTGAGGGGCTCAGCTGCTTGCGTAGACCCCACAGGAGTTGTTTGAGCTCGCTATGGGCCCTTGAACCCGAGCACCCCACAGTGCCCCAGGTCTGTACTCGTGTCCCCCTTTGTCTGCTCTCTCTTCTCTGTCCCAATTATCTGCCTTTCCAGCTCCTCAGCCCAGTCCAGGGAAGCACATCCTACAGCCTGGAGATGAGGGGACAATGGCTGATCTGGTTCTGGCACCACATTGAGGCTGAACCACATTTAAGCAAGTCTGCTTTGAGGTCCGAACTCAAACCAAGCCCTAGGGTTGCACTCTCTCTCTCTCACATCCTGCTGGTGGGCTGTTCATCGGGGTAACATTAGCGGAGGACATGCGGGCAGCGTCTATCAAAATTCACAAGACACAGACCTTTGTCTGAGCAATTTAACTTCTGAGACTCAATCATTCTGAAATACTCCAGAATACAGCGCTATGTAAGAAACTTCACTACGATGTTATTTGTAATAGCAAAATTGGAGAAATTTAAATGTCCATCAGTAGGAGATTGGTTATCTGAATTATGGCACATCCATACCATTGAATACTAAGCAGCCATTAAAATGATTGAATTTGGCCTCTATGCTCTGACTTGGGAGAATGTCCATGATGTGCTTGTGAATACAGAAAGTAGGCTGCTGAAAAATATGAACAGGAGGATAAAGATTCTAATCATCTTGGTCTGTAAGATAAATATCTGGAAGGATGTGTGTCTCTACTGGGGGACACTCAGGAAAATTCTTCATGCATTGAGACCCCCCTGACTTCACGAACTCCATCCCTTATCCAAGGCCGTGTGTGCCCCAGATCCCTTCCCCTCTCGCCTCCATCATCAATGTTCCCATTTCTCCTGGATAATTCCAATTAGTGTGCAAACACACCATTAATTCTTTAATCCCCCCAACAAGAACAAGTCAATATCTAACCTCTCTTGCTACCTTTGCTTCATTTCACAGGAAAACAAAAGCACTGACATTCTTGCTATCTCCAATTTCCCATTTTCTTTTCACACATTTCTTTCATGCTCCAGTGCAACCCTTAAAAACATGCTCAATTTCTGTTTCAAATTCTGTCCAAGTCAACCAGTATTTTCCCAAGTTCCTACTAAGAGCCAGGTGCTGTGCTTGGCACTGTGGGGAACAAGGATGAATTGTTGGCTCTCTCACAGAGGAGGCTTTTAAGAACTTACCTGGGGAGCTGATAGCACAGGAAATTCATGAAGACCCTCAACATCATAAGCATGGTGAACCACAGCCCAGAATGAAGATGCGCTCCTGGTCTCCAGTTCTCTCTTTGACCAAACTCTAGCCAGGCTCCTCTGAGCCCTCTTCTCAATGAAGCCCAACCTTGACCTATAAAAACTTGAACAGACACTAATGTGGTTTCTAACAGCTCGAGGCCACATGCCTAGGGTGGCCCTCTCCCCTCTTCTTCTTTTTTTAAATCCTCATCCGAAGATATGTTTATTGATTGATTGAGAGAGAGAGAGAAAGAGAGAGAGACCAATGAGAGAGAGAAACATTGGTCCTTTGCCTCCCACACATGCCCTGACTGGGGCTGGGGACTGAATCTGCAACCTAGGTATGTGCCCCAACAAGGAATCCAAGCCGCGACCTTTCGGTGTACGGGAGGACGCTCTGACCAACTGAACCACACTAGCCTGGTCGGCCCCAGCCCCTCTTAAAGAGCCTGACTGGGAAAACTCCAGGCTGCCAAAAGAAGTTACTGTTTGTTCCAGCCAACGCTGAAGATAGGGCTGCCATCTCCCAGCCTTGGTGGGAGGTGGAGCCTAACTTTCATGCATGCCCCTTAGCAAACCCAGATGGTTTTCACACAGACTAACCTGGTCTCACTCGGTAATTTTTCACTTCCCCGACTCTGCTCAAGCCCCTGCCATTGCCCCTGCCCAGTGTTTCCGGTCTACATTGTTCTGTGCGGTGACCCTGTTTCTAGCACAGAGCTGGGTATAGAGCAGCCACACAGTAAGCACTTGCTGAATGAATGAATGAGACTGTTATTCCTCTTACAAGCTTAGGAGGCACATCTTGTCCTCACTTTATCACAGAAGCAACTGAGGCTCAGAGAGGTGAAGCTTCTTGCCCAAGGTCACACGGTGGATCAAGAGCAGAGCTGGGACTTGAACTCACACATGGAAAGAAGTCCTGCAGGCATCATTCATGGGAAAACATGGAGAAGGGAGCCCAGGCACAAGCCTCTCCAGAGTCACCCTCATCTCTGCTCTGCTCCTCTCACACCCTGCTCTCCAGCCATTTCAAGCCAGGTGCTCTCCCTTGAGCAGGCCAAATACGTCTGAGCCTCTGAGACCCTGCATGCTCTATTCCCCCTGTCTGCAGTGCCCTTCCCATCACAACATCCCAACAAACTCCCCCTCTCCCTTCTCAGTTCAGGGTCATCTCTTCTGTGAAGCCCAGGCAGGTGTGGACAAGCCCTGCTCAGAGCTCCCCCAGCCCCCACATATGTCCCCACAGCTGGAACCCCTCACTGCATCCGCACTGCCTGTTCCTGTGTGTTTCTCACCCGTGTGGCTTCTGGAGGGCCCAGCTATAGCTTCTAAAGTGGCGAATGAACGAATGTGTGAGTGAATGAGCGAGTGAGCGAAGGCATTGGGCCATGGAGAAGCAAAGGGGCCACTGAGGCCATCTCCTGTCGTCCTGAAGTATTAACGCCCAAGTCACCAACCCTCACCAGCCCTGGGATGATGCAAAAGGGGTTGTGGGACTGGAAATGTCATGAAAAGATCTCTCAGTTCTGATTTTGGAGATGAACCAGAGAGGTCATCCTTCTTGTTTAAAGTCACACAGCCAACACCCTGCCAACAACCTTGACTTCCAGCAACAACCATCATCGGCCACAATGACTGGAGTGTCCTGGCAGCTACAGGCATGGCACCTTCAGCACGTTCCCCACCCTATGCTGTGGGCAGAGTGAGCATCATCTAGTTCCACTCCCATTGCAAAGCGATGAGGTGTGCACTCCTACCTTCACTTTATTTACATTTCGCTGTGCTTAGTTTTCTTCATACAAAAGAGATGCAAGCTCCTTTAGAAAGATTTCAAGCAATGTCGAGAATGGGAATCCTCATCATCCGATGCTCTGATTCCCATTTCACAGGTGAGGACACTAAGGCTTGTGGTACATTCTACACAACACAGCTTTACTCCCTAGGATCGTGCAGCTGGGCTCTCTGCTTGCCCGATGTGACACCAGTAGCTCAGTGACTCACAGGGGACACGAAGGCCTTGGGAGGTCTTGGGTAGTTGGAAACAATTGGCTCATTTGTCGAGCTCTCGCTCCTGGGCAGGTTGGCACCAGCAAATCAATATTTACTTGTGCCACGCCTTGTGGTGCCTGCCTCCCCACTCAGGTAGGACAGAGAAGAGCAATAATCTTGACAAAATCTAAATAGCATTGTCTCGAGTGAACCGGAGGGGAGACTTTGTACAGGGGGCTCCCAAGGAGTCCATGAATCTGAGGCTGATGAATTACGGGGGCAGGTGCCTCTGCCACTGGCATCCTTGCTGAGGACCAGAAGTGGGATAATTACTTCTCTGGCGCTTGGTTGTCTGGAGCGAGCTGGCCCATTTATCTCTTTTATTGCTACTGGATTTCAGGAAAGTGTCTGCTGCCTCCCCCACCCCGGCCCCCCTTCTCTAAATGTTGAATTTATTTGATGACTCCACTAGGCCTGGGGATGGGGGCTGGAGCATGCCCTGTAGTACGGAGGACTTGGTCCCTGAGCCTGGCTGCCCGGTGGGTTCTCTCGTGGGTGTGATTGGTGGGTGGATGGACAGCCAAGCCATTCATAACAATCATCCCCATCAGTGGAACCATCGATTTCCCTTCATCCTCCATCCCCTGCTTTGTGACTGGCTGTGCCCAACTCAAGGCAGAGGGAATGGGCTGAGGTGAAAGTTTTCTCAGCCTTGGAAATGTAGTCTGAGAAGCCATGTAAAAAGCTGAAATTTGAGGTTCAATTACTAAAGGGAAATGGGGAGAATCTGTTGAGGGGCGCACTGGCTGATGCACCGAACTCAGGAGTGTAGGTGAGGGGATTGTTTCTGGGAATTGGCAGTGGGAGGGGGAAGAAGATGGGTCTGTTTCTGTCCTCTCCGCCTTCTCTCGCTCCTCCAAGACCTCCTTTCTCCTCCATGTTTCTCAGCCTTGGCGTTGGTGGGTGGTTCTCTTACTGCCTTAGTTTGGCTCTCCCAAAGTGCTCTCTGGATCACCTCTGAGCTGGGACCCCTCAAGCCAGTGAGACCACCTGGACATTTAGATAAGTAGTTAATGTTTACATTGACAGAGCTATATCTGTCTATGGTAACCAGTGTGGAAACTCATTGTTCGTTCATTCATTCATTTACTCAGTATTTACTGGATCCTCACTCAGTGACAAGCACTGTGGTGGGTGTTCTGGATACAACAGAGAGAATAGTTCCCGCCTCCTAGAGCTTAGACTATAGTGGGAGCAGACAGTGAGAAAAAATATTCTAGGCATAAAGAAACACATGTGCAAAGGGCCTGGGATGGGCAGGTTAGCATGACAGGGAGGCAAGCAGGTAAAGGAAGGGACTTGGGGTGAGGTGAGGCTGGAGCAAGGCTGGGTCCAGGCTGGGTAAGGCGTTCTAAGCCACGCTAGGAAGTTCTGTCTCTCCAGTTAGGGCTGCAGAAAGCCTTTGAAGGTGTTTGAACAGGGAGCTTTGGGCCCCACAGTCAGGCAGTCTCACAGACCCTCGTCCACTTCTAGAGACAGCCGAGGCCACTGTGATTTTTTTGCTGTCCCCATTGAAGGTGCAGCTGTCACCTGGGCATTGACGGGTCCTCAATCGACTTTGTTCTGTGGGGTCCCGCCCCTCTGGATTTGATCCTGTCAGACCAGAATCGCTGAAGCCCCTGGAGGAAGAAAAATCTGAGCGAAGCATGGGCTGCAGCGATGATGGGGATTCACACCCCATGCAGAGCCCAGCACGGGAGAGGCCCTGGCCGCTAACTCCCTCCTTGGTATCTGCTGTGCCCATGAGCAAGGATGAAAACAATGCCCATTAGCCCTTGCTGACCTCACTCCTGTCTAATAACCAAGGGTAAAGGCTTCTTTGGATTAAAGTTGGCCCTGTGAGCTTTGGCATAAAAAGAAAAAGATCAATCCTTTCAGGGTGCAAAGAGCCAAAGCTCTTTCTCTTTTGGGAAACCGCTCACCCCCATTCCAGGAAAGCCTGGGGTGGGCTCTCCCAGGAGACACTCCCAGGAGACACTCTGTCTCCCTCGCCTCTTCCTTGGGTTCCTGCGTGCTCTCTGGGGTGGAGGGAAAGGAAAGAGTGGGCTTGCAGTGGGCCGGGGGCTCCGGGTTCAGCCCATCTCACCTGTACCATGGCCTGTGGTCAGTGACCACGACTGATGTTAATTACCAGTTGGGGTAATGGGGGCATGGTTCTCTCTTTCTCCCCATTTTCCTACTGACCCTTAAAGTAGGAGCCTGCACCCCTTGGAACCATTGTCCAGAAGCTTCTGCCTTAGTTTCCACCTCTCATTTGCTCTTCTTTGAGAGAAGAGGAGGGGCTTGTCGGATGAGTGAATTCAATTGGCATTGCCATTCTGTAACCCACACAGATAAATCGTTTGATTTTCAGCACTATGGGCTCTTTGAGGACCGTGGTGCAGGGGCAGGCTCATTGACAACCAGGTCTGCTCCGGGCTCTGCCCCTCACTAGCTGAGTCACCTTGGTCAAGTGACTTTGCCTGTCTGAGGATCAGTTTCCTCACCTGCAAAGGAGGAGTCTGTTCGTTTCTGCATCAGTGGGAAGGGAATGGATCCAGAGCAAAACATGTTTTGAGAGCTGTGGAATGGGAAGTAGATGGGAGGGGGCTTGGGTGGGAGAGTACGGGATTACGTTGGTGTTTCTATTTTCTCCTGGCTCTGTGCCTACTCTCTTTTAACAATAACGTTATCATGACCTCTATCGTATCTTGACCTTTGTGTTTATACTGATGCTCAGATTCCAAGTCAATCAAACCACAACCCGAAATGGCTTACAGAATAAGGCCATCATCGCAGGAGATGAGTCCAGGGGTGGCTGAGGTTTCAGGTTGGCTTATTCCACTGCCCAAGGACCATTCGAGGACTTTAGGAGAATTAAGAAAGGGACCCCAGCAAGCTGTCAGCAGGACCCAAGGGAGGAGAAAGGAGAAGAGGGTGCAACCAGCTTCTTTTTATTGATCACTCATGTTGCATGATCTTGGGCAAGCATGTCAAACTCAAAGGCTAACACGGGCCAAATAAACGAAGCATGTGGCCTGCGTGCCGCGAGTTTGACGTGCTTGATTGGGCAAACCCTTCTGCCTCAATGAGCCTCAGTTTCCCCTTGTGCACAATTGGATAATGACAGCGCCTACCTCCCAGGTTGTCCTGAGGCTCAGTGGATGATCTGTGAATCCTCTGCTTGGTTCCTGTGGGCGGTGAGCACTCAGTAGTTTCCAGCTCGTATTACTGTCGATGCTGTAGATGCGGATGATGTCTGAAGGCCGTTGGGTGGCTGATCTCACTTGTTCTGTGTTATCCCTGGATGCAGAGCTTAGAAATTTAAGAGGAACCTCCAGGAGGCAGCGTTCAGCTCTGGAGAGGGATTTCCTGATCAGGTGAACTGCCCAGTGCAGGTTGTGGTCCACACCTCTGGAGGCAGGTCTGGGAGGCCTGGAGGGAGATGCTGGGGCAGGGACTTGTGGCAGCCTGGGTTGGGGGCATTCTGGGAGATGAACCTATGATTGAGGCAAACCGCACAGTGGCAGCTTTTGAGTATACATGAGGCATTAAAATCACCTTTCTGGTTACAACTGGACTCCTTGCCCAGCTGGTAGCCAGTGGCTCCTGGCCTCAGGCCTCACTGGGCCATCACTGGTCTGTGAGGCTCTGAGCCGTGGGATCCATTCTCTCTACATGTACACAGTCCTTGCTGCCACTCCGCAGGCTGGGAGATGGGACAGTCCAGTCCACCGTGGACAGTGTCCTGTAAGCCAGCCAGATCTGGTTCTGTCAAACCCTCCCTCTTGCAATCACTTAATCTCTCTCCAGCCACTCTTCCTGTCGGTAAAATGGAAACTAGATCTACTTGTGTACTTTTCTTGGGCCTTAAATGAGTTCATATGTGTGAAGTGAGTCCATCAATAGATGTGTTTTGAATGCTGACTATATGCCAAGCACCGAGTTAAGTTCTATGTGCCTGGCATTTAGTAAATGCTCAGTAAATGTTACTTTTCTTTATCTGCAAGGAGTTAGTGGGCTTCATGAGCGGAGAGGAGCAGAGAATAGCGGGGCTGTGATATGAGGGGAATGCAAATCTTTCTCTGAAAAGTGCCAGCTGTGTGACGTTGGGCAGGTAACGTAGCTCTTCTGGTGTAAGTGGGGTTGACGATGATACCTGACTCCCAGAGCAGAGGGAGAGTCGGTGAGACAGGCAGCAGGGCGCCTGACCAGGCGCTGGCATATGCGAAGAGCTGGGCTGTTAATCTCATTACAGGAAGCATGTGAGTGTCAGCATTGGTGTGGGCATTAGTGGCACTGACTCCGGCTTGTGTCTGACACTGTCATGAAGCTCAATGCCAGCTCACCAACTGGGCGACACCGGGCAAATTATTCAATCAGCCTGTGCCTCAACTTCCTTGTCTGTAAAATGGGGACATAACAGTACAGACCTCATAGGGTTGCTGTGAGGTTTGGCTGAATCACTGAGCAGTATGCCCACCCCTTGGCCTCAAAGACATGGTTGGAGAGAGTGGCACACGGGTTTTAGGGCAGTGGTCCTTGGACATACTGCCCTGGGCAGTTTTAAAAACTGCAGATGTGGGACCCCAACCACCAAAGACACTGATGCAGCAGCTGTGGGTGGGCCCAGGAACCCAGATGTTTAACAAGCTTCTCAGGGGAGGCTGATGCAGGGGTTCCTTGGCCTGGGGTTTGGGAACTGGCACAACAGGGATTCAGAGGTGAATGAAGCAGAGCTGTGACCCTGAAGGAGCCTACAGACTGGATGGGAGATGCCCACTCGTCAGGAGCGCCATGTGAGCCTGAACAAGGACCGGCTTTGGAGCCAGGAGGTCTGGGTTTGAGCCCTGCCCTCCACTCCTCCGCTGTGTGACTTGGGCATGTTGCTTGACCTCCCCAACCTCAGTTTCCTCATTTGCAAAATGGGAATAGTGTGGGTTTGCTGCAAGCGATGGATGAGCTACCCCATGTGACAAAATGCACAGGGTGATTCCTACAGAACTATGAGTCTCAGGTCCCACACCTTCTCCAAGGAATGACCCACAGGCTCCAGTCTGCCCTTTACAGGGATTGCCAGGAGGGGAGGGGCCACCTTCAGCTCTGGGCCCTGAGTCACTGCCTGGAGGAAAGCTGCCTGCTGGGAGGTGATGTCCTCTCACAGGGACGCAGTGAACCTGTGACTAATGCCTGAGGAAATGAGACATCTGACTGCTTCCCAGGTTCTTGCAATGTCACTAAGTCCCGGTGTCTCTTGGTCCCCTGCACAGTCACGTGGCCCACGGTGACTTTGACCTTCTTGACCAGGGAGGGATGTTGCAGGTGACTGTGGCTGCTAGAAGCCGTGAGGGAAAGCAGGCTCAGAGTCCCTAAATGACCTCCCCAAGGTCACTCGGCAAGTCGGTGCCAGTGGGGCTTCTACTCCTTCCAGGCTCCCCGTTGTCAGCCTGTGTCCCCAAGATGTACAGCGACCGGCCGCAATTCCTGTTGGCGTCTTTCCACCCAGAGCTCGGGCGCTCTCATCTCCATCGTCTCAGTTAGCATCGGGGCTGCTTTTATTAGGAGGGAGCCTTTCAGGAGAGACATAAAACATGTCTTGAAAGGAAAAGCAGTTTCCATTTTCTCCCCGTTTTACCCATCACAACACATTTCCATTTCAATGGAGTCCCTTTTCTTCCTGTGCATCAAGTTTCCAAATCGGCAACGTTAAAGACCAGCTGCAGTGGCGCGTTTCCTTCCTCAGCACCTTCCCGCTCCTTTTCCCAGCCCCTTAGGGTTTCTCCTCTGGTGGCTGCTCCCGGGGAAAGAAGGACTTGCCCCCAGCCCCCAGCCCCCACATGTGGTTGATGGTGGTGGTAAAAATGGCCCCGGTGATGCTAATGATCACTGTGGATACATTCAAGTCCCAACCCCAGTACTCAGCGTGTAAGCTTCCTTGGAAATAGGGTCATTACAGAGGCCATCAGGTTAGAACAGCGGTTCTCAACCTGTGGGTCGCGACCCCTTTGGAGGTCAAACGACCCTTTCACAGGGGTCGCCTAAGACCATCGGAGAAACACATATCGAATATATAATTACACATATTGTTTTTGTGATTAATCACTATGCTTTAATTATGTTCAATTTGTAACAATGAAAATACATCCTGCATATCAGATATTTACATTACGATTCATAACAGTAGCAAAATTATAGTTATGAAGTAGCAACGAAAATAATTTTATGGTTGGGGGTCACCACAACATGAGGAACTGTATTAAAGGGTCGCGGCATTAGGAAGGTTGAGAACCACGGGGTTAGAATGAGGTCATTAGGATGAGCCCTAATCCAGTATGACTGGTGTCCTTACAAAAAGGGGAAATTTGGACCCAGAGGGAAGACAAGGAAGAAACACAAGGAGAAGACGGCCATCACCAAGCCAAGGAACACCTGAGGCCCAGAAGCTGGGAGAAAGGACCGGGACAGCTCCTTCCCCAGTGCCTTCAGAGGGAGCATGGCCCCTGCTGACATGTAGGTGTGGGACTTCTGGCCTCCAGGACTGTAAGTCAATCAGTTTCTATTGTTCTAAGCCACCCCGTGTGTTGTATCTTGTTACAGCAGCTCTAGCAAACTAATACAGGGATGGTGACAAGGTGGTGAATACTGTGAGAGGCTGTGCAGGATGCTGCTGGGATGGGGCACCCAGGTGGGGTTACATTCCCAGACTCCCTGTATCTAGGTGGGGCCCTGGGACCAGTTCTCATCAGTGGGTTTGGAGAAGTGACGTGAGTGTCACTTCCAGGCCAAGGTGATTAAGAAGCAGGTGTGCCTTTCAGCTCTCTTTCCCCTCTGGGAGCAGAGAAATCTGAGGCCTTGGAATGGGTCAGAGTCACAAGAGGGCAGGAGCCTGGGCCCCGAGTCACTGAATGGAGGAAAGCTGCCTGCTGGCTGGCTGGGCTCGAGCTGTGAAACATGGGGGAGGATTTAACCCAGGCTGGCCAAAGGAGAGAACCTTCCTAGAGGAGGTAATGACTGTGCGTGACCTTGGAAAGTAAGAAGTGCTCAGGGGGGAGGCGTGAAAGTGTACCAGGCCCAGGAGGTAGCAGGTGCAGAGTCCTGTCGGAGCAAAGCTGGAACAGTGGGGACCTCCAGTGGTCTCTGTGGTTGGAGTATATCCTGTGAGGGGAGAACAGAGGGCCCACGGGCAGAGAGGTGAGTGGGAGCTGGGTCTTGGTGGCCTTGGTCCCATGTGGGGGACTTTGGGAAGCATTCTGAGTCCAGAGACCACTGGGTGGCCATTGAAATTTTTTTTTTTAGCAGAAGAGCCACGTTGTTACACTTGTACATTCGAAGGACCCTCTGGCTCCCAGTGCAGGGCTGGATTGGAGAGGGAGACACACAGGTAGCGATTCTGGGAGGGAGGCTAGCCCAGTGCACCGGGGGAGAGGGTCAGAGTGGAACTGAGGCAGAGGGGATGGGAGCGGCTCTTAGGGGAGTTCATGTTTTAGAGTCAACAGGCATTAGTGACTGATTTCAAGGAAAGGTGAGGGATAAATGATGTGCAGAGGTTTCAGGCCTGAGGGTGGTGGGGCCGTAGCTGAGATGGGGACCCAGGACCTGTACAGCACCTCTGTTCTGGTCTTGGCTTTTGTTCCCCCAATGACAGTCATGTGTCGAGAATGACAGACATAGGTGGTAGGCAGACCAACAGAGGGAGGGAGTAGTCAAAGGGAAGAAGCAGAGCAAAGGCACAGAGGTGGCAAATTTATAGTGGGAGCACTTTTTACTTATGTAACATCTGTCTCCTCCCCGGGGCTGGAGTAGTTGTCCTTGCCTTGGTCACCGCCAAACCCCAGCACCAACAGACAGAGCCTGGTGCATAATAGGCACTCAGCTGATGCTTGCGAATGAATGGAGAGATAACCACTCCTGAACTACAGGTTGTTTGGTTTGGCTGGAGCCCAGAGAACTGGCGGGGACCCCTGGGACGGTGGAGTGAAGATCTTGAGTGTGGGGCGGGTTAATTTTTTTGTTCCATTGTTGATGGGTTTTGATCTGAGGAAGGCCTGACAAGTAAAGACAGCCGGGTCCCGCAGCACAGCTACGTCAGTCCTCTGGGAGCTGCGGAAGGGATGTCACTGGACCGATGGCCCTCATTGGTCTGTGCAGATCAGAGCCTGCTGGGGTCCCCTGGTGGAGGATAACTGGCCGTGGAAGAGCCTCACCTCTGCCCTCCCCAGAGCCGGCTCCCCTCTGCTTCCCCCGCCCCCCGGAATGGGGCAGCAGACGATGGGGGGCGTGCACGCTTGCTTCTTTCTCTGACAAAGTCAGTTGCCCTGTGAATGGTTTCATCCATCTCCCCCGCAGTCAACCAGCTTTCTGGCCAGATGTCCAGGACGGAAACCAAAGGAGACAGGCCGTGTCCGTGAGTCCTGCTGGGTCCCCAGGGCACGCCAGGCCTTCCTCTTTGAAGGGAGAACACGGTGGCTGGGCTGCAGGCAGCTCGGGGCTTTCATCCCTCCTGAGCAGGGCCTTCCCTGCAGCCAGGCCCGTTCCCGTGGGAACACGGAGGGTGTGCAGAGCCTGGCACTGGCTGCTTCCTTCTGAGGGCAGGGAACACTGTGAAAGGGTGCCAACCCCGGGCACCTTCTGAAACAGGCTGTTTCAGAACAAGGCCCATCCCCACGCTCACCACTTGTCCAACCGGCACAGAGGCAAATGGCCAAGGGGAGGTGAATAAATATCTCACATGGGTCCCCTCCTCTGTTCCCTCACTGCCCTGCCCGCATCCGGCCCACACACAGCCCAGTCTGCCCGTCCCCCCAACCTCCCAGACCTACCCTCACACAGTTGCCTGTGCTCTTTCTCAGGCACAGCCCTGACCACATAGCGTCAGCCCCTCCCTGCTTAGGGACATCCGGGGCCCTGCCTCTCCTACTGAAGGCAGCCACCAACCTTGTGGCCGCGGCCCATTAGCAGTTCTGAGGAGGGCTGCGCCCTGCAGTGGTCAAGACCCAGCGTTGAAGCCTGGCTGCTTTGGTCAAAATCTTGGCTTGGCAGTGACTCTGAATGAACTACTTCTTCAGTGTCTTCATCCGTAAACTGGAGATAATAATGTGCACCTCATGCTGTTGTTAGGATCATTGAGCCAGTGTATGTGACATGCTCAGAGCTGTGCCCAGTATGTGCTCCTTGTGGTCTGTTAGGCCCCCTCTTTCTCCTCCTCTCTTTTCCTCCCCTTTCTTTTCTTTTTCCTCTCCGTGAGGAGGGCTGCGCCCTGCAGTGGTCAAGACCCAGCGTTGAAGCCTGGCTGCTTTGGTCAAAATCTTGGCTTGGCAGTGACTCTGAATGAACTACTTCTTCAGTGTCTTCATCCGTAAACTGGAGATAATAATGTGCACCTCATGCTGTTGTTAGGATCACTGAGCCAGTGTATGTGACATGCTCAGAGCTGTGCCCAGTATGTGCTCCTTGTGGTCTGTTAGGCCCCCTCTTTCTCCTCCTCCTCTCTTTTCCTCCCCTTCCTTTTCTTTTCCCCCTCCTTCTCCCTCTCCTCCATGTTCCCCCTTTTCCTTCTTTTTGACATTTTCCTTCTGGGAGCAGCCCCTTCTCCCACCTCCACTCGCTTCACCCTTGGACTGACCACTCATGAGCCAATGTGTTTCCTTTAAAATTCAGGCAGGCCCACCCAGCGTGGCTCAGTGGTTGAGTGTTGACCTATGACCCAGGAGGTCATGGTTCGATTCTAGGTCGGGGGCATGCCTGTGTTGTGGGCTTGATCCCCTATCTCTCTCTTCCTCTCTGGAATAAATAAAAATATTAAAAAAATAAAATAAAATTCAGGCAGGATGAGCTGGGTGCTCTGTCACTTACAAGCACAGAGCCCTGACCCACACAGGCCAAGTCAGCCTCTGCAGCCGAGCTTGTCTCTTCCTGCTCCCAGACCTGAATCCTCTCCCCAGTCCCACCCATGGGCCCCTCTGCTCCTCACTTTGTGTCTTTGTTCTTGAAGTAACCTCTCTCTGGAAGGCCCCCTCCTAAATCCTTGGTCCACCCAGATGCTGCGCGTCCTTCAGCGCGCCGCCATCCATGGACCTTGGAGGCAGAGCCCGGAGGCAGGAGATGGGCTTTGCAGTCGGAGAGGGGTGGTTCCATCCCCGCCCCCTCTCACTTGCTGTGTGACCTTAGACTTGTTACGTAACTGCTCCAAGAATGGGTCATTCATCTGACCTGTGCAGCAGCCCCACAGGGTCCTGCATGGATTGAAGGTGATAGTTCATGGGCCATCCATGGACCTTGGAGGCAGAGCCCGGAGGCAGGAGATGGGCTTTGCAGTCGGAGAGGGGTGGTTCCATCCCCGCCCCCTCTCACTTGCTGTGTGACCTTAGACTTGTTACGTAACTGCTCCAAGAATGGGTCATTCATCTGACCTGTGCAGCAGCCCCACAGGGTCCTGCATGGATTGAAGGTGATAGTTCACGAGAAGGCCTGGTGCACAGTGGGTGCCTAATAATGGCTGGTCGACACCATAAGCCAGCTCTGCCCCCAGCACTGCACCGGCCGGGGGCAGGAAGGAGCTCCCGGGAAATCTCACCCGTCAGTCTCGCTCTGGGAAAGAGAAACAGAAAATATTCTAATTCCAAAGAGTAAATGTCAGAGGCTTGGGAGGGCTTCTGAGGTTCTGAAAATAAGCACACGGTATGGAAGGGAAGGAGGGGGGGCCGGGTGAGAGGCAGAGATGGGGTGTCAGGCCTGGGGAGGCAGAGGGACCCGGGAGACCCCTCAGGATCCTTCTTTCCTTGGGATAAGAGATCCAGGCTCTGACCTGTGGCCCTGTGTTTGCCGAGGACACCAGAGCCTTTGAGGGATGAGTGACTCATAACCACGGTGGTTTGGGTCGAGCCTGAGGGCCGTGAGGACGCTCCCCGGGCTCCTCATTAAAGAGCTAATGGGCTGGTTTTGGAGGAGCCGGGCAGCACCGCTGACCTGTCTCCCCTGCCCTGCGTGGGGTCTTTAGAAGAGTCCAGAAGCAGGCACAGGTGCTGCCGAGTGTCAGTGTCCCCAAGCCGATGGCTGGGTGGCCTTGCTGGTGTAGAGGCCCGCAGGGTCCAGCTCCCCCAGCAGCCGGTTTGCAGGGGGAGCGCTTGAGTCTGGACTTGTGTATGTGGGATGTGTGAGCCTTGGAGGATTCCCACGTGACGCAGAGTCGGAGGCCAGTCTGAGAGGCCCTGAGGGATCCCAAAGAGAAAGGCTGGCCCTGCCCTCAGGGCTCACACGTGGGGCCCTGTGGCCAATCACAGGTGGAGGTTGTCATTGGATAGAGAGGACACCCCCACCTGGAGGGGTGCAAGGAGGAGGTCATGTCAGGGTCTGCTCTGGGCTGAGTCCTAGAGGACAGAGACTCACCAGACAGAGAAGGGGAGGACAGGGCGGGTGAGGAGCCGGCCTGCTGAGGCCCAGGTGCAGGGGAGAGCGCACCCTGTGGTCAGGAAATGGGAGGAGCATTAGGGACACCGTGGCCCTGGCCCCTGGGAGGAGGAAGCGGCAGGGGAGGCTGGGCTACGGGAGTCAGAGCAGAGGGGCCTGGATGCCAGGTGCAAGGTTCACATTTCAACGGCGGGCCCCAGGGATGCAGCGCCCTTTCTGTTTTAGCAGCAGCGTGTGCTCGGGGCCACTGAGTCTTGAGAAGGTACCTGCGTGCAGCTGAGACAGGGAGGGAGACTCTGGCAGCAAAGAGATCAGGTAAGAGGCGTCTGCGATGGTTTGGGTGCAGGGCGACCTCATTATTGACTCATGTTCCCTTCCTCCGTCTTCAAACCCAGCGGTAGATCAAGTATCTCATACTTTGAATCTCCCCTTCTATCTCATCTCTCCGTTTCCTTCCTCTACCAGATTGCCTTCCCCCACCCCGACTCAAATTAGACAGGTAATCTCCCATTCAAGGCCCATTGCTTAACCGCATTTGCAAAATCCCACTTGCCATGCAAGATAGCATGTTCATAGGTCCCAGAGAGCATCAGCAGGTGGGCATCTTTGGGAGGTTGGTGGGCATTATTCCTCCTACCCCAGAGAGGGGAGGGAAGGGAGGGAAGGGGAAGCAACATTTATTATTTATTTATTGAGATAGAATTGACATAGAACAACAAACAACAATAATACAACATGTATTAAGCATCTATTAAGTGCCGAGGACCAAGCAAATGGTTTAGCATCTATCATCTAGCATTTGTCATCACACCACCCTGAGGGTTAGGTAGTGTTATACCCATTTCACAGATAAGGAAACTGAGGCAAAAGGACTGGTGAAGGATGAACAGTGAATAAGGAGTAGAGGCAGAATTTGAACCCAGATTCGAAGACTCGAAGCCTGTGCCCTCTCCGTGGAACCTCAGCACTGTCTGCTATGAAGGGAAAAGAAAGGGTGGAGCCAGCTGCGAGAGGCTCAGTGCGCCCTCTCTTCAAATACCCCGTGGGCCTTGGACACACCTGCCCCTGCAGGAGAAGCCTCGGCAGGCGGTCCCATGCCTGGCTCCTTCCTTCCCCAGGACACGGAGGCCGCCGATGCAGGGACGCAGGGCTGAGCAAGCCGGTAGCTGCTGAGCAGACACCGTCACGCTTGGCTGATGGACGCCACCGGGCTGAGTGGCTCTGTTCTGCCGTTAGCTGGTTGAACAGGCCCGGCTAACGAGTGGGTTTGATAGCACCAGACATTTGTGGAGCAGGCACAGAGCTGAGCTGTGGGACTAATAATCCCGCTCCACGTGATTGGTGGGTAGATTTTAAAAATGAGTTAAAAGTGGCCCTCTCTGTGTTAGACACAGAACTGCCATCAATTGTGTGCCTTTCCTCCTTGTTCTGTAGCACATTTTCTTTTCTGTGTCAGAACCCATCCAATCTACGTGAGAAGTGGCCAGTTTTCCCCCTTAGAGTAAAAGCAGTCTGTAATTTTCTCTGAAAGATGCTGGGTTGGTACGGTTACAAAACAATGTGGGTTTTGTCTTCTGCTCTCGCTGCTGTCAAGGTGGAATAGAGACGGTGTCTGAAACTCACTATCGGGGTCCGGCTGCCCTCTTGCCTGGCATTGCCCGCTGGGGGTATTGGTGCCCACGGAGCCGGCTCCGCCATGGGCACGTGGAATGGGCCCGTGGCTGCCTGGCAGGCGGAGCCTCCTTCCCCTGTTCACGCTTCTGCACTTTTTGTGCTGATAAGGCGGTTTTAGCACATTTATAAATATTTGGGTATCTTCTCGGTCATTTATTTTTCAGTTATTTTTAGGGGAAAATAAGTTGTCTTTACACTCCAATAAAATTGCTGTTCCGTGGCCTCAGAAGCGCAAGGCAGATGCGAGCAGGAGCTGAAAGAGGCCCTGCAGTGAGAGCCAGCCTTTCCGGTTCCAGTCCTGGATGGGCTGGCAACCTGCTGTGCAGCTTTGGGAAAGTCGCTTCCCCTCTCTGGTCCTCAGTATGTCCACATTATCACTGACATGACTAGTCTGAATATTCCAGGAGTGTGAGGTTCCTGGCAAATGGGAGCTAATGGACTTTATTTATGAAACAAAGTAGGCACCTACTGTGTTTCAGGCACAAGGCTACGTCCTGGGGAAGCAATTCCCTTCCCTTGACCTTGAGAATAGATCTTCTGAGGGAGGAAGTTCACTGATAAAAGGTGAAAAAGTCACTATAACTTACAGAATGAAAGCTCCATGTGCGCAGGGAGTTCTGTTCACTTTCTTCACTGCTGCCCCCTCCTCTGCCTGCACTGCTGGCCTCACCTGCACCCTCCCGGGAAATGGGGGCACATGAGGCTGAGCACCGGCTTTCCTTCAGGTGCCACCGACAGTCCTGGCCACCCCACCTCGCCCCCGTAACAGCTGCCAGCCATCTACACCCACTGAGGCTTTATGGGCGCCTTTAATCCTGTAACCAATGCACTGGAGGGCAGGGACAGAACCGATCACGTGTGCAGCTCACATTACCTTGTCAGGCCCGGCCCAGCTCCATCAATCAATACACGTGCAGCACTAGTGGCTCCTGCTTCCAATCAATAATGCGTACACAGTAGGTGGGAGGGACATGATTTCTTTTTCCTGCCCCCATGTCCTTTCTGGAATAACCGACCATCTTTCTTGCATATAAATGCCTCCCTCCTGCCAGTTCCTCGGGCCCTTGGAGGCTGGCGGGCTCTCCTCTTGGTGGACTCACACCTGGACTCAGCCCCCGTGCTGGTATAGCCCGTGTGGCTTTCTTGCCTGGATTATGACCTCTGTGGTTAAAGGGCTTTGTCTCTGACTTGACAACCCCATGTGCTTTGTGTCAGTTAGAAGGTCATCACCAGGCTCTGGTCATCTCCCCAGGGGGGCAGGGGACATGCATATCACTGCTCTTTCCTCTTAAAGGTCAGACCAAGGCCTTTAGTCACGGCTGCCCCTATGCCTGGCCCTACTGGAGCAGCATCAGAGGAGCAGCTCATGGAGCAATTCAATAGCTAATAATGGAGGACACCTGTTTGAAGCCTCGTCTGTGCTCAGCACTGTATCAGTCAGCATTGGAGAGACTCTGCTTAGTAACAAACAGTTCCAAAGTCACAGTGGCTTAAAAATCCAAATCTCCACTTCTTACTAACCCAGCATGTCCACTGTGGGTTGGGTGGGGGTGGCTCTACCTATCAGGGCCACCTGTGGACCCCAGGTGACAGAGTAGCTCTCATGTCAGAGATGAAGAGCGCTCCGGCGAGTTTTGGATTGAATGTTCACCAGGGAAGTGACACACTTACCGCCGCTCACACAACTCATTGACCAGAACTAGTTACATGGTCCCACTGAGCCGCGGGGCATGAGAAGTTTTGTCCCACCATGGGTCTGGACGGGGGGAGACGTGAAAATATTTGACAAAATGTATGACTGTTCCAGGCACCATGGAGTGTAAACAGTAATGACTCTGCCCCCACCTCCTCCTCCCATCCCCTCCCACCCTGCACGTACCCAGGGGGCCTAGGGTTTGAGCAGGGTGACTACATCGATTGTCTCTCCATCCAGTCCAGGTGGGCTGTGGTATAATTATCCCGAGAGCCTGAGAGTCAGCAGCTGTATAAACAGAGTGATGGCGGAGCTTGGACGTCACTGGGCGGGAATCTGCATCCAGGTGTGTCTGGCTCAAAGCCCAGTCCTCTTCTCCCCGAGTGGCGGTGGCCCTCAAAATAGTCAGCAAACACTTCAAAGCAGTAGAGAGACTAGGCAGATGCTGGGGGGCTGGCGGTCAGTGCCACAGGCCAGTGTGAGCCTTATTGCTGGGAGGGTTTCAGGAGGGGCTGGTCCTGATGGGTAGGTGGACTCTGAGAGGCCAGAGGGAGGGAAGGGCCGGCAGGTGCCCGGGCAGAGGTGACCTGGCCACAGGGGATGGAGGAGCCGTGAGAAGATGGGTTGGCTGGGCTGATGTGGGAGGAAGAGGAGGAGAAGGTGACATGGGTCGGCTGGGTCCAGACATGTGTATTTTGCATCAGACAGACCTGGGCTTCAAACCCAGCTCTGCCATTTCGGCACATATTTTAAATCTGTGTACCCTTTCCTCACGTGCAAGGTGGCTCTGAGGCTGACATGAGATCAGGGCAGGAGAATACAAGGTGCCGTGTGTGACGTTGAAGATGCTGAGAGAGAGGCATCAACATGGCCTCCAGAGAGTGAGCGTTTCCCTTGTGCCTGGCCCTCTGCCAATCATTTTGCACGAACTGAACCACTGAATCCTCAGAACAATCCTCTGATGAGGTACCACTGGATGGTACCAATGGATGAGGTACCCATTTTACAGATGAGGACAATGAAGGCCGGAGAGGTTGATGTTCAAGGTCACTTAGTTGGTCAGCAGCGAACCTCTTTCTTACCACTGGTGGCCCTTTGCTTTTCCTTATGAGCCTCAGAGTCTGACAACTAAGGTTTGGGTTAAAGAATTATGTACAGACCCTGACCACCTTCCCCTGCCCCACCTTTCCGCACCCCTTCACTCTGCAAACCTGTCTTTAAAAAGCTCCATTTCCCCAGAAAGGGAACCTCTTTATTAGACAAGGCCCCTCTCCACAAAGACAGAACATGGAGGCCAATGAAACTCACTCGGTTTTGATATAACTTCGGAAATCGATGGGCTATGATTGTGAATCCAGCGTCTGTCACCAGCTGCCTAATTTTAGCTGGATCTTGGCAGGCTGCTCACCCGGCACATCCACCCCGTGGCCTGGCACAGCGGTGCTGAGAGCATCATTGATCTTTAGACTCAAGTGTCCTCATGCAATACAAATCCGCTGTTACTCAGAGAGCTGTCTGCCATGTGGCACAGGAGAAATGCTACCAGGAGAACAATGACCAGAATTTCATTGGAAAGTCTGCCCTCCACCTCTCCTCTGCTTTGATCTTGGCCTTGCGGCTCAGACCTGGAAAGTCTATGCCTTTTACTGTCTCAACTTTGACCCAGAGCAATAGGGAAAGGCCTCTGTGGGTTTGAAAGGTTATGGGCAAGCTCCCTAGTACGAGGGCCCTTGGCAATTTGCAGTGAGTTAGCGCCTGTTTATTTGCGTGAGGAGGGTTCACGGGAGGGCGACTCAGTGCTCCTGTCTGTTCTTGGCTGAAGGGGTGGCTGCATGCTGGTGGTCTTGATCCAGCATCTAGAAGGGTTCAGCAATCTGGAGAAGGCACTGTGCGTAAATTAACCAAGAGTCCAGAGACAAAACATAATTTTGAAAGGCATTATGGGAAGTCAGAGAAGACTTAGCTAAAGGAAGTAAGTTATCCTTGTCTCAGGACCCCTTGCTATTTATTAACACAATTTGTCCTAAGGCAAGGTAGATATACACATCAAAGGGTAGGGTTACTATATAGAATCCATTGTCAGACTGGGGAATTGCCTTCGGCTGTTCAGGTGTTTGGCCAGCAGGAGGCAATAACATGTAGATTGAGATGCCCTTAGCTGCCTGGCAGCAAGCGATCATTTAATGCATCCTTTTCAGGTTTGGGGAAATGCCCTCAGCCTTCTCCAGATGATTCAGCCCTGCTGACGTGCTGGAATTGGCTTCTGGCAGCTGCAGTGGAGGGTTCCCGAGGGTCTGGAAGCTCTGGGGAAAGACAAAACAGAACAAACATGGTCCTAAAGGGCGGAAGTGGACAGAACAAGTAGAGAGTGTCTTTATCTTGCAACGTGTCGCCCAGGCAGTGGGGAGTTCTGGGAAAGGGGGCAAGGAGAGGAGCACCTGCCCCTTTGGACACAGGAGTTCTCTGGGTGCACCGGGTCATCAAATGTGATTTGGGGTAGATCCTGAGGGTCCAACTGCCTCATCTTAGAGAGGGAGGCTCTGAGACCAGGGAGGGAGGGGCAGCCTGTCCCATAGTCGTGCCACCGGTCAGTGGCAGGATGAGAGGTGCTGATGTCCCCATTGTGCCGCCAGCTCCTGAAGGGCCATGTCTCTGTGCACAGAGCCCTGGGGAAAGAATACCGTTTCCTCTAGACCAGGGGCCACCACGTCTGGCCCCACAATCTGTTTTTCTAAATAAAGTTTTATTGGGACACAGCCACACTCACTTGTTCATGTGCTACCCGAGGCTGCTTACACTCTCTACCTGCAGAGTGAGGAGTGGCAGCAGACACGGTATGAACCCCAAAGCTTCAAATATTTGCTGTCTGGCCCTTTATGGGTTTGCTGCCCTTCTGTCCAGACACTTGCCTGAGGGGATCGTACACATAATTTATGCAGAGGGTTTATGCACATTTTAATATTATCATTAAAAGTCAGACCCTTGTTTGCAAATGGAAACTGATAAGGATTCCCCCTTATCTAAAACTGACAGCAGCAAATCTCAGCTTGCAGTGGGGAGGGGGAAGCCTGCCCACTCCTGGCCTCCCCTCTCCCTGCTCTGTCTCCAAGTGGGGTTCCCAGATAAAATACAGGACATCAGTTAAACAACAGATTTTTAAAAAACTAAGTATATCCTAAAATATGCGTGGCTCATGCTTAGACTGAAAAATTATTTATTGTTTAACTGAAATTCGAGTGTAACCGAGCGTCCGTCTTTTATTTGCACTTACGAAATCTGGCAATCCAACCCCTGAGCCACCGCAGAGGAGGCACCTCAGCAAACATCTGGCCTCCGGAATTGACAAATCTTAGGCCGGCACTTCACATCTGTCCTTGGCCAACACCGCAGCCTGGTGGCCTGCCCCTGCCTGTCCCTGCTCCTCCCTGGCCCTTCACTGTCCGGCTCCAGGGGCTCCTCCAGGCCTCCTGCCACTCCTGTGCCTTTGCCTGGGTTCTGCCCCTGCCCGGGCTGCCTCCGCAGCCCCCGCCCTCATGCTCAGCTTAGCTTCCTGGCCAGGGCTGCAGCATCGCCCTCACAAGGTGTCCGGCTGCAAAGTTGGCACGTGCAGGTGAATGAAACCCAGGACCAGCGGAGTCGGGCCTCCCGGCTCCGGTTCCCTGTGAAGCAGGATTCGCAGGGAGGAGTGCAGCGAAGCCTCCAGGTCACGGCTGGGGGCTGTGCTTTCTCGAGGACAGCCCTCCCTTTTCCTTCCCACAAGTCAGAGCCTTTCTCCGGCACCTGCCTCCACCAGGTGATGTCGCAACCTGACTTCTGGAAGGCAGGCCTTGGTCGGGCCCTGGTGGATGCGGAATCCTCCTGGTAGCTCTGAGGAGTTGGAAGGGGAGCAGGAGGGCATGGGGAGCATGAGGGTGGGGGAACAGGAGGGCATGGGGAGCAGGAGGGCATAGGGAGCAGGAGGGTGAGGGAGCAGGAGGGTGGGGGAGCAGGAGGGCATAGGGAGCAGGAGGGTGAGGGAGCAGGAGGGTGGGGGAGCAGGAGGGCATAGGGAGCAGGAGGGTGAGGGAGCAGGAGGGTGGGGGAGCAGGAGGGCATAGGGAGCAGGAGGGTGAGGGAGCAGGAGGGTGGGGGAGCAGGAGGGCATAGGGAGCAGGAGGGTGAGGGAGCAGGAGGGTGGGGGAGCAGGAGGGCATAGGGAGCAGGAGGGTGAGGGAGCAGGAGGGTGGGGGAGCAGGAGGGCATAGGGAGCAGGAGGGTGAGGGAGCAGGAGGGTGGGGGAGCAGGAGGGCATAGGGAGCAGGAGGGTGAGGGAGCAGGAGGGTGGGGGAGCAGGAGGGCATAGGGAGCAGGAGGGTGAGGGAGCAGGAGGGTGGGGGAGCAGGAGGGCATAGGGAGCAGGAGGGTGAGGGAGCAGGAGGGTGGGGGAGCAGGAGGGCATAGGGAGCAGGAGGGTGAGGGAGCAGGAGGGTGGGGGAGCAGGAGGGCATAGGGAGCAGGAGGGTGAGGGAGCAGGAGGGTGGGGGAGCAGGAGGGCATGGGGAGCAGGAGGGTGGGGGAGCAAGAGGGCATGGGGAGCAGGAGGGCATGGGGACCAGGAGGGCATGGGGAGCAGAAGGGCATGAGGGAGCAGGAGGGCATGGGGAGCAGGAGGGCAGGAGCCGGGAGGGAGAAGGGAGATGAGATGAAGTCACCAAGTGGGTCTGTTTACTTCCATTCCCTCCAGGTTACCTTTAACTGGGATAAAATGATCTAATCCCCTTTATTTCCATTCAGTGCTTCTAGAAAAGACCTACTTGACATTTCAGGAGGGGAAGAAAGAAGCAAAAGACCTAATTTTCAGTGGAAACCGCAGGTGGAGAAATCTCAGTGACTCAGCATTTGGTGCTTCTTCATGTCTCTGCCAGTTAGCCCAGGGGAGGTGAGAAGAAAGTACTAGCAGCTGGCCCTCCTGCGGAAAGTGTGCCAGGACCTCCCCAACGTGTCCCTGTCTTGGGGGAGCGGTGTGATGGGGTGAGGGGCTCGGCCCTCCTCACACATACCCTTCACCCCCATCATGGAAGGGCATCTGGGTTCATGTTGAACCTCCTTGTGGGTAGCCTTCAAGTCCATGTAAAGGGAACAGATCAGAGGGGGTCACTTATTTTAAATATGCATCATCCCCTGGACCATGATCATGACCTTAAGAGAATGATCTGGGAGTGGATTTGCCAAATCAAATGCTTTCGGTGCACGGTGCCAGGATGCCTTGGGTCAAGCCTGGGCTCCACCATCTATTCACTATGTGATCACAGTCAAAAGACGTCACCTATCTGTGCCCCAGGTTCCTCCTCTGGAAAGGGGGGGTCGTAATGGTACCTACCCCACTAGGTTGTTGTGAAGAATGAAGGTGAATTGCTACACTGTCCAACCAATAGAAAGCATTCGAGAAATGTGAGCTACGACACTATTTTATTCTTCTTCTTGCTGGAGAACCTCCAGGAAAGTTGTGACAATGTTTACGATAGACAGCACCCCTGAGTGTCTTGGCTGTGGATAGGACAGGGTGGAGGGAGCTGGTTTCTTGTCCTGGGTTTCCTTCTGACACACGTGAGCTTGCTGAGTCCTTGTCCCTCTTTCGGAGTCTCCGTTTTTTTCACCTGTGATCACTGAAATCCCTTTCAGGTGGTGAATTTATGAATAGAAATGGCCAGCATACAAGGCACTCCTTTAAATCGAACAGATGTGTCTTTTGTAATCTTTCAAGTGACTCTAGAAAACTGGCTGATGAAGTAAAGATAAGCCCCATGCCTACTTCACGATATATTCCAAGTTATTTGGCTCTACTGTACTTTATACATCCATTTGTTAATTTAATAAGTGTTTATTGGGAAACCTCTCGAACAAAGTTAGGGTTTAAGGAAATAGAAATCATTCAATCATCCAGTCATTCATTCATCCACTCCTTGAACACATGGTTATAAAGTCCCAGCTCTGTCCCCATTGCTGTTCTGGGCTCTGGGAATGCAAGTTTGAGAAAGTAGACAAGGACTCTGCCCTGCAGATGCTGCATTCAGGAGGGGGAGGCAGGCACTAAGCAAGTATATGAATAAGTAGATTGATTTCAGGCCATGGCGAAGGCTGTGAAGGTAATAGCAGGCCTGATGCTCTGGGACAGGAGAAGGGGAGTGTGGGAGAGGATGATCAGGGAGGGCTTCTTGGCGAGGTGAGATTTGAACTCAGGCCGGAACAACCAGAGGGATCCAGCCATGCAGAGTCCTGGGGACAGAGAGCTCCAGGCAGAGGGGACAGCGTGTGCCAAGGGCTGGGGGTGGACATGTGCTCTAGGAACTGAGAAAATGCCAGTGTGGCTGGAGCAGAGTGAGGGCGGGGAGAGCAGGAGGAGATGAGGTCAGAGAGGTAGAATTGTGAGGATTAAAAGTACTTAGCCCAGCAGCTAGCATACAACAGGTCCTTTATAACCGGCACCTATCTCTGCGAGCTCACCTGGATACAGGTAACATGAGTGCGATGAGAAGGAGGAGACCAGTGAGAGGATCTTGAGGGCCTTTCCAGACCCACGAATTTGTGGAAAAGAGGCTTGGAAGCAATTTGCTGGGTTTAGTAGGGCAAATGCTCTCACTTCCAGTCCTGTTTATGTCATTAATTGGTTTAGCAAAACATTTTCCCCCCAGTCAATGCAGAGTTGCCAGGAATTAAGACAGTTTCTGTTAGTGAGATTTTACTGTATTTTCAAAGACAGGTCTGCCAGAATGGCTGCTATCAATAAATCGACAAACAACAAGTACTGGCGAGGAAGTGGAGAAAAGAAAACCCTAGTTTACAGACTGGTACTACCACACTAGAAAACAGTATGGAGTTTCCTAAAAAAAAAAAAAAAATTAAAAATGGAGCTGCCATTTGAGTCAGTGATTCCATTTGTATGAATACATCCTAAGAAGCCTGAAACACCAGCCAGAAAAGAATGTATGCATAAATAACAGTGTTATTTATAATAGCTAAGATCTGGAGACAGCCCAAGTGCCCATCAGGAAATGAATGTATATAAAAGCTGTGGTACATGTACACAATGGAATACTATGCAGCAGTGAAAAAGGATGCTCTATCACCCTTTGAAATAGCATGGATGGGTCTGGAGATTATTATGCTAAGCAAAATAAACCAATCAGAGAAAGACAAATATCATGATCTCACTTATATGTGGAATCTAATGACCAAAATAAACTGACAAACAAAATAGATCCAGAGACATGGATGCATGCAACAGACTGAGAATTCTCAGAGCTAAGGGGTTGTGGGTGGGTGTGGGGGAGGTAGAAAGAGATTAACCAAAGAACTTATATGCATATATGCATAACCCATGGACACAGACAATAGTGGGGTGAAGGCCTGGGGAGGGGTTGGGAGCAGGGAGGAGGGGGCCAATGGGGGGAAAAAGGGACATCTGTAATACTTTCAACAACAAAGATAATAATAATGATAATAATGGACTGATAGCCTTATAAGAAAAATTAAAAAAGAGACAGGTCTAAATTTCCCCCATGAATATGCAAAAACTAATTAAAGGCTTGTAGCTCCTTTCTTGAGCTTTGCAGGGAACTGACAATATTCTAATATTAGCAAAATCATAAACTCAGTGTATAAATGTCTCTTCTGTGCTTGGAAATGTCTCTCGTCTTAGCCCTTTGCCCTCTGCTGCCCAGAGAGCCAGGCTTCTGATTGGCTCTGTTTCCCCAGGCCGGTCCTTTCGGCTGCTCACAGGACTGGAAGCAGAGTCAAGGTCAGGGAGCCAGTCCTTCATTTCACAGGTGCAGAATCCGAATCCAGAGAGGGGAAGAGACTTCTTTAGGATACTTATTAGGACTATAATCTGGGACAAGGATATCTCCCCACGACCCATTCAACCATAGCCCAAGGGGAGCAGCTGCCTTCCCGGGTATGCAGAAGACCAGTTCTGCCAATACCTACAATCACGTCATTACTTATTTAATTCTAAAGATATTCATCAGTAGCTACCATGCCATGGAATGTGCAAGGCACTAGGAAAAGAGGGAACAGTAAGATTCCATCTCTGTTCTCAAGGTGGTAGGAGTGTGAACAGAGGTAGAACAATAAGTCACACAGTCAACATCATCATCATCACCATCACAGTTTCACAGGGAGTTGTGGAACTAAACACAGCATGGCAGGGGGAAGGATTAAAAGTTTAGAGGCGGTGACACCTGAGACTTTAAAATGTGACAGTGTTTGCTGTGCAGGTGGCGGAAGGGAAGCCATCCGAGGCAGAGGGAGCACAGGGGCAGGCGGGAAGGTAGGGGAGAGAGTGTGCCATCAGGACCCTGCAAACACTCAGGTGGCTGGAGTCCAGAGTGCAGGAGGGCTGTGGCTGGAGGAGACTGGACAGGTAGCCTGTGGCCAGGTCATGAGGCATACAAATGCCTGGCCAAGTGCCCAGCAACACCCCCTCCTCCCTCGACCCTTCTGCTAACTGCCCAGTTCTTTCTTCTGCTCTTCCCCCGGTCTCCGTGGTTCCGGTCGGGTTGCCAATCCACGACCTCCTTGCTGACAAAAGAGTGAGCATGTGACCCAGAAGTGACCCATCATAATACCTCACCCAGGTACTGTGATTGGTGCAGGGTAGGCACATGGCTCAAGCCAGGCCAATCAGAGCCCTTCTCTGGGACTTTAGGAATGGCTGCTGGGCAGAAAAAGCCCCCTCTCTCCTCTGGTGGCTATAACCTGAGGCTGTCTTCCACCATGGCCTCTCCACCCATCTGGCCATTTGGAATAGAGAACAAGCTGGGCGTCTTGTATTGTATCCATCCATGTAAATGTGCCTCGTGGCCGGGTGGGCCTGAGTGTAGAGCCCATGCCTGCAATCACTCACTGCCTGACTGCATCCTTACCTGCAGCAGGCCCCTCCCCCGGCCACCGCCAGCCTCTTTCCCTCCAGCCTCCTGCCTCTCCGACTCTTCTCCAAGGAAAGGCCGCTCCTCACCTCCGCCGGAGCGCTCTGAAGCTCCGCTTCACTGGAGGAATTAATTGGGACACGGCTGCTTGGCACAGTTCTCGGGAAGCCCAGGCGCCTCTCAATTATGTATTAGGTAGACTTTCTTCATCAAAGAACCTGCTGGGAGAGTCGCAGGGTCCTACCAATTTAGGGAGCCCTGGAGAGAAAGCAGAGTCTGCAGCTCCCGATGGGAAGCCTGGCTGGGCTGATCGAAAATAGAAGGGAGGAAGGTTGACCTGGTTTGAGCTGGTTATTCGGGGCTGGCCTTCCGGGATGCTCCCAAGGGTGCTAGGCGAGGACTGGGGCAGGCAGGGGCAGGGGCAGGGCAGCGGGAGGTCTGGGAGCTGCTGGCATTTTCGGTGGGTGGGCAGGGCAGAGCACAGAGGCTGTTTGGAGGAGGGTGGAAGTCCCCGCCCTTGGCTATACCCATCTGTTGAGGTGCCCCCACGAGGGAGGCTTGGTCACTGAGGCTCCGTGAGCCCCAGGGTTCCTTGACACTGAAATCTATTTGAGCACAAGCCTGTTAACATTCAATTTTCACTCAACTAGAGTCAACAGCCTTGGCAGGCCTGGCTCGTGGAAGCTGAGAACTGGAAGTGGCCTCGGAAAGGATGGAGCGTGTCCTCCTCAGCGGTGGGCGTGGCTCACTCACTGCTTAGACGTGTCTGAAGGGCCCTCACCTGAGGACAGAGTCCTGACTCTTTAGCACCGCATTTCAGGTCTGTCGCATGCAGCCCCCAGGTTAGTTGCAGCCCCAATTCCAGACACAATGACCATTTCCCCAACATGCTGTGGCCTGCACTGCTCTGGGCCCTTGCTCCTGCCTCCCTGTCTGGACTTCTGGTCTTTTCTGCCACCCGCTGCCATGCGAAGCATCCTCCAAGAGTGACTGCAGTGTCTTCTCCTCCCAGAGTCTCTCCCTCCTCCCAGGAGCAACTAACTTCTCTGTCCTCCATCCTCTCATTGAGGGCTCAGCTCAAAGGTCCCTTCTCAGAAAGACCCTCCTTGTCCCACAGTCTGAGGCTGTCGCTGCCTGACCCTGCCCAGAGCCAGGCTCGGTACCATCACATTGGTTTCCGTTCTTCCCAGCACCCCTCCCACCTGGCAGTCTTGTTGCTGCATGGCTTGCCTGGCCCTTCCTGCCTCCCAATTTCTGAAGACAGGGGCCTCGTCTATTCATAGCTGCACCGCCAGGCCCCACACAGGCCTGCACACAGTAGGGCCTCAGAAGCCTGGTGGAATGTGTGAAGCTGAAGTTGGCCTCTATCCAGCATCCCAGGTTCTGTCCTGGAGGATTGACCAGTGTCCCCAGTGCTTGAGGAGGAGGGCTCAGAGCCCACAGGCAGTGGCCAGGCCTCGCCCTGTAGTTTATGGCTCTGCTCTGGGCCCTGACAGCAGCCACATTTTGCGAGTTTGGAGAATGAACATTAAGGCCAGTCAAGTGGATAAATCACATCTTTTGAAATGGGCCAAACATGGATTTACACAATAGCCTGTGACAAACGCAGCTCCAGGAAATGATCTGGCAGGAAATACCCCCTTTTCCAAAGGGCGCCACGGCCCTGGGAGAAATAATGAGGCTTTTTTAGGATCTAATTATTCCCGTGCTGACAGGCTGAAGCGCATTAACTGCCGCCCGCTCAGCGCTCACGTGTGCACCCAGCAGGGTCTATTCTTGGGTCTCCCAGGTAAGCGTCCTGCTCCCAGGGACGGCCTGGCGAGTCCAGCGTCTGTCCTCAGGTCTGGCCTCCCTCCTGCTGACGCGCGACCTCAGAGGGAATAGGGCCTGTCTACTCCCCGCGAGCCAGGCCCTGGCACAGCGGGTCCTCACTCAGTGTGTGGGGTTGCTTCTCCTGCCTGCGCTCAGGAGGTCAGAAGGGGCTGCAGGGTCTCCTGAGTGCATCCCACAGGCTCATGAGGCTGGGGGTGCAGTGCTTAGAGCCCGGGCTATGAGGCTGCTGCTCAGTAAAGAAATAAGGGCCCCGCACTGTCCACACTGAAAAGGGCCGTGGTGGCCATCCACCCAAGGCCTTGATTGTCCACATGGCGGAGCGGAGGCGGATATGGGGATGTGGGAGGCAGCCTGAAGCGGGGGCTGGGCTCCAGGAGAACTGTTGGTGCTGAGCTCCCCACAGGGGGTCGGGGCTCACCCGAGGGCCAGGCACTGCACCTGCCCAGGTCCTCACTCTCCCTAAGTGAGATGACACAGATGGCATGTGTCAGCTCGCTCAAGGCTCACACTAGCCCTGTGAGGCAGCTGTTAACCCCTTTCGCAGATGAGAGAAGTAAGTCTCACAGAGGTTAAGTGACTTTCCCAGCGTCCCACAGCTAATCCCTCCTTCCACATAAAATTGGCCAATTGGAAAAGACACCTGAACTTCCTAGCTTTTGCACCAGTTAGATCTCCTGTCCCTGGGGCTGTAGGGTAGAGGGAAGGATGCGAGGCAGCACCAGGGAACTTTATTGATGTCTGAGATGCATGTCTGGGTTCTGCTCATTAGGAGCTGATGGAGGACCAGTTGCATTGCTGCCCTGACCCTCCAATAGGGGTACTGAAGCAATTAGATGGAGAGAAAAGATGAGGCTTATGGAGTGGCTGGTTTAGTGCCTTAAGCCTTATCCAGATGTAGGCTGCACAGAGCTGCAGGACTGTAGGGGCTTCCTGACGTCCCTGCTCAAGGCAGCTCTTCCCCAAGGCCCAGAGCAGCTCCTGGCTCCTTCTTAAATCCTAGAGGCCTCCCTGCCCCAGGGAACCCTTCCTCCACTCTGAGCTCCCCCAGGCTCAGCAGGGTTCTGTATCCTCTACTTCCCCTTCACTGGGGGCTTCGGGACCCTAGACAAGGAGCCCCAGTTTCAGTAGCTGTAGCGACTGGTTCTGTCAGGCGAGGGTCCTGTTTCTACCTCCTCCACCTTAGACCAACTTCATTAAATTTGCCTGGACCTTGATGTGTCCCCCATCTATTCTTGCCTCCTCTTCTCATCCATTTCCACGGCAGCCAGAGGAATCAGGTAAATCAGGACTACATAAACCAAACATCTTCTACAAGACAAAGGAAACCATCAACAAAAATGAAAAGGCAACCTACTGAATGGGAGAAAATATTTACAAATTATATATCAGATAAAGGGTTAAAATCCAAAATATAGAAATAATTAATACAATCAATAGCAAAAACCAACAACACACCCACACATAATTTGATTAAAAAATGGACAGAATTGCTCAACTCGCATGGCTCAGGGGTTGAGTGTCGACTTATGAATCACGAGGTCATGGTTTGATTCCTGATCAGGGCACATGCCCGGGTTGCAGACTCGATCCCCAGTGTGGGGCTTGCAGGAGGCAGCCGATCAATGATCCTCTCTCCTGGCTCCTTCTTAAATTCTGTTTCTATCTCTCTCTGTCTTCCTCTCTGAAATCAATAAAAATGTATTTTTTAAAAATGGACAGACGATCTGAACAGACATTTTCCCAAAGAAGACAAACAGATGGAGAACAGGTACATGAAAAGGTGCTCAACCTCACTAATTATCAGGGAAATGCAAATCTAAACCACAGTGAGATACCACTTCACACCTGCTAGAAGAGCTATTATCTAGAAGGCAAGAAGCAACAAGCGTTGATGAGGATGTGGAGAGTGTAAATTGGTGCAGCCACTGTGGAAAACAGTCCATCTTAGGGACTACCTCACTCAACCAGCCCTGTCGCCAGGCCCCAGCCTACCCCCACTCTGCCCTCTCCATTGGCGTCACAGCTCGCATCACTATCTGACATTTGCTGCTGCACTTCTTTGTCCCGCTGGAGCATCAGTGCCAAGAGACCACGCCCAGGTCTCTCCTGTTCCCTGCTGTATCCTCAGCACCGAGGACCATGCCTGCATGCACCGGGGGACTAATGAATGCGTGTTGAGTGACTGCCTAATGACACGGTAGGGGAAGATAATGGGGAAGAACACGGCTCTGCAGTGGCCTGACCTGTGTTTGAAGCCCAGCTCCACGACTCTCATAGCTGTGCAGCCTCCGTCAAGGTGTTGAGTTTAGTGTATTTACCTTTCCCCTCTCTCTCCCTTTCTTTCCTCCTCCCTTTCCTTCCATCCCCCAAAGCAGTGACCGAGCCAACCCTTCATTCTAGGCCCTTGGCTGGCACTGGGGTACCAAGATGCTGCTCCTGAGCTCAGGGGTCCCAGCCTCCCAGAGGGGTCCCTGTGAGAGGGATGAGATGGGACACCCTGGCCAGCCCGCTGGGTGGCTGGGGCGGGTGGTCAGGGAGGGCTTTGATCCCCTGACTGAGTTGTGAAAGATACACAAGAGCTTCCCAGCAGAAGTGGAGGAACCAGCATCCAGGCAGAGGGAGCAGCGTGTGTGGATGTTCAGAGCAGACCAGTGGAGGGAGGGGTCGGGGAGGAGGTGGCAGAAGGTGAAACTGCAGACGTGGTGCGGCAGATCACAGTGCACCCACCAATTCCTCCCACCCCAAACATGTGCCCTCTGCTGTGCTTTTCTGCTCCTCTGCTCAGGAGGCCAAATCTGTTTCATCACCTTGAATGTGGGCTTGGCCTAGTGACTTGCTTTGGCCAAGACAACAGTCATCACAAAGCACAAGCAGGGGCTTGAAGAACGCTTGTGCAGAGGCCGGCCCTGTCCTGCCGCAGGAGGCCTGGACTGCCACCATCGGACAAGCTTGGGGTGGCCTTCTGGAGGAGGAGAGGCCGTGTGGACAGGTGCCCCAGCCACCTCAGCGGTCTCATCTGAGGCCAATACAGGTGACCGAAGCCATCTGAGACCATCCAGCCCTAGTCAAGCCAGCTTGGGCTGGAAAAACCGCTGAGTTGATCAACAGAAACATTAGAAATACACACATTTGTGCTTTAATCGTTAAGTTTTAGGATAATACACACAAGAAGGAACCCAGTTGGGGAGGTGCGTTGCCTTTTGTGCCAGGTTGAGGAGTCTGGGCTCCATCACAGTGACTCTACTGCAGGGTCTGGAACCTGTGGCCTGAATTCAAATCCCAGTTTTGCCACTCACCAGCTGTAGGACCTTGGGCAGGTCCTTTGACCTTTCTGGGTCTCAGTTTTCTCATCTGCTAAATGGGGGCAATGAGCAGTGGCTGGAACATGAGAAGTGCTGCTGATTGTTAAGATCACATGGTGGCTGCCGATGGCTGTGTCTGCAGATTCTGGGGCGCGGACCCATGTCAGCTGACTCAGACCCCCAAGGAGGGATGAGGTGCTGGATGTGACCCCTAACCATCTGATGTGTGGTGTTCCCAGACCAGCCTGTGAGTCAGTCCACTCAGGTCTATCCAGACGTTCTGTCGGGGCAGAGTGTCCTCCGCTTTTCATAGCTGAGAATCATCTTGTTTGAAATAAACGTGTATAGCACACACTGGGCTCCAGGGAGAGCGTGATTCCACGTGCACACCAGGCAGGAGCCATATCGTTAAGTCGTTTCTCTAGACACCTGGGGCCTTTGGGTGATGGCTGTGTGTAAATGGAGCATCGGAGAAATTAGAGATGACACCAGAGTTTCTACGACAGGCTGTTTGGCTTTAGGAGAAGTTAGCACAGCACCGAGCCAACTCCAGTAATGGGGCCTCCCGGTCTGCTCTGGGACACGGCATGGAGACCCTTTGCCTCTGCTTCTCCACCCCAGCCTCAGAGCAGGGATGCCCCAAGGACAGGGACACCAAGAAAGGGGGTTTGAGGCCAGTGCAACAAAAGAGGGGCAGGTGAGTGCTGTAGGAATCAGAGGGATGTGACCATCTTATTTCATTCTTACAATTCAACAACGAGAAAGCTTGTATTTTCCCATTTTACAGATCAGGAAACCGAGGCGCAGAGGTGTGAGACAACTTGTGCAAGGTCCTCAGGCTAGTAGGGCATCATTGCAGAAGTTCTGAGCAGAGCACGCTGTTCCAGGCACTCGCTAGGCCCTTCCCGGACCATGACCTGGTATAACCCTCTCCACAGCCTTATAAGACAGCCACAATGACTCCCCGTTCATAAATGAAGAAACTGAGGCTCAGGCTCAAGGAGCTCAGAAGGACTCAGGGTTTGAGCCTATGTGTCTCTGACCCCAAAGCCCACCTAACGAATATCCCCCACCTGTTTTTATTCTTCCTTAAACCCACAGGGGAGGGCAGCAGACCTTTTTGGCAACAAGATTACAGCCTCACTCCTTGGAGGCCCAGAGCAGACTAGACGGACCCCCTCTCAACCCTGGCTAACAGAACCTGGGGCCTGGGAGAGTCAGAAGCATCCTGGTCGAGTCCTCCAGAGCAGGAGCCCCAATGGGGATCCACAGCTGACACCTATGTGCCCTTAAATGATGGGTATTTTCCTGAATGGCTGGTGTGTGTAGAGACACCCTGAGGCACTCGGCTGAACTGTGGCTCTAGTGACAATCTATACTAATAATAGAGGAATATGCAAATTGTCTGGGACACCATCACAGTAACAGTAACGACCAAACAGCAGGCTGTGTGGGGTGACCAGGCCGGCAGGGGGGTTAGTAAAGGACAACCAAATGACTGAACAGCAGGCTGCGTGGGGCAACCATGCTGGCAGGGGGGGTCAGTTAGGGGCAATCAGGCAGGCAGGCAGGTGAGCAGTTAAGGAGCCAGCAGTCCTGGATTATGAGAGGGATGTCCAACTGCCAGTTTAGGTCTGATCCCCAGCAGTTGGACATCCCCCACAGGGTCCGATTGAAGAAGGTGCAGGCTGGGCTGAGGGGAACCCCACCCCCCCATTCATGAATTTCATGCACCAGGCCTCTAGTAATAATATAAATAACAACATCAGTGATGGCTACTTTGTTAATGCCTACTGTGAGAGCATGCACACCACAGCACAGCAGTACTTCCCAAGGTCAGGGCCCACCTGGGAACAGACAGCATTTCCCAGAAACAGTGCTGCTCCCTGGGTGAGAATACCTGCCATCTGCCCTGCATACTAGTAAGTGGAGCCCATGCATGACCCACTGGGGCACCAGTATCAGGAAGTGCTGGGTGGCGAGGGCAGGCTATGGGGCAGCCCGGCCAGGTAGGAATCCCAGCTGTACCATTTACCAGCTGCGTGGCCTTGGGGGAGTAGCTCCGCCTCTTGCCCCTCAGTTTTCTCATCTGTTATTGGGGACAATAATGGTCCCTCTATCATAACCATTCCTTATGAAGATAAAATGAGTTAATGCAAGTAAAATGCTATGATCAGGACCTGGCATATATGAGTGTTCAATAAACATTAACAAGAATTCTGCATCCAGCCAGATGGAAGAGCAGGGGCCACACTCACCTGCTTGCCCGACAACTAGAAAACGGACACAATATGTGAAACAGCAGTTTCCAAGGCATTAGCCACCAAGCAGCGAAGGAGAGTGATCCCAGAGAGATGGGAAAGCCCTAAAGTTCCCCACGTTGAATGCTGACGTACGTGGGAGACATCACAGGCCAGGAGTCAGAGAGGGGGAACCCAGACAGAATTGGGTTGTCTTCCCGAGTTGAGGAGACTGAGCTGGAAGATGGGGAGACAGGCAGCTTGAGTTTGCAGGGCAAAGTGCTGGACATGAGGGAACTTCAGAGAGAGAAGCAGCGGAGATTTGCGTAGGGTCTGCCCAAGTCTTGTGTGTGAGGAAACTCCCTGAGGCCGGAGAGCTCAGCCAAAAGGATTTGAACCCTGAAACTCAAGCTGTTCCTACTCCCACCAGAGTGGAAAACCGAATCCGTCACAGGGTGTTGGCTCGAGTGTTTAGAAGAGAGCTGCTTCGGTAGCGGGGACAACTGGCCCAGCCTAAATGTCGCCCCGTTCATGTTTAACAGAGCTTAAAAGCAAGACTTGAAATACACGTGTCCATGTTATTTGATTGTGTTCCAGAGCAAAGATTAAGAGTGCTTAAAGAATGCAGAAGTATTAAGTACCCCGAAAAACAAAATACACAGTGACTAGCATTCCATAAAAAATTTCCAGGCAACAAAGAATCAGGAAAATAAGACCAACAGTGAGTATAAAAATCAATCCATTGAAACTGACTTCGAATGGACGTAAATGATATAATTAGCAGGAAAGAGTCATAAAGCCAATTATTATAACATTTTTTCACATATTCAGAAACATAGAGGAGAAAGACTGGAAATGAAACGTAGAGCCATGGAAGATGTGGAGTCATAAAAATTACACAATTAATCCAAAAGGAGGCAGAGAAAGAAGGAAAAGGGAACAAAGAACAGATGGGAGATATAGAAAACAAATAGCAAGATGGTAAATTTCAACCCAACCACATCAGGAACCACATTAAATACATCCAGCTAAAGGGCAGAGGTTGTCATATTGGATACAAAAGAAAGACTCAGCTGCCTACAAGAACCCACTTTAAAAATAAAGACAGAGAGGTTAAAAGTAAGGGATGAAAAAAAAATACACATTGTAACACTAATCAAAAGGAAGCTGGAGTGGTGATATCAATAATGGATGAAGTAGGCTTCAATGCAAACAGTATTATCAGGGATTAAGGGGGTCATTTCATAATGATACAGCTGTTAATTCATCATGAGGATATATCACTCATGAATGTTTATGAACCTAAGAACAGGTTCAAACTACATGAAGGAAACTTATGAAATTTCAAGGAGAAATAAACAAATCACAATGAGATAGAGACTGCAATACCTCTCAATAACTGAAAGAACAAATAGCGAGCCCAGCCGATGTGGCTCAGTGGTCAAGTGTCCACCTGTGAACCATGAGATCATGGTTTGATTCCCAGCAGGGCACATGCCCAGGTTGTGGGCTCGATCCCCAGTAGGGGGTGTTCAGGAAGTAGCCAGTCAATAATTCTCTCTCATCATTGATGTTTGTATCTCTCTCCCTCTCCCTTCCTCTCTGGGAGAAAAAAAAAAAAGCGAGGAAAGCAGTAAGGATACAGAGACTTAAACAATACCATCTACAAACTGACCCTAGTTGGCATTTATAGGACATTCTACCCGGCAACAGCAGAATATTCCAGGGCACACAGAACATTTACCAAGACAGATGAAATTCTAGGCTATACAAACAAATGACAAAAATAGTAAAAAGATTCAAGTCATACATTGTACATTCTACTGACCACAAGGGAATTAAACTAGAAATCAGTAATAGTAAGCTATCTGGAAAATATCCAAATATTTAGAATCTAAGCAACACTTCTAAATAACACATGGTACAAAGAGGAAATCCAAAGAAAATTATAAAGGATCTTGAACTGGATGAAAATTAAAGCATAACCTACCAACAGCTGTGAGATGCTGCTGAAACAGAAAGGAGAGAGAAGTTACCCCCATGTTCAAAGCAGTTTTGTGTGTAATAGTTTCAAACTGGAGACAACCTAGATGTTCATCTACAGGATCATCAATGGATAAACAAATTCTACCCACGTAAGGAACAACTACTCACAAAAAAAGAGAATGAACTATTGATACGTATGGCAATAAGGATACATCTAAAAATAATTATACCGAGTAAGAGAAACTAGTTAAAAATATCACATAAGGTATGGTTTCATTTACATAAAACTAGAGGCCTGGTGCACAAAATTAGTGCACAGATAGGGTCCCTAGCCTGGCCGGCGATCAGGGCTGATCTACGGGGTGACCGGCGGGGTGACCAGGGATCCCCGCTGGCACCCGCCTTGGCTGGCCTGGGGCCTGTGGGCTGGGGGCAGCTCCCACGTTGAGCGTCTGCCTCCTGGTGGTCAGTGCACATCATAGCAATTGGTCATTTTGCCTTTCGGTCGATTTGCATATTATGCTTTTATTATATAAGATAGGATTCTAGAAAAGGCAAACTAATCTATAGTGATAACAAGCAAGTGGGTGGCGGCCTGAAGACAGAGTGGGGGGTGGGCATGGGGTGTAGGTCAGGCTTACCAAGGGGCACAAGGAAATGTTTGGGGGTGACAAGTATGTTCATCATTTTGATTGTGGTGATAGTTTCACAGATGTATACACATGTCAAAACGTATCAAGTTGTACACTTAAACATGTGCAGTATTGTAGGCCAACCTCACCTCCATAAGTCTGTTAAAAATAAGTCTTAGCTATTGCTAATATTTTGTCTCTGGCCTAGTATTGAGAACTTTTATACTTTTTGGTTTTTGTCTTTTATTTTAAAATAAAATATGAGTGGGCTTCCATTATTGTCCCCGCTTTATGAACAAGGACACTTCCACAGAGAGAAATGACTAGTGTAATGTCACATGGTAGATATAGGTGACATTGTCCTGAGCCAATTTTACCCCAGAAACAAGGCCGCTGGGCCCCGGGGTGCAGATTACAGACCCTATTCTGGTTACCGTTTTTGACCTAAATCACAGTGCCATTTGCACCCAGCCCTGGAAAGTAGAGATTTCCTGAGAAATTTTGTGTGGTGGGTTGAGAGTAGAGGCTCAGCGTTCTTGGAGGTGATGGATGGTTAAACCCCTGAATGGAAGGGGGACAAATGACTTAGTGACTCCGTGGTTGTGAAGAAGGGCGACGTTCTAGTTCACAGAGAGGGTCCGGTCCCACAAGGTCACAGAGCCGCTCTGGGTAGAGCTGAGATTCCTTCCAGTCCTGCCCCTCTCAAGTCCGTGCCCTTCTGATCCCAGTCCAGAGGGGCCCTTCTGACCCTCAGCCCAGCCTCGCCTGGCTGTGTGGTTCTGCCTGCAAGGCCCGCCACGCCTTTGAGACGCGTCTTCAATTCTGGCCTAGGACTGAGAACTTTTGATTTGAACAATCTGATTCCCATGATTCTGGGGTGAGAGGAGGGGCTCCACCACCACAGGAGGGATGGACAAATGAAGATACACATGGAGAATGAGCAGCCCTGTCTCCACTCAGCTCTAAGGGAGGTCTGACCTTCAGCAGAGACGTGAATTTCTATGGGCCTCAGGTCTCTCATCTGTGAAATGGGGTTAAGCACAGCAACCTCAGGTGGTTCTTCTGAGGCGCAGAGCTCTATGCAAACTAGTTCTGGTCCCTCCAATGTCCCTCTGCAGGGCAGTGCCTCCTCCCAAAGAACAAGATGTTCTCCCTCCTTTCTCTCTCTACCACCCCCCACCCCAGCCCACCCAAAACTTCCTTTAAGAACCACAGAAGAAAGCTGTTTATCTCATGGGTTTGGGGCTGGGAACACAGGCAGATGGCACTGGAATTAGCAGCTCAGCAGACACAGAACGTTCCAAACACCATCAGCTCAAAACAGCTCGGAACATCCCCCTCCCCAGACAAGAGTGGGGAGCAGCGCTGGGAGTCCTTTCTCAGGTCCCAGCCCTCCCTTGCTGCCCTCCTGACCCAGGCAGCATGTCAGGCAGAGGCAGAGGGAGGACCTGGAGCCCAGGGGTCTCCGGAAGAGGAACAAAGTGACAGGAGTCATCCATCATCACCGCTGAGGGGCAGAGGCCGGCTGCTCACCACTCACACTCCCCTTCCACAGGGCAGGGCTGGTGCTGGGGCGGCTGCCAAGTCTGTGCCGACATTTCCCAGCTCCCCTGGCATCTGGCGGGGCCACGTGCTGCTTCTGGCCAATGGAATGTGGGTGTGAATGCTGTGGGCCCCTCTGGGCTGAGCTGATTTATTACCTGGTGGCCTTCCCTTCACTCACCTCCCTTTCCTGGTGACTCTGGAGGCACATGTGTAGATGATGTCATCACAGATGGAAGGAGTTGGATCCCTGTGTCACTGCTCAGAGGAGGTGCCTCCCTGGAGAAGATCCCCTAACCAGCAACATTCCCTTGGAGTTCACACAGGAGAGAAATTAGTTCTTCCTGGTGAAGCAACTGGGATTGGGGCTCTTTGTTATAGCACCTCACCTATCCTGACTGATACAATCCAGTCCCTCATTTCCTCATTCATCCAGCAGGTACTTATCAGGCTCCTCTAGGTACCAGATTCTGTGCTGAGCACCAAGACATAGTCATGAATATGGTCCATAGGACCCTGCCCTCAGGAAGTGCTTGGGCCTATTGGGGAAAGGCCAAACAAAATGAGTAATTGAATCTCCCCGCCCCGCCCCCCCACCAAAAAAACCAAAAAAATATTACATGGTATGAAAAGGGCTGCAAAGGAAGAAAACAATGCCAGATTGGGAAGATAGTGCATGGGGGATCCTTTTGGAGGTGAGCTGTGCCTGAGGAGGAGGGAGAAGCAGGGTGGGAGGAGCTTCCTGGGGAGGGAACAGCGGGTGCAGCCCTACCATGCAGGTCACATGCTCCCAGCTTTATGTGAATTACTTCACTGCACCCTCAGAGCAACCCTGGAGGCCCCAGGGTGACTACAGCCCAAGGAAGGTGTGGAGTGATGGGGCCCAGTCACCCAACCAGGAAGGGGCTCGCCGGGATCAATCTGCCCATAATGAGAAGGGCTGGGTCAGGCCTGGGGAGGAAGAAGAGCTTGGTGGCCTGTCTGGCTGAGGGCCAAGGTCCTGTGGAATGGGCTGAGAGGCCCTTTCGACTCCCAGGATATGACCCCAGGAGCTGCAGAAGGCTGGGGTCATGGGAAGAGCACAGGGCCAGGATCTCCAGGGCTAGCTGTGTGCCCTTGGGCAATACACTTGACCTCTCTGAGCCTCGTGTCTGTGGGGAAGCAGCTCCAATCCTCAGGGTAGGGGCAAGGAATGAGGGACAGGAGGGGAGTCAGCACCTCTGAGACCTCGAATCCCGGGCCCATCTCTGCTGTTGTCCTTCACCCCACGGACGTTTCCTGAGTGACAGCACAGGTCCTGCGTCTCTGGTCCTGTGTCTGCCACTCTGACCCCACCAATCCTGGGGCACAGGAACTCTAGGCATTGCACGGCCGGCGAGGAGAGGGCGGTGCTCAGACCCCGTGTCGGAGCCTCTGCTCTCTCCCAGGCCCTGGTGCTGGGGTTTCTCTCTCCTTCTGGGAGCTGGGACGTGTCCAGCTCAGCAGCAGGCAGGAGCAATGTAAGGAAAGTTCTGCTCCAGAAACCTCTCAGGTCTGCCGGGGTGTAGAGCAATTTCTTCCCGATGAAGCAAAATGTCACAGGTCCTGTGTGACCACTTTCAATGGTGAGGCTTTTCTGATTTCCTCGCTCCCGGTTTCCTTCTCTGCCTCCATTCTGTTGGTGCCTGTGAAGCGAGGCCCTTCAGTCTCCCTGCCCCCCCTTCCTTCCGTCACAGCCTCTGCTGTGAGTTCCGCAGGGCTGTGGTCCAGGGAGGTGTCCTAGAGCCTCCTGTGTGGAGGGAAGATGACAGAAGGTCAAGAAGCGACCTGCCTGCCTTCCAGGGGCTGGCTCTCTCATGGGACCATGCAGTTCTCGCTGGGGGGGGGGGGGCAACGTAGAAATCAATGATAATGCAAAGACTAACGTCCCCTTGCAGGATCTCTCTCTATTGTAGTACTTGTCTCCCCAAGACAGGCAGACCCCCAAGGGGCAGGAATCTGTCTTCCCAGAGCCAGGTGTCCCCTCAGAGTCCTCACCTAAGCGGCATCAGTAACTGCGTGTCAAAGAAAGGCAAGTAGGAGGCGGGGAAGAATTGCCATCTCCGCTTCCACTGCCTCGAAAGCCACGGGTGCGAGAATGGAAGTGCTCCCACCCGCACCAGCATCTTGCTCCCCAAATAGTCTGGGTTGCCCCAGCCCCGCTGGCACCCGGAGAAAGCCCCACAGAGCCGCGGGCTGCTGTGTATTTTCATGCCATGGGGAATTATTTTGTTTCTGCGGCTCATTACGGGGAAATGGGCTGTCAACGTGGCTTCAGAGGAGACCAGGAGGAAAAGGGACCAATTTCCTGATTGCGGTCATCATGGGGGATTCTTACCTTCGCAGGGTGCTGCTCGCCCAGGAATTGGCAGGGAAACCCCAGGGCCCAAGGGCCATGCAGTTCTCGGGCTGATGAGGCACTTTGGGGGGTTGTGTCTGGTGGGGCTGATGAGCTGAGGGAATGTGGCTCATGGCCTCATCAGAGCGCTGTGAGACCATTGTCCCCTACAGCACCCGGGCAAGGGCACTGCCCCCCTTGCTTCCAATCAGGAGCACCTGGGACAGAACCAAGAGAACAGAATGTTCCCAGGAGCCCCTGCTCCACCCCGCCCACCACCCCCACCTGGGAGCCACCTCCAACCCCCACCCTGAATGCAGCTCCCCCAGCTCTGGAGACAGGTCCCCAGGGCACCTTCTCCAGGAGGCCCTGGAACCTCCCCATGTGGAATTCCAGACCCAGAGCCTACGGATCTGGGAGCAGCAAGTGCGGGCTGGTCCTCCCTCCCTGCGTGCTCTTCTCTAGTTCCCCCTTCAGGGCCCAGCTTGGGCCCCCTCCTCCAGGAAGCCCTCCTTATGCCTCCAGCTCATACTTGCCTCTTCCTTTCCTAACTCCTCTCCCCTGCTCTGCGGGGCAGGGAGGTGGCAGAAGGAGCCTGAGCCTTGGTGGCAGAAGGCGGGGGTTTGGACCTGCTCTGTGTAACTGTGGGCAAATCACTAGGCTTCTCTGGGAATCCATTTTCTCCATGTAAAATGAGACATTTGAATTCATTCATTCATTCATTCATTCATCCACGAGTGCATGAATTTTATGATGATGGAAACGAAGGTGTGGTTCAAGCACATACCTTATGATGGGAGCACAGTGTCCAGTGGGAATGTCAGGGGTGTCATTCTGGCCACTCTGAACCCATCTCCCCTCGCAGTGTGCCTGCAGAGCACCCAGACTTTCTGGGCATCCTGGAGCCCCCGTGAGCGATGCATAGTCAGACAGCGAGTCCCTGGTAGAACATGGGGACCCTGCTCCTCCCGAAACTATTGTTAGTTTCTATCAGCTTCCCCCTTGGAGCCCAGGATGCTGGGGCAGAGTGAAGTGGGGCTAATAATGCAGTGCCTACTTACTGTGCACCGTCACTGAGCTAAACCCTTACCCGCCTACTCCTCACAACAGCCCTGTGCTGGGCCATTTCGCAGATGGGAAGCCGTAGACCTGGGAAGGAGCTGTGGTTTGCCCAAGGTCAGATGGCTGGTGAGGAGCGGAGCCAGTTTTCAGCCTCTTCCACGGGCTCATGAACTTCACGTGGACTCCATGCAAACGTGTGCATTTCCTTTTATTACCCTTCTCGCCCGGGGTCCACTGGCCAGGACAGCAGGGTCCCAGTTTCCAATCTGGCAGTTCTGAGCCCATTCCAATGTGTCCTGGGGCTGCTGCTCCCACAGAGAAGCGCTGACCACGCCCCTGAGCCCAGCCACCCTCCGCCAAGGGCGCAGGGAGCAGACTGCGGCTGCTGTGGGAAGGAGGCCTCCGTCATGCACCTGTGACTGATGGTCCAGCTGGGTCCTCTGCGTGTGGGAGGGTGGGGTCGCTCTCATGGAAGTGGAGAGAGGAAGAGGAGGCCAAGGAGGGAAAAAAGGCCAAGTTTAGTCCCTTCTTTGTTGATGGCACAAATATCACTTAGCACTTACCCTGTGCCGGCAGGCACTGCGTTATTCCAGGTATGTGGGGATGGGAGCTACAGTGTAGGCTTAGGGCTTGTTGAGCTATGATTGAACTCAACTCAAGTTGGCTTAGCTAGAAAAGAAAGTGTATTTTCTCTGGGAAGCCGGGCGTGTGTGTGTGTGTGTGTGTGTGTGTGTGATTGTTGCTTGCTCCAGGCCTGTCTTGACCTGGGGGCTTAATCATTGCTACTGCTCTGTGCCAGGCAGTATTCCACGCTGGGAACACAGTGGGGAGCAAAGCAGAAGATGTAGTCTGCCTTCCCAGGCTCAGAGTCAGTGTGATTAGGGCACATGTGTGTGTACACACACACACACACACACACACACACACACACACACTCACACTCTTCTTTTTCTTTCTCTCCATCTTGCAGAGCTGCATTCGTCAATGTCAGCTTCATTCTCAGGCAGGATCTTCTCCAGATGACCACCAGCAACTCTGATTCCTACTGACCAACTCAGGTACTTCTACATTTTTCAGGGGGGAAAAAAAAATCTATGGTCTAATTCTGATTGGACCAACTTGGGTCATATGACAATTCTTCGGCAATCACAGTGGCCAGCGAAAGAAATTACTGATTGGTCAACCCCGAGTCACATGCTCACACTGGGAACCAAGCTCACCCTGGCCCAGCCACAGCCAAAGCCCCTAGATAAAGAATAGAGAAAGATGGGGTGAGGGTGGGGAGGACATTACACAAAGTGAATTTGATTTTGCCTCTTGCTTGGCAGCTGGGCTGGAATGCCCAAGTTCAGCTGGGCTAATGTGGGCAACATTGAGGAATCTCCACAATCAGGAGACAATGAACCTGCGATCTAGCACCTGCTCTGGGCCGACTACCTGGATCAGGTGACCATCAGGTCCACCCCAGCAGATCTGGCCTCCTTCTGAGGGGTGTGGTTAGGCAGAGCTGCCATGATGCTGGCTGTCCACAGAGCACACGCTGACCCATCCCACCTCCCTGGCTGTGTGACCTGAGTGAGATCCTCAACTTCTCTGAGCCTCGGTGTCCTCATCTCGAAAATGGCATTGATTAACTGACCTTAGGGCAGTAAGGGTTGTTGTGAGGGTTAGTGACAATACCTGCGAATCACCTGGTGTTGGGCCCAGCACATAGTAGGCACTAAAAGAGCAGAGTTGTATACAGGAGGTGCTCATGGAATGGCAGCCACTGCTGTGACCTCTAGTCTGGCTCTTTGCAGGTTTCACGTTATGTGTTGCTAGCAGGTCTATCTCCCCCACCTGCCCATGACCTCTGCGAGTACAGGCACATGTCCGATCTTTCTCCCGGTGCCCAGAGCCCTGCCCGGGAGACCAGGCATT